>NC_091457.1:142803968-143141468 GCF_027789765.1 Dendropsophus ebraccatus | reverse complement strand
AAAATCATTGGGCGCATCGTGTAAACGGACCATTACAGCCGATAATTGCTTCGTGTAATAGAAGGCAACGATCAGCTGACATGAATGATGTCAGCTGATCGTTGTCTTTCAACACATTGAAAAAAAACCGGTTAAGATAGCAACGATCTGCTGCTGCCGCTCTGCGTAATAGGAGCGGCAGTACCAGCAGACCAGTAGAACCCCGGACACCTTTATACAACCACTAACCAAATGGTTTTATCTCCCTTTACAACACAGCAATAGGGGACGTCACATCGGGGAGTAAGAACTATGGGAGAACAAATGTTCACACTTCTTATCTATACATAGAAAACTTTTCTATCTACCACTTTCATATGCAGGTTGAGACACCATCCTTTATATCATGGGGCCCCCCAGCCCGCAGTCTATTGTGGATGGTCTCTATGCCTGGAGTGCCAATTACTATTATTATAAAGCAGGAACATGTCCAGGGCGCTGTAAACATAAAAAAAAACATGGTCAAAGAGAATAAAGATGATCTAAAAAAGTGACAGACGGGTACAGGGGGGAGAGGCCTGTCCCCTGAAGGGATACACTCTGCAGGCGCTGGGGTGGGAGCTCCTCACTCAGCAGCATACTGGCGGCAGGGTTATTGTATGTTATAAAATTTTCTGACATGATGGATTTTCAATGGAAATGATCAAGTGCAGAATTTCTTCCCCAGTGCTGGAGCATTATCGGGCTCCCCCGGATACACCGCATACAGCAGTCACTAGGTCTGTCACTGGCATCTTACTTCTCTACCAATCTAACTAGTTTACCTGCTTCATCCTATGAGGGGAGCTCGGGCAGCAAAAGGAAATTGTGTTTTTTTTGTTTTTTTTTCTTCAATAAACATACATTTTAAGGGGATCTTTCTGGGACACATAGAAGCTAATGTTTATCTGAGATTATGGCCATGTTCACACAACGTATGTGTTGTATACATCACGGCATGTGTTGTATACATCACGTGATTTATACAAAAGATAAGTTGTATGTGCATGAATAGAATCCCGGCCGGAGTGTATACACATAGTATACGCTCCGGCCGTGACATGTCAGTTTTCTGCGGGTGCAATTCTTTGAATAGCGGCTGCACAGAACATGTCAGTTCACACAATGGAGCATGAGGCTCCGGCTACACGCTCCATTGTGTGCAGTGGTGAATTGGGATGCGGGCGCAGGACCGGCGTCAGCACCAGGGTTACCTAGGCAAGTGCCGGGGCCCACAGCTCCTCTAGGGGCCAAGAGAGGGAGAGGGGCCTGGTGCTCTAATGTTCAGCGCTCACTGTAGTGTAGGGTGAGTGGGCTGAACATCAGAAGACAGAGTAAGAGCAGTAATGTTTGTGTCAGTCAGTGTGTGAGAGCGCAGTCAGTGTGTGAGTGTGTCAGTCAGTGTGTGTGTCCGTCAATGTCTGTATCAGTAATGTGTGTTTGTGTATGCTAGTGGTGTCTTAAATGATTGTGCATAGTGTATTGATGGATGAGGGGTCCACTGAGGCTCTGTCACCCAAGGGCCCGCAAAAACCTGGAGTTGACCCTGTGCGGGCGCACATTGTGGCGCCCACATCCCAATTCATCATAAATGAAGATCATCCGACCGGTTCTGCATGATCTTCGGTAACACTGGCCGTTCTGTGACCTGGCTGGGTCACAGAACGGCCGGTATTATACCATGTGTGAACATGGCCTAAAGGAGTATTCAAACCTCAATGACATTCCCAGGGTACCCTGTAAGAGTATGTTTACATGCACTGTACACTGTACACGCTGCAGATCTGACCATGGGTTTAGTTATTTATATTGATTTACACAGCATCAAATCTACAGACGGCGTTACATCCTAGTTACATGTAAGCTCCATTCATATACTCTATTTTTCTGCAACAAGCACAGTGTTTTCTGCAATCTCTATTCATATGAAAGGAACCAGGTATGGATCCTAATGAATTCGATAATATAAAGAAAAGAAGATATTGCTGTTTCTGAGAGTATTATAAGCAACATTGCACAGCTATTGGGGGCGAAAGCATGGGGGTGGTCTCCACAGCATTGGATCATAATCCAAGCACATATGTGGAAAGAAACCCCTACTCTTTTTTAATCTATTACTACTCCTGGTGTGGAGCACATTAAAAAAGTAGCATTCATCTATTCTTCATATTATGTAAATTATTATAATCCACATCTGGAATAAACAAAACTGCACATGTAAGAGCAGCCTCAGGGCTTATTCCCAGGTCCCGTATATGATTGAGGCTACAGACAGGGAAGCCCTGTAATGGAGTGTTACCCAGTCCAGCATGATGTATAAGGGTATAAACACACACACCGTATACGCAGCGTATTTACTGCTGCGATACGCAGCAAATACGCAACAGATACGCAGCAGATTAGATCTAAATAACTGAACACAGCATCAAATCTGCTGCGTATTTGCTGCGTATACGGTGTGTGTGTTTGTACCCTAAATATCATGCTGGGAGCGGGGACTGTTTGAATCTCACTGCTTGGCCGCATGGCTCTGCAGTGCCACGGTGATTCAAACAGTTTCCCCGCTCCCAGCATGATATTTATACATCATGCCAGACAGGGTAACACTTCATTACAGGGATTCCCAGTCTCCGCCCCATCAATCACTCTTGTGGCCGGAGGCAGTATTATGTCTCCGGCCACAAGAGGCCGCTCTCTCCCCAGTGCTCTGGCACACCAGCAAAGAAGACAAGCTGGAGAGCTCTGCTACTGCTGTACAGCAGGTTAGTATGTGTTTTAGTATTTCTTTTTCCCTTTCCATTTTTACGGTTAGGAGTGTCTATTTCCGGAAGCCTCCTGAAAGATTTCCTGATCCGTATTTTCTGACTGTAAAAATGGTCATGGACGTATGCCTGGGGCCTTAGGCTGCATTCACACGTCCGGGTGATATACAAGTGATAGCGTCCACGTACTAGATGTATATCATGGACTGAGAAACTGGACTCCCTGCATAATAATTATAGTGCTTGAAAAAGCACTATATTGTAATCCGTATTCTTCTTCCGTTTCTTCCAGCCATTTTTCTGCGATTAATACAGCCCGAACCGCTTTGTGCACAGACTCAGTTCAAACTGCGCTTCGAAGCCCTCGGCGGTGACAGGTGTGCTATTTTTGGTTTCGATCGGATTTGCCGTTTTTAAGAAATTTACGTTTAAAGACCCCTAATTTCCCATAGAAAATAATGGCCCACTGTAAACGCTAACAGCCAATCACAGCACATATGCAAATAGCTGAAATATAGCAGCCAATAGGAATTCTAAGGTCTTGTCAGTCAATGCCTCACAACATCCACACAGTCACATGTCCTCTATTGGCCAATAGAACATGGAAGGTCCTTCACGATTTTGTATCACTGACATGAGTAAGATTGTCATGGTAACCAAGCAATGATCTTTACTAGAGATGAGTGAACCGATCCGAATGCGAACTTTCAGCATTTGATTAGCGGTGGCTGCTGAAGTTGGATAAAGCCCTAAGGCTATGTGGAAATCATGGATATAGTCATTGGCTGTATCCCTGTTTTCCGGGCAACCTTAGAGCTTTATCCAAGTTCAGCAGCCCCCGCTAATCAAATACCGAACGTTCGGGTTCGGATGGAACCCGGTTTGCTCATCTCTAATCTTTACCATTAAAAGTAGCAGAGTTCAGTTAGTAAAGTGGCAGAGCTGAGGGGACAGTACCCAAGTCTCTCTTAAAGGGGCAATATATAAGTAACTCTTAAAGGGACGTTACCCAAGTCGCTCTTAAAAGGACGGTACCCAAGTCGCTCTTAAAGGGTCATTACTTAAGCTGGTCTTTAAGTGACAGTATATAGGTCACTCAAAGCGTTGTCACCAAAGTCGCTCCTTAAGGGACTGTACCAAAGTTGCTTTTAAAGGGAGGGTATCAAGGGTTAAAGTTTCTCTTAAACGGAAGTCCCTGTTAAAGGGGCACTCTTTTAAAGCACTATGTATACTCCGCTACTGAGACGACACATCCTGACCGTGCATTGCGACTATAAGCTACGCCCACATAGAGCCAATAAATAAACATTTAGATGTTTGATAACATTTGCATAATGTGGCTACGCATACAAGTATATACAATGAAAAGAGAAGACCTGTCCTGTCCTGTTTGTCCACAGCAGGAAAAAGAAGAATCACGTCTAGACCCCCCCCCCCACCACCACACCACCACCACCACCACCTTCCCTCCAATTTTCCTTTACCGTTAAAGGTCCCATAAACACTTTCCAGGTGTTGTGTCAACACCGGGCTCAATGCTAGACATCTGCGGGAAGTAACTACAGTCTATTGTTGTGTTAGCTTTCATGTTCTAGCTATAGAGTGATAAGAGCGTTGCCCGCCCCCCGCCCTCCAGGAACAGACCAACATTGCTGCTCACCCTTATTGAGGTTATAATAAACTCGGCTGTTGTAGAAGGGATTTCACCTGTCCAGGTCATGTTCTGCATGGTTGTATTCTAGTCCCAAATTGTGGCTTCACCTACAAAACCTAAAATGTTATTCTCCTATTCACATGGTAGATTATTAGACTCCCACCATTCATGAGAATAGAATTGAAATATCCACCAAGAGACCTGAGTGCTACTGTACATGATGGACAGGCACCTCATTCATTTCCTATGGGACTGAACGGAGCTGTCGCTGAACATGTGCTCTACCCCTCCATTTACTTGGGGGACAATAGACTCCTGTTATTGATGGAAGTCCCAGCAGATGGACCCCACCAATCAGTTATTCTGTGGATAGACAAACAGACTCAATGGCCAAGCTATTTTAAAGGTAGATTTTTACTTGCATAGCTGCACAATCCTTAATAATCCGCTAAGTGATGGCGTACACGAATAGTCATTTCGTGACACTTAGAAATCTTTAATATTTCTGCGACAAGTTCTGATGCTGGTACTTGGGTTTCTGTAACGGATCAGGACAAAGATTATCCCTAATGTCATCCAATAGGACTAACTAAGGAGTATCCTGCCACTTATTTCCATGGTGGGTTGTTTTTCACAGCAGCGCCAAAAAAAGCAAAAAGAAATGTTCCATTGCATGTCAATAGTATGGTGGAATCCTACTCTCCTGCATGGGCCGAGCACTTCTGGCAGGTTAGATGTGGATTGCTGTGCAGAATCTGGGTTGGAATCTGTGTGAGGGGTGGTTCACATGGAGAAATCTGCGCGGAGAAGCTCCCGTGGATCCCGTCGCTTGCGCCCACCCGTCCCATAGACTCCATTTTATGGTGGGGCAAATTCCTCTGTCCACAGAAAGAATTGACATGTAAATTCTCTTTGCCGAATCCACCCGACCATAGAATGGAGGCTATGGCAAGGGCAGAGATGCGCGCGGATGCGAGCGACGGAATTCGCAGTGGATTATCCGCCCCTATTCTGTAGTGTGAAGCCACCCTAAAGGCCCTATTCCACGGAACGATTATTGGCCGTATTCGGTCGTTACGGCCGGTAATCGTCCCGTGGAATAGAAGGCAACGATTAGCTGACATCGTTCATGTCGGCTGATCGTAACATCGTTTGTCTTTCAAACATGTTGAAAGACAAACTCATACAACAACGATCTGCTGCTCCAGAGCAGCCCCCCCTGGACTCACCCGCTCGCTGCTGCCGCGTGGGATAGTGGCGGCATTGAGAGGGGAACGAGGAGCAAACAAGTGCTGACAGCGCTCGTTTGCTCCTCTATGTTGGCCCAAGGAGTAGGGCCTTAAGGGTCCATTTACACATTCCATTCCTGGCTTTGGCTTCAAATCTTTGACAGACAATCTGTGAGATAATCTTTCTGTGTAAATGGACGCTAAGATTGCCTTCACACAGAAAGCTTTAGCTGACATTTCTGAAGGAACAGACTATAAACAGAGAACTGGTCATAAAGGAAAGACTGAGATTTCTCCTCTTTTCAAATCCACTCCTGGCTTTGGTTTCAAAAATCTTTCAGATAAATCTCTCTGTGAGAAGGCAGCCATACATGCTAATTGGGCTGAAGGGGGTTGTCCAAAGTAAATAATCTTTTAAAGGGGTACTCCAAACGTGGGCTTTTTCTCAGATATATCTGGAGATTAGTTGTTTGAAGATAATAAAGCACACTTACCTCCCTGACTCCCTTGCCTGGAGTAATTTTTATTAAATTTTTATTAAAGTATTGTATTGCCCCCCCCCCCCCCAAATTTTTTTTACAAATCCCCAATATACACATATTACGGGAAATGCTTATAAAGTGCTTTTTTCCCTGCAATTACTACTGCATCAAAGCTTCACTTCCTGGATAACATGGTGATGTCACTTCCTGGATAACATGGTGATGTCACGACCCGACTCCCAGAGCTGTGCGGGCTGTGGCTGCTGGAGAGGATGATGGCAGGGGGATGCTCAGTGTCCCTCCAGTGCCCTGTGTCCCTCAGTGTCCCCCTTCCATCATCCTCTCCAGCAGCCACAGCCCACACAGCTCTGGGAGTCGGGTCGTGACATCACCATGTTATCCAGGAAGTGACATCACCATGTTATCCAGGAAGTGACATCACCATGTTATCCAGGAAGTGACATCTCCATGTTATCCAGGAAGTGAAGCCTTGATGCAGTAGTAAGTGCAGGGAAAAAAAATCACTTTATAAGCATTTCCCATAATAAGTGTATATTGGTAATTTGTATAATTTTGGGGGGCAATACAATACTTTAATAAAAATTTTCACCGGACTTCTCCTTTAAGGGTATTTTTACTTGACCTGTCGTAGTGCCACAAATGTGGACTCATCAGCGTTTATATGCAGAGCCTTTACTAAGCTTAACGAATTGTCACATTAATGTTCACTGGATGATTTGTTTGGCCTATTACTATTACTACTGACTATGACAAAGTATAAAGCCAAACAAATGATCCAGTGATCGCTCATATGGTGGGCCTCACTAAGACCCAGCCTGACCATGGATGTAACTCAGGTCATCAGACACGGTCAGA
The DNA here is from genome assembly GCF_027789765.1 of Dendropsophus ebraccatus. NCBI lineage: Eukaryota > Metazoa > Chordata > Amphibia > Anura > Hylidae > Dendropsophus > Dendropsophus ebraccatus. The sequence goes on along the minus strand of NC_091457.1, from coordinate 143,134,447 downwards.
GCCTGCAGTTATAATATGGACACAAAAACACAGCCATATTATGCCCATGTGAAACTATCCCTAGGCTTATGCCGAACTATTTTTTTTTTTTTTTATCGGTGGCCTATCTACTAATACAGGGATAGGGAACCTTTGGCCCTCCAGCTGTTGCAAAACTACAATTCCCAACATGCCCAGACAGCCAAAGCTAAAGCTTTGGCTGTCCGGGCATGATGGGAATTGTAGTTTTGCAACAGCTGGAGGGCCAAAGGTTCCCTATCCCTGTATTACTATGACCGGCCTGCCGATCAGCTGTTTGCCACAGCCGCAACAAAAAAGTACTGAGAAACAGAGCCAGAAGGCCACAGCTCCATACACTGTGTAGTGGACATTCTGGGTTACTGCAGTACTGCACTAAAGCAACTATAACCCGGCATGGGACCTGGCTCTATTTATTGGCTATATTCAAGCCTCATGGAGATCTGGCATACGGCTGATGGGGAGGGGTGCCAGGAGTCAATACCCCACTGGGTAGATATTGTTAATTAAAAATAAAATATGCCTTATCCTAGGCCTGGAATGCCAGCCACCATGATGAAAACCAGCCGTATCCCCCTATAAACAATAGGGCCCGTCAGGTATCGGTGTCCGTCATGTGTTGGTTATTGAACTCCATCCATTTTATTTGTCTGTTCCTATGAAGCAATAGAAAGGTCAGACTGCTGATGTGAACAGAGTCGTATAGCCGTATACTGGCTGATTCTGTCACACAGGTGCTCGGTATATCCAGATGACTGGACGCCAATGACGCTTGTGCTGGAGAGTAATGGTGTGTTTACACAGACAGATTTTTAAAGCCAAAGCCAGGAATGGATTTGGAAAGAGGAGAAATCTCAATCTTTCCTCTACGACCTGTTCTCAGTTTATAGTCTGTTCCTGGCTTTGGCTTGAAAAATCGGTCAGATAAATCTGTTTAAACGCACCATAACTTTTTGGGCTCCTAGTATTGATATCTAAGCCATGTGAAGCTATGGGAGCACCAATGATCCATCTCATTTAAAGGGAAACTGACATTCAGTATACAGAGGGCAGGAGGCAGCTGTTCACACTGGACTGCGTCTTCCCATGCGTTTTCTATGAGCACAGGGCTCCCCATGCACTCCCAGCACTGATCTATGTCTGGTCACCTGAGGTCAGGTACCGCACCGCACAAAGAGCCCTCACTGATATGGATGAGCGGTTTTCTAAACAAAGACACCGGGCAGGCTCCCAGTGACCGGCTCCATAACTTGTCCGCTGCACCGGCGCCCGGTGCTCGGTCTATCACTTCCACCACTCTCCCATCATTTCTCTGGCATGTCGTTCACTTTTGTTCTTTCCAGGTCTATTCTTCTCTCCAGGACAGCGTGCACATTGTGCGTTCAGCCACCGTTTTAAAGTCCACCACACAACGACTTACCGTAGTCCGGGATGGTCCGCATCGGTCTCTGATTTCACACAGCGTCCCTCCGCTCTCCGTTGCTATGCCGCGGCCCAGGCCTCCCCTGGCAACCGCAAGCAAACCCGGAAGCGGAGCCACCGAGTTGTAGACCACGCCCCTCTCTCTTCACACGCCGCCTATGATTGGTGGACTGAGCGGGGCCTTCCTGCTGACGTGTGTTGGGGGCTTTCACTTCGGTCGCCCAGGAGACGAAACCGCGGTAGCTGGCTGCAGTATTGCCTGATCATCTCCATAGCAGCTCAGCAAACAAATCTGTAGCTTCATTGAAGAATAGTACAAAAGAAATCAGTGGTGTATAGAAGTACATATCAGTATATAAGCCCTTATATAAACTTATATCTGTATGTGTATTCCTATCCAAAAGGAAAAAGTACACAATAATAAGAATGGGAAAGTTTCATTCATCCTTAGGGCCCTATTCCACGGGACAATTATCGTTCGCATAATCATTAACGATAAACGATCTCAAACGACCGCTATTGCGAACGACCTGAAATCGTTCACCCATTTACACGGAACGATGATCGGTCATCTTGTCGTCGCTATTGCGTTCGTCGCTACTGCGAATGACCGAACAACCAAACGACGTCTTATTCCATGCGAACGAGCAACGATAAAAATAGGTCCAGGTCTTTTTAAGCGATCAACGATTTCTCGTTTGCCGTTAAATCATTAACTGCTATTCAACTGAACGATTATCGATTTGTTCCGAACTTTTTAACGATTATCCTAACGATAATTGTCCCATGGTTTAATGGGGCCTTTTCGGCTTTGTGTAGATGCATTATAAAGCAAATGTACCATCAGGTACATCGCTTTAAATTTTTTACATCAATAGACTGGAGCCAGTGCCCGATTCCCATCCATGGTGACAGTCTATTCCCGGGCTGAAGCACTGGAGGCGGACCTGTCCTCCCACAGTGTGACGAAACCTCTCCCCTCTGTGACGCTGCTCCATTAGAATCAATGGAGCCGTGTCACAGAGGGGGAGGGGTTTCATCTCACTGTGCTTCAGCCCGAGCCGGCGACGTGGACAGGAACCTGGCCACGGTTCAAAAAAAGGTCTGCGCAGGCATCCCTGCTCTGGCACCAGTCTATTCATGTAAAAAACTTAAAGCAATCTACCTAAATGCGAACCTAAAGCGATCTATCTAGATGTTAAAGCGATGGTACATTCGCTTTAACATCTGTATTACATTTGTAGCATTATTAAAGGAGAAGCCCAGGCACAAAATTTTTTTTTTTTAAACTGCCAGGGAGGAGGTGGGTGAGCAAAACACAGCAGCAGTGTGATCCACATGTAAGCCTCCAGGGGTGGCTAGACTTAGCTACCATGGGTCCCAGGCTGTCCACCCAACTTGAGATCCACCTTCCCCCAGTGCTGATGCAGAACCCTAGAGATGTGTACAATGAAAGGGGATATAATCTATCTTTTAGACTTTACCATGCACGTCTCTTTACAAACGCCACATCTGTATTGGTCCCTCTGTGCCCTGATATAGTGAGTAGGCCCAACGCTGTGCCTCTGAATCATATTAGGACCCCTTTACGCCTCCATATTGTTTTAGGCCCCTCTGTGCAGCTGTCATAAAGTAGTAGACCCCTCTATGCAGCTCCCATAAAGTGTTATGCATCTCAGTTTAATATCATGTTTCAGTTTCAGTATAAAATCATGCCTCTCTGAGCAGGTCCCATGTAATATTAGACCTCTCTGTGCAGCTTCCATGTAGTATTTGGTCCCTCTGTGCAACCCCTATGTAGTAAATGGTGCCCTTTGTGCATCCCCCAATATAGTAGATGGCATCCTCTGTGAAGCCGCCTATAGTAGATGACCCCATGTCTAGGTCCCTCTATAGTTGTTGGTCCCCTTTGTAGGTGCCCTTAGGTTACAAACCCACTTGGCGGGTCTGCAGCGAGTCTCCATGCTGCGTTTTTGCAGCGAGACTCGCTGCAGATCCCGGCCCTATACTTTTAATGGCAGACAAATACGCAGCAGGGATGTACATCCCTTCTGCGAGTTTGTCTGCAGCCCACCCCATTAACCCCCCCGGCCGCCGGAGCTGATACTTCACCTGATCCCGGCTCCGGCGGTTCCCGATGTCTTCAGCAAGCCGGAGCGGGGACCAGGTGAAGTATATGCTCCAGCCAGCCGCCCGCAGCCCCGGCCGCCCGATCGCCCCCCCCGCAGCCCCGGCCGCCCCTAGCAGCCCCGGCCGCCCGATCGCCCGATCGCCCCCCCCGCAGCCCGATCGCCCCCCCCCGCAGCCCCGGCTGCCCCCCCGCGGCCCCGGCCGCCCGATCGTCCCCCCGCAGCCCCGGCCGCCCGATCGCCCCCCCGCAGCCCCGGCTGCCCCCCCGCGGCCCCGGCCGCCCGATCGCCTCCCTGCAGCCCCGGCCGCCCGATCGCCCCCCCGCAGCACCGATCGCACGCCCCCCCGCAGCACCGATCGCTTACACGCCCCCCTGCAGCCCCGGCCGCTCGATCGGGGGGGCGTGCGATCGGTGCTGCGGGGGGGGCGTGCGATCGGTGCTGCGGGGGGGGCGTGCGATCGGTGCTGTGGGGGGGCGATCGGGCGGCCGGGGCTGCGGGGGGGTGATCGGGCGGCCGGGGCTGCGGGGGGCGGCCGGGGCTGCGGGGGGGTGATCGGGCGGCCGGGGCTGCGGGGGGCGGCCGGGGCTGCGGGGGGGCGGGGGGGGCGGCCGGGGCTGCGGGGGGGGCGATCGAGCGGCCGGGGCTGCGGGCGGCTGGCTGGAGCATATACTTCACCTGGTCCCCGCTCCGGCTTGCTGAAGACATCGGGAACCGCCGGAGCCGGGATCAGGTGAAGTATCAGCTCCGGTGGCCGGGGGGTTAATGGGGAGGGCTGCAGACAAACTCGCAGCAGGGATGTACATCCCTGCTGCGTATTTGTCTGCCATTAAAAGTATAGGGCCGGGATCTGCAGCGAGTCTCGCTGCAAAAACGCAGTATGGAGACTCGCTGCAGACCCGCCAAGTGGGTTTGTAACCTTATAGTAGAAAGCCCCCTGTGTAGTCTTTCTATGGCTCTGTGTAGTCATTACTTTAGTACAGCAGTGGGGAACCTCCGGCCCGCGGGCCACATCCGGCCCCTGAAACCTCCCGATGCGGCCCGCGGCTCCCCTGTGATGTGAGCCGCTCTGGTGCGGCAGGAGACGGCATACACAGCATTTTCCTGTGTCTGAGATGGCTGCCAGACACAGGAGGTGTGATTGCCGTCCCCTTCACCACCAGAGCGGCACACGTCTTTCTTCTCCTGCGGGCCAAACACGGTTAAGGGGGAGACAAGAGGACCTGGGAAGCGTGGGAGCGGAGAAAAGGTGAGTGGGATGTTTATTTCTTTTTATTTAGGACAGGCACTGGGGCTTAACTAGACTACCAGTGACATGACTGGGGGGGGGGGGTGTTAACTAGGCTACCAGTGACATGACTGGGGAGGGAGTTAACTAGGCTACCAGGGACATGACGGGGGGGGGGGGGGGGGGGCATTAACTAGGCTACCAGGGACATCACTGGGGGGTTAACTAGGCTACCAGGGACATCACTGGGGGGCGTTTAACTAGACTACAAGGGGCATGAGTTGGGGGTTAACTAGACTACAAGGTGCATCACTGGGGGTTAACTACAATAGCAGGGGCACTAGGGGAACAATACTTTGCCGTTCCCCCACGCTACTAACTGCCGCGCACAGTATGCGGCCCTCAAATGATTTTATTAATGCCTGACTGGCCCTCGACATGGAAAAGGTTCCCCACCCCTGCTTTAGTATATGGCTCTGTGTAGTCCCCCCTTTAGTAGTTGGCCCTCTTTGTAGCTCTCACTTGAGTAGATGGCCCCCTCTGGTGTAGTGCCCCCTTTGGTACATGGACCCCTCTGGCCCCTTTAGTGTTTGGCCCCCTGTGTGGTCCACCTGTTAATATATGACCCCCTTGTTGTCTCCCCATTAATATATGGCCCTCTGTGTAGTCCCCCAGTTAGTATTGGGCCCTGTGTAGTTTACCTGTTACTATATGGCCACCATGCTGATAATTAATAAAAAGATTAAAAAAAACTTACCATAAGCTCCCCCATCGCTGCTGTTCTCCCAACGCAGGCAGCATGTTATAGATCCTGCCTGCCACGGAAGTCTCAGCTGCTTGTCAGCCTACTAGTGTGTGTGCTCTGTGAATGGTTTGCAACTGCACATAATTCAGGGGCCCACCGGAGGATCATAGGGGCCACCAATTGATGCACAGCTGCAGGACAAGATTATATTGTGGGAAAGGGCTTAACTAGAAATGACTGGACCCCATAGCAAACTTTTGATTGGGGCCCCCTCTGTTCCAACATTGTAGAGGGGAGCAGGAAGAAGCCTGAGCTCATAGTAAGGAGGTGGGGGTGCAGGGGAGGGGGCCCTGCATCTCTACACCTTCCTGTCTGTCATAATCACTTTATCTATATAGTAAGCTGGTGGTTATCCAGCTTAGGGCCCTATTCCACCAGACGATTATCGTTCAGATTATCGTTAAATCGTTCGAATCTAAACGATAATCGTTCGGTTGAAATGCAGTTACTGATTAACGACCGAACGAGAAATCGTTGATCGCTTTATAAGACCTGGACCTATTTTTATCGTTGTTCGTTCGCTCGTTCGCAAAATGTTCGCAAGTCGTTCGCATTGAATAAGACATCATTCGGTCGTTCGCAATAGATACGAACGCAATAGCGAATAAATAGCGAAGTAAAACAATCACAATTACGATAATAAGTAACGATTATCGTTCCATGGAAATGACAACGTTTTCAGGTCTTTCGCAATAGCGGTCGTTTGAGATTGTTAATCGTTAACGATTATGCAAACGATAATCGTTGGGTGGAATAGGGCCCTTACTGTATAGAGCTTGTGACTGGGATGACAGGCAGGAGTACACTGAGTAGCTGGGCTTAGGGAACTTCTAAACTAGGAGGCCAGGCCTGCTGGACCCCGTAGCCCCGCTATGTGGGCGTTTCGGAAGGCTGTGGGCCCCCCAGGAGCATTGTTCTGGAAATGTTTTGTTCATTTAATCTTCTTGACTGTATTTTCCAATCCTATTACTACAACAACAACTTCTACTACTACTATCCTCCTACTTCACCCCACTTTGCAGCTTTATCTACAGTCCTCTATATTCTTGTACATATACCATTTCATGTTTTAGCTGTTTTATATATCTACCCAAATAGGAACCTTATTTTGGCTTTGTTCACACACACACACACACACACCGTCAAAATGACAGTTATTTTTATTGGACGGCCTCCATTTAATGTAACGGATATTATTTTATAACAACGGCCGTCATTTTGACGATGTGTGAACATATCCTTAATGTGTAAGTTGAATAAAAGGTCAAAATCCACAATAAATCTGCCACAAGAACATATCCTAACAGACATCATGTCTCCACTGAGTATGAGAACTAGTTGAACCTGACAGACGGGTGTCTTTTCTCACTGATGTATTACTACATTGTAGACTATCCTCTATCTCAAGTGTAGCTCTTTTTTGTAATAATTGATCCCGCTTGAGAAAAGCTGTAAATAATGTCTTCACCGCCGGCTCCTTCTCACTGTCACATTCTTTACTTTTTTCATAACTTTTCTGATCTTTTCCCTATGTTCTCTTCTTCTAATATTCTTTTTTAGGTAGTGTCATTAGCATATGAAAGATTGCCAATGCTTCCTCTGCCAATCTTCTTCAAGTTCTTATTTCTTTCATTGTATGCTCAGCATCTATGGATCCTTTGTCCGATATTTCTAGAGATATCCAGTTCTATAGGGGTTCCTGCATCCAGCTTGTAATGTTACTAACTGGTTAAAGGGGTATACTGGTGAAAAAAAAACTTCTATTTATAAATGTTAAGTCTTCCAGTACTTATCAGCTGCTATATGTCCTGCAGGAAGTGGTGTATTCTTTCCAGTCTGGCTGATTCTTTTCAGTGGTCTCTGATGCCACCTCTGTTTATGTCAGGAACTGTCCAGAGCAGGAGAGGTTTTTTTATGGGGATTTGCTACTGCTCTGGACAGTACCTAACATGGACAGAGGTGGCAGCAGAGAGCAGTGTGCCAGACTGAAAAGAATACACCACTTCCTGCAGGACTTACAGCAGCTGATAAGTTCTGGAAGACTACAGATTTTTTTAATAGAAGTCATTTACATATCTAACTTTCTGATGGATTTGTTTTATTAATCATTTACATTTTTATATCTTTTGTGTTTTCAGATGGCTGAAAAGGTTTATTCCATTATTATACCTTTAATAATCTACTTGCCTTATGAAGACGAAAACAGACCCTCATTGATAAATTGAAGATGTTCCTAACACTTTCTTTCACCAGTTGACCGGAGTTTCACCGTAATACCCCTTTAACATTGTAAGGCTAATAACATATTTTACACAGAAGGGCTCTCTGACATAACCTTATCGGCTTGTGATAGATCAGTGTACAATAGTTATATTCTTTTAGATCTCCTTTCTCTTGCTTTGAGTTATAAATTAACCCCATTCAATCTACATACTTCTGTGTGTTTTTCTAGACTTGATGGGGTCATATAATGCTGTTAATGTTGTATGATGATGTTATATGTTCATCTTCTATACAGTAGTGGCAGGTCATGATTTTTTTCCACTTAAGGGAAAAAAAAGAGAGTCACTGAACAGATGAAACTGCGGCAAATTGTCAGCCTCTGGTGACTTGTGGCAGGATTTTTCTAATCCTCAGTGACCCATTCTCATAGTGTCCTTTCCCTTATGAGCCAGTGCCAAAGTTACCCATCGCTGTTGGCATGGTGTTACCATCAGTCTCTGATGTCATCTACATCTTGTGACAAAGAACACAATAAATGAACCACTGTGTTACATGCTCCCTGTACTGGGTGGGAGGGGGAGTGGAGGAGGGGCATAGTCTGCATAGCAGGGTCTACAGCTCTGACTCAGGAGGTCTCCCTCACCTTCCAAATCATAGCAGATCAACTTCAGGCTGGGGCTGCATCAGGGGACAGGACTGTGGAGGTAATCACTCCATAGCTGTAACCCCTCTCTCTCCGGACAGAGAGTGCTGCTATACTGTGCTCACATCTGTCCTGCTCTTTCCTTCATGCTCCCTGCAGTCTCAGTCAGCCCTTGTGTTTCCCATCCTCTCCATTACTGTACAGTAACTTATAATATCACAGATTCTGCTGTTTCTGAATGTTTGTTTCATTTGTTTTACATGTTATTCAGAATAATAATTATTATTTTTGGGGTGAGGAACCAATTGACTGCATTTCTATGATTTGTTATGGGGAAATTTGCTTTGGTTTAAGAGTGGTTTGGGATTACAAGCACAGTCCTGTTAAGAATTATGCTCGTAATCCAAGGCACCACTGTATATACATATTCTCGAGCTTGAGAAAAGTCCACATTGAAGGACTGAAACGTCGCTACCACTGTTCCGAGTGTTTTTCTTTATGGAATAAACTATTCACGATTTTTTCACCACAAGACTGGCGTGCTGCAGTTATATCGTTTCTGCTATCTACATACACCCTTGGATCAGGGTGATACCGCTGGCACCCAGCATTCATCTAGTTCTGAGTGCCGCACGTTTTTGAAGAGTCTACATATATATATATATATATATATATATATATATATATATATATGGGAAAAGTAATTTTTGTTTCCCGGAATACCCCTTTAATCTTGTGCTACTGTACTGACACGGGGTGAATATTTAAACAGTTTTAAGGAGATCCCGGCATCATAATGAATAATAATGTCAGGAGCTCCATACTCCGTTCCATAGTACATTGGTCATATTTATGGAATGTGTAAATGCCCCTGATAGCACCAATGTAGCAATGTGAACAATGTAGCAAATTGAGCATAATAATGGAGCATTTTGCATGGAAAATCTTGGTGCACAATAAATATCCCTTCCCCCATATGTTGATTTTACCTTTACCAGTGCTATCGGTGTGATAGCTTCAGCGACTCACCTTTTGATATGTTGTTATACTATTCAGAATATCCGTAATGAAATAGACTTTCTTCTCCAAGCCGATTTAAACAAACACAACTCAATCTTTATTTTTCAACACTGATATTTTACAAAATAAAACACAATTCAGTTCACAAATGTACCAAAAGAGCAAGCCGGATGAAAGTTTCCGCAGGAAGAAATCGAAAGAAGGAAAAAAGCAAGAGAAAAAGAGGCAACGGATGGATATTTTCTTCAGTAAACTGAAAATTTAAAGGGAAACCTTTAAGGCTAAAGCAATGCATACAAAGTGGGAGAACGCAGGAATGGCGCAACATGGCAGTGATATCTGATGTCACAGTGTGTCAGTGTTTGCACAATATAGAACCACAGGATTTGCATGGTGTGTGCCCCCTGAACAAATGGGATTTCACTTATAGCATGCCTCCAATGACTCCCATCTTGCCTTTAGCACATTCCATCAAGATTGGGAATGTCTTGAAGGGAGATTGAGAGGAATGTAACATGTTTTAAGGGGTTTCCAGGGCATTTTTTATAATGATGGCCCATCAATATGAGATCAGCTGTTTGTGAAGCAGACAGCTCCGTACATTGTGTAGTGGTCATTCTGGGGTACTGCAGCGCAGTTCCCATTGAAATAAGTAGGTAAAGCCATTATGACCAACAGCTGATTGTGGCCTATGGTGATGATGTGTCATAATTAAAAAAAAAAGCGCCAGGAAATCCCTTTAAATCTCATATCAACAATCTTAAAAAATAAAAAGAACAATATTTATTCTGTTGTGTTTTAAAATACTCCAGGATACAGAAATATTCATCTATATAATATAAATATACCATATAGCTTTTTCACAGTGACTTGTATTTTCACTATAGCTGACACTAAGGCTGGAATAAAAGATGGCTTTACCTAACAGAGCAAAGAATAACAATCACCAATGTATACAGCAATGGTGTCCAACCTGAGGCTCACCAGCTGGGGTCAAACTACAGCTCCCATCATGTGGTTGTCAGGCCATACTAGGAGTTGTCATTTCTCGGCAGCTGGGATGGGACAGGTTGGAGACCACAGGTACAGAGAAAATGTCAAATTTCTGCCTATTAAACCTGTTGAAGAACACGGCAGAGCCCCCACCACCTGAAACTGAAAAGTAAAATATGGAATATCCCAGTTTAATCAATGACGGGGATTTTCACATAAGGTATATCTGTAAATGATATTAATAGCTCTTTAGCTGAAGATAATATGTTGTATTCAGAAAGAAGGGCTTATATAGTTTTTGTGCTCTTAGTTGGGCTATATGGTGATAACATTAGGGACAGCCATCACCTCCCCCTTTCCTCCATTAGCATACAAGTGTGGCTTGTCTTGGTATACATGTTAAAGGATTTATTCTATATTGTTTTTAGTTAAATTAAGTATAAAATTTATTATATTCTGTATTTAAACATATTTACTATCCAAAAATATTTAACTTAAATGTGTTCATAAAATTATTACAATGCCACCTACTGTCTGATATTCTCCCCATACTGCGTCCACTCTTCTGAATGTGCTGAAACGGACAGGTATGTTGTTTCTATGCTCACTGCTCAGCTCCATGTTATCTACAACACGGGGGTGGTGGTGGTGGGGTGCTGAATCTGCAGGATCTTTTCTGCTTGTCAGAGATGAAGCTGAGCAAGGGCAATGGCATCTCTCTCCTCTGACAAGCAGAGAGAATGCCACATAGACACTTTATTAGTTAGGGCAATGGTAGGGGTTTAGAGCGGCTACTTTCCAGGCAGCTGGGAAAGGGGTCATTAGTATAGGATAATAGAGAGAGTGCAAAGAGGTGTGCAGTGCTGTATCCTACCCATACCCCCTGCTCCATAGAGGAGTGTAGAAACTACCTGTCACACAAGGTATGAAATATAATGAAAAAAACTGATTTGCAATACTAGTGTACTATGTAGACTTCAAGGATTCACAAAGCAAAAGCTTATTCAGGGGTTGGATCCTGGGCCGGCTGTCTAAATCTGAACACAGAAGCAGTTCTAGCTGTACTAGCATACCTATTCCTGCTTCTAATACCCCATCTCCTTAGCTGACACTTAGTACAAGCCACTGTCTTCCTCATACCGATGGGTAATACCAGGATACAGATCCTCCCCAAATTTCTGCAACTTTTTAGACTTGAGAATTGGAATGGGAAAAATTGGCACAGGGTGGAGTACGATAGACATGTTGTGCTTCGTCAGGAAGTATTGACCCGAAAGGTAATGTTTACTACTTATGTCTATTGCCCTATAGGTTTTAGATGTCCAATGCAGTGGCCTATTCTTTAAAAGTTTGTCTTGTCATAGTTAACCCTTTTAGGAAAACTTTTCCAGGGGTGATCAGCTGATCGGCCCCAATCTTACTCTGCCAGTCAGGCTATTCTGGCAAATAAAAAATTCTTTTATAGAGCAACTTTCCATTTTGCCTCATACAGAGGAAACCAAAACAGGATTAAGGAGCCCTGTCTATTAGAAACTAGTAAAATCTATTGAAAGGAATGCTATATGAATGCCTACATGGTGTGATATGCCAGGGATGTGAGTTTTACAGTGTGCTTGAGTGGTGGTCCTTGTGCAATCGTTTATTGGGCATTCGAGTGGACTGTGTCACATAGCCCTTGAGGTTGTGTTATACATATAAGATGTTATATGTGGTAGTAGTAGTTCCCCTTTAATGTGAGGTGTTATAAAAGTTTACAAAATTTCAAAATTTGTTGAAATTGACTTCTTAAAATTCTTACACTTACTACATACATGTATATCACTGTTGTGCTTTACTTTTCCATATAGTACTAACTACATCACCACAGGTTCCCCTATTTTATGAATGCGCACATATCTCAAAATATAGTAACTCAAAAATCCCATTATTCCAAAAACCTGGAAAATGACCCCAAACACAGACACGGGTTTAGTATTTATCTTGTGATGAAGAACACAAGCTGGTGCTGTTTTTATACACAGATTTTGGGAAGCTGTGAAATCCTGCAGTGGCGAAACTGTGGGGAAAATCGGGGGGTAGTAGATGTGGATGCTGGTAAGTGTTTCAGTGACCCAAGCGCTCTTCGCAGCTCTCGAATGGACTCTTTGTTGCTCCACCGAAAACATCAACCTGACGGTCATCCCACTGGATTAGGTTACCTGACAAAGGCATTGTGCAGTTGGCAATTCCCTCAATTTCATTGACAGTCAGAACACGATCCCACATGTTGAACTGGGCCACCTCTCCAACAAATGCCTGAGTTGCATCAAAACGTCCACCTACAGCATCCTATGAAAACAGAGTAAACCTCGTTGAATGCATGGCATATTGTTGTTCTACAATTACGAGAGCTAGAAAAGGGTAAATTTAGAAAATTTAAAATACAAGTAAATAAGAGAGAAAAATCCGTAAGAGACTACCACCAAAACCTACCTGTTCCTGGCCAAAGATAATGACACCGTTAGGCTTGATCGGGTGCCAGGCAGACAGGTTATCCTTTGATCCTTTCTTCTTTCCATCTTGGAAGGCGGTCCACATGCCATCCCTTGTAGTCCAGGCCACACATATGTGGTGCCACATCCCGTCTTTAAGGCTAATGGGCAGTTGAGTAACCTGAGAAGAGAACATGCAATTTAAAGGAGTTGTACAGGATTAGAAAAACATGGTTGCATCCACATCAGGACACATCAGTACTGGACAAATGTGCAATGTAGACATTTCTCAAATACAAGGTTTCAGGTATTCTACTGGTTAACAAGACACTGAGCATAGATGCTTCTTTAAGGACAAAATGGATTCTACACCAGGGCCATCTTACCAGCATTATTGGTCCCTGGGCAGAGCTGTGAACTGGCCCCCCGCCGACCAAACCCCCCCATCCTTGCGACCCCTCCTACCTTCCCAGCCACATCTGAAGCCACCCTACCCCTTCCCCCGGCCGCCCGTAGCCACTCCAATCACTTACAAAAAAAAATATGTAAAATATACTTGTGCACATCTGTATCTAAATATAAGTATATATATATATATATATATATATATATATATATATATATATAAAAGTATGTATGAGCCATGTTGTTGCCCCCTGTAGCTATGTATGAGCCATGTTGTTGCCCCCCCTGTAGCTATGTATGAGCCATGTTGTTGCCCCTCTGTAGCTATGTATGAGCCATGTTGTTGCCCCTCTGTAGCTATGTATGAGCCATGTTGTTGCCCCTCTGTAGCTATGTATGAGCCATGTTGTTGCCCCTCTGTAGCTATGTATGAGCCATGTTGCCCCTCTGTAGCTATGTATGAGCCATGTTGTTGCCCCTCTGTAGCTATGTATGAGCCATGTTGTTGCCCCTCTGTAGCTATGTATGAGCCATGTTGTTGCCCCTCTGTAGCTACTGTATGTATGAACCATTTTTGTGCCCCTCTGTATGCTGTTGCCCCTCTGTGCCATGTTGTGTTGCTCCTATGTATATATAATATATATGCAAAGGGGAAACCCAACATGACTTATATATACAGAGGGGCAACAACATGGCTCATGTATAATATATGAGCCATGTTTTTTCCCTGTATACTGTATAATACTCTAGAAATGCTTTATAAAATTACATTGTTTCTTATCTACTAATCTACAATTATATCTTATTTCTAAAGTAAAACTTAAAGATTCTACCGCCTGGATGGTACGGTGACACTTAAATGGTCACTGTTGTTTTATACAACTTCCCTTCATTTGACAGCTAACGTAATTCCTAACATGTTTGTAATTCACTTAATGAACTAAAAATGATTCCCTACTCCAGAAAAACAGTTCTAAAATCTTGTCCACTAGATGTCTCATTTCTCTGCAATCTCCTGCCCACTGCCTGTTGTCAGAGGAAATCTGTCTCTAGTAGCAGTTGGATCAGGACAAATTACAGAAGAAGAAAAAAGTGTCATGGCATAGCATAGAATAGTATGTGCTTCAAGTGGCCTGAAAAGAAAGGGAAAGAAAGTCCTTGTATGAGTACTACTGACAAACAGCTCAGGTCTGGTCCTGTCCCCTGAAATGGAGAGAATGAGACATAGCTGTGTACCATAAAGAAGACTGTTGGGGTTATGCAGAGTTATAAAAAAAAAATTTTAAATGATAGGTATACACTCCCCAACTTGCTGCTTGATTTGACTTGCTGGAGTGGGGCTCCATAGACTTAAAATAGAGACCATTTTCTGCATTGAGTTGGATTGACCGGTGACCTGGAGAGCACAATGCCGTCCACTTCCTCTGGCTGTATCTAGGGATCTGTAAGGGTCTTGGCACCAAGACCCCAACCCCAATCTTTTTGACATGTCTGTTTAAATTAAATGATTTCTGATTCCCTCTGGCCTTACCTTATCATTGATGAGAAGTTCCATTGGATTATGACCCCACTCAAGGAGGACGATCTCATTAGGTTGTCCATGGACAGAATAAGAGAAAGGAGTCCCAGATCCTGAGGTTGCTTTAGATTTCAGCCACAAACACATAGTGAAGGCGTAGAGTTCTGGTAAAGTCTTCTTCATCCGTCCATACATGTAGTTAGTACGAACTGAAAAGCTAAGCTTAAAGTTCTCAGGGTGGTACCCAGGATGACCTAGAGAATAAGATATATTATAAAATGAATCTGTTACCATAGACAATAAGATTGCAGATTTCAGGAGATAACATTTTCACATCATTGTATCACACTTGCATCTTTAAAGAGAATGAGGGAAATTTATCAAACTGTTGTAAAGTAGAACTGGCTCAGTTGCCCCTAGCAACCAATCAGATTTCACTTTTCATTCCTCACAGACTCTTTGAAAAATGAAAGGTGGAATCTGATTGGTTGCTAGGGGCAACTAAGACAATTCTACTTTACACCAGTTTGATAAATCTCCCCCTATGTGTCAGCAGAAAATAGTCTATTGTTTAAATCAGGTTTTTAAGCTCCCTGATGCTTTAACGTATGCAAGCAATTATGATTGCTATTTCATGAAATATTGTACTTTATGTGTGTGGCAAGATTTGGTCACTATCAGATTTTTAAAATTGTGACTTGGTTTAAGAGCATTGCTTTGGTTTTAGAGCTCCCAGTACTGGGTGGGAGGGGAGTGGGGGAGGGGCATGGTCTGCATAGCGGGGTCTACAGCACTGTACTCTGACCCATGAAGTCTCCCTCACCTTCCAAATCATAGCAGATCCACTTGGGGTTTGGGCTTGCATCAGGGGACAGGACTGTGGAGGTAATCTCTTCACAGCTGTAACCCCTCTCTCCCCGGACAGATAGTGCTGCATGTATGTGCCCACATCTGTCCTGCTCATTCCTTCATGCTCCCTGCAGTCTCTGTCAGTCCTGATTGGTCCATGCTGAACACACCCCCTTCACCATTGCTGTCATGTGACCACACAGACGTCTGACAGCGGCCCTGCTTCTCTATTCTAGCCTGTTGTACTACACCGCTGTATTATGGGGATCTGCAGTCCCATCCTGTATCTACATCCCCATCCCCTAAAATTTTCTGATGATACTTTCCTTTAAATTTCTAGGGAAGTTGCCAATCACACCAAAAGTTAAAGTTTGCATTGGGGCTCACTGCAATCCTGAGCAATAGCCGAGTGAAGCATACACCAGCACGCTCCACTTCCCGGAGATCCGACTCATTTGCTCCATAGAATGTAGTGGAGCGAATAAGTGTGATTTCATTGACAGCTGGGTAATAATGCTTCACCCCGCTATATCTTGGGATCCTGAGACCCGCTGCGCTCTTAAAGGGGGAGATTTATCAAACATGGTGTAAAGTGAAACTGGCTCAGTTGCCCCTAGCAACCAATCAGATTCCACCTTTCATTCCTCACAGACTCTTTGGAAAATGAAAGGTGGAATCTGATTGGTTGCTAGGGGCAACTGAGCCTGTTTCACTTAACACCATGCTTGATAAATCTCCCCCTTAAACTTTTGACACGTCTGATGACATGACAATAGGTAACACTTTAAATAACACATGGTTATTGCGCAATGATAAAGTAACATTAGTCATAATGTTATTTTCCAATATAGCATGTGCATCAATTTATGTGTCCCACCATACAAGCAGATCCCGATATCCTGACATCCTATCACATGAATCTTACCTTGCTCCAACTCTGCGATGCGATTTTGTAATATACTCAGCTCCTTCTCTATGTCCTGCTTGTCTCTCTCCCCTGAAGCCGTCGTCTGTTCTTTTTCCAGCTCTAGCAGTTTGGCCAGAAGTTGAGCCTCTAGTTCTAGTAGTTTAGTCTGTAAGGAGTCCCGTCCATGAAGAGGTGTGGGAGAAGTTGATGTTGGCACGGTCATATTGTTTACTCGCTGCTGAATTTCCAACTACGAAAAAACAACAATACATTGATGTAAAAAAATACTTGGTGCTAGTCATAAACATATAATAATAATAATAATAATAATAATAATAATAATAATAATAATAATACAAAACCCATACCAGTTGCCTGTAAGAAGTCATACATTCAGCTGGGTCTCACCACTGAAAACCAGTAGCCCCTGAGCTCAGTCAAATACTACCTAACCATAGCTATTCTCTGTGCAGATGAGAAGGGCTAATATATAATATCAAGGCTGAAATTAAAGGGATTTTCCACTCAAACATAACTTTTCATATGTCCCTGCCCAAGGTGAGACTAACAATTTGTTCCATTCTTGTTATTATTAGAGATGAGCGAATAGTGAAATTCGATTCGAATAGCCCCTGATAATCGACTATTCGATCGAATATTGAATCCCATTATAGTTTATGGGAGAAAAATACTCGGGACTTGGAAATCAATATTCAACAACTAGGAGGTCACCAAGTCCACAATGACACCTCAGGAAATGATGCCAACACCTCTGGAATGCATCTGGGACAGCAGGGGAGACATGCCTGGCTACATCTTACACACCCAAGTCGCAGTATTACGCCAGTATTACAGCCTGTCTACAATACACACCAAACACAATATAACCGCCATGTATTATGTAAAAAATTCTTGGAAAACTTCTTTCTTTTTCATTACCGTGGACAGAAAGCCAAATATTAAGAAAAAGAAACGTTATCATGCAACCCTTTAAATCACGTTGCCCATGACAACCACAGATGGCATAGACAAGGGGGAAATTAAACAGCACCCACTGCTAACTGTCATTGTGTATGTACGTGTATGTGTGATGTGATTTTTTAGAATGCCAAACAGAAAAAGGCCTTCAAATTCTTTATAGGACACACAGTGCGCAAATCAGTAGTACCAAACTTGTTCTTTGTTATGACACACTCGCAGTATACAGCTGTATACCCTATCTCTACAGTAGATACACTACAGCCTATTGCTCACACTGCACTGCCTGCCTGTCTGAACACACTGTCTCAAAACACCTTCTGAATCTCCGCCTTCTATACTTTTAGCCCTAACAAGAGCTTTCGGGGTCCCTTCCTCCTTAACTTCACCTAAAAGCTAACCCTGGTATACAGTCTCTCCATCTCTAGCTCCAACCAGCAAGTGAAACTAATATGAAATATTATAATATTCACTACTGGCCACAACCCTAATAGTTTATACCTTATGCCTGGTGAAATTCTGCTCCAATGCTCGGCAGTACAGGACATCTGTGCAGAAGCACTGACAGGTGCACAGGTGTCACATAGGTTAGAGGTTAGAGGTCAGAGGAGTAAAGTCAAAAAACAATAGCCTGCACTGCTATCTACCTATGCAGTTCACCAACAAGGGTTAAAAAGAAACTATTTTAATTCTTTATTATATCAATTGGTTTTACTAATTATAGCTATGGCCTGAGCAAGATTAGCATTACAGCTCCAGGACCTTTAGCTCCTGATCCCCTGCAGAGGAAAGGATTTAATGTTTTATTATAAAAAAAGGCAATACCTGCAGCGGGGGCCCGCGCATAAGTCTACAGGGGCCCAAACTTATCTGAACATTGATTGTGCCTGATCCAGCTGCATTCATTGGTTCTCTCCCTATGAACCAAAGGGTATATTGTAGGTAGCATATCTATAAGACAATAGATAAGGGGGCCCCAAGCCAAGTTTTGGCACCGGGGCCCATGAATCTCTAGCTGCTCCCACTGTATAAGCGTATAAGCCTGTATAGTAGGTATTGGAATAAAGTTGCATATCTGTTAGATATATTTTTACATTTGTATATGTGTAGTTTGAAGCAATCAGCAAGTGAACAACGTCTATATGTTAACATCCAGAGCCTGCACCTCTGCTGCCACTTCCCTGCAGTATCTCACATAATAAACAGATTGATTCCAGCTTCTATACACGTAGAATAAAAAAACTTTGTTTTATTGAATCCATATACAATCCATAGCACAATATAGCATAACACTGCTTATGTGTTCCTTTATTTAGTTTTATGGCCTAAAATTCATAAGCAGCCTTGTCCTGTATTCTGCTATGTCCCATATAATAATAGCCCCCCCCCTGCTGTGCCCCTATAATAATAATAATAATGCCTCCTGCTGTGCCTCATATAATAATTTCTCCTACTGTGCCCTCCATATAATAATAATGCCCCCTGCTGTGCCCCCATATAATAATAATGCCTCCTGCTGTGCCCCTATATAATAATAATGCCTTCTGCTGTGCCCCATTTAGTAATAATGCCTCCTGCTGTGTCCCATATAATAGAAATGCCTCCTACTGTGCCCTCCATATAATAATAATGCCCCCTGCTGTGCCCCATATAATAATAATGCCTCCTGCTGTGCCCCCATATAATAATAATGCCTCCTGCTGTGCCCTTATATAAGAATAATGCCTTCTGATGTGCCCCTATAGTAATAATGTCCCATGCTGTGCCCCTCATAGTACTAAGCCCTCCCTTTGCTGTGCGCCCCTCCCCCCCAAAAAAAAAAAAAAAAATCACACTCACCTAATCTGGGCAGCTCTTCTGTCCTCCAGTCTCTGGAATGGATCCTCCAGCAGGCATGATGACGTCATATCATTGCACCTGCTGGAAAGATCCTGTAGTGTCGGCAGCCTATGGGATTGGATATAGGAGCAGGATGCTGACAGTTCCTGGTTCTACTGATAAGGCCAGGTGATGTGATTTTACCTACTTGCACCGTACCTATATGACTACACCTATATATACTGCCCTCTGAAGAGACTGGAGATGATCAGAGCGTGATCAGAGGGTGACAGAGAGATGTTCTGGATGAAGAAGAGGAATGCTGGAAGCACATCAATGAGAACAGCCCCTGAAAAGTTATCATTTGTAATCACAATACCCAAGGAACGAAGGGTCGAAGGAGAGACACTTATCTATAAACAATTTTTGAATAATAAAACATTGTGTTACCTTGTACAGGATGCTACTGACCATTTATGGACCGGCCTACCAGAGTGTGACATGTATGTGTCTTGTGACTTGGAACCCCGCCTGTATTGGATGTTACATATTTCATATGAATGAGTAGTACCGCCCCATACTCTGTCTATAAAATTTACCATAATAAAACTTGGGCCATTTATCCAGGCTTATAATCATGATACATTGTCTTATCTGTGTCTGTGATTTATAAGTGACGAGTTGGTAATACTGCAGGTTACAACTCTAGCTATCAATTGATAACCATCCTTTCTCCTGGGAGGACCTGGCTCCATAGGGTCAGGTCAACATCTAAATTTAGACTTATCACTACATTCTGTTCACTCAAAGTGAGTGGTGCATCCCTGCACAGCTGCAGCTACTAGGAAAGCTTAAAGTGACAGAGTCACAATTCCCACTGGATTCCACGGCACCCCTGGTGGGTTCTCACGTTACCCTATTTGAGAGTCGCTAATCTATACTAATGGTGGGTTAATATCATATTAGATTTTAGGTGCCATGATTCTTTAAGAGTCCCAACACCAGACCAATGATACTGCCACCTGCTGGCCACAATAATTACTGACGCATTCTAAATCTGGGCCCCTGTCCATCAAGGCTCCACACTTCAAAAAAAAATAAAAAAATCTATATGCTGCTATTTTCATGAATATCATTGATCTTTTTACCTAACCTCTCCTGGTAAACAGCTCTAAGGAGGGAACAAGGCTGATGTCATGTATCCAGGCACTGGGTATTTATCCATCAACACTATTAATTGATTTTCTGGTAGGCTGCAGTGACCTTATGCATCTCTGAGTATAAGCGGCCTACACGGAGAGCATCGCGGCTCCACAAATTCTTACAGTGAGTGAATAGCAGCCTGGGCTGTAATGACTAAGCTGCTTGGCAGGGCCCGGAGTGACTTCCTCCCCAGCTGAAACAATGGAAATAACAAAACCTTGCCGTATAGAGCTGCTTGTGTTCAGGGTTGTGCTTCCATCTCAGTGGCCTTGAGTCATTGATTAACAGAAAATCTCTCTGGCATTAATACAGACATTTAATGTATTCTGTGATGTAACCTCTTAATGTAGACAGCTGCCCAGAGTGAACAAATTGCATTCATTGTTATGTGCCTTAAGGGAAATTTCTATAAGCAAAAAAATCAGATTCAAACTCTAAGGCCCTAGTACACAAAGCGATTATCGGGCATATTTGGGCGATTTTCGGTAATTACATAATCGTTTAGTGTAATCAACGGCAACAATCAGCCAACATGCACAATGTTGGCTAATCGTTGTCTTTCGATGTCTTTCAACATGTTGAAAGACTAATGACTAGGATAGCAAAGATCTGCTGCGGTGGCCCCAAGCAACAGAAGCGGCGGCAACAGACCACCGCTATCTCCTATGGGCTTCTATGATCTAAAGATCTTCCGGGGAGCCCCTCCCGCAGCTCCCTGTGCCCCCCCTCCATTTACCCGCTTGTTGGCGCGTGTAATAGCGCCAGCACTGAAACGGGAAACAAGGAGCAGGCCTGACAGGTCGGCGCTCGCTTGCTTCCACTAATTGTTGCGTGTAATAGGGGCTTAAAGTGACACTGTCACCCCCATTATTCATTTTTCAATCTTTAAAGATGTGTGTAACCCGCAAATAGCTCTCTGCATACCTTTTCGTATTTTTTTTTTCATGAGGCGGGTTGCTGAGAAATTATAACTTTGCTGAGTGTCTTCTAGCGCCACTGGGCGGGGCTTAGTCTCTGAAGCGCCACATAGCCCCGCCCAGTACATCGCCGTTGACCCCGCCCCCTTTGGCACGTCATATCTCCCGGCCGACGCTCACAGTCTTGAGTACTCCAGGACGTCGGTGACGTGCGCGTCCACATCCCCCTGCGTCCGTCAAGTGATGCGCAGGCGCAGAAGGTGACCACCGGGTCACCCACATCCTGCGGATTATACCAGCTGCACAGTCCCTCGCCGTTCCGAACGCTCCTGAGCCCTCGCTGCGGCTGTGAATCTCCTCACAGCCAGCAGCGAGGTGCAGAGATAGTTTGCAGACGCATTGCGGCGTCCACCTTGCACTGCGCATGCGCCGAAAAGAACCTCCGCATCTCCGCGCCTCGCTGCTGGCTGTGAGGAGATTCACAGCCACAGCGAGGGCTCAGGAGCGTTCGGAACGGCGAGGGACTGTGCGGCTGGTATAATCCGCAGGATGTGGGTGACCCGTGCGCATCACTTGACGGACGCAGGGGGATGTGGACGCGCACGTCACCGACGTCCTGGAGTACTCAAGACTGTGAGCGTCGGCCGGGAGATATGACGTGCCAAAGGGGGCGGGGTCAACGGCGATGTACTGGGCGGGGCTATGTGGCGCTTCAGGGACTAAGCCCCGCCCAGTGGCGCTAGAAGACACTCAGCAAAGTTATAATTTCTCAGCAACCCGCCTCATGAAAAAAAAAAATACAAAAAGGTATGCAGAGAGCTATTTGCGGGTTACACACATCTTTAAAGATTGAAAAATGAATAATGGGGGTGACAGTGTCACTTTAAGGTCGGGTTCACACATCGTATGACACTGGCCATTCTGTAACCGGCTGTGTCACAGAACAGCCGCTGTCAGTGAAGATCATCCTGGCCAGAACTGCCGAATTTTCATTTCCGTTGAACTGTGATGCGGGTGCACCCTTGTGCCCCCACATCCCAACTCACGATAGCCGACAATGGCACTCGCCAGTGTGTGACCAGTCAGGTTTGTGCGGCCGCTATTCATGTGTATAAACTCCAGACGATATTCCCTCTGACTGCAGTACAATGTAAGTTTTGTATTAATCATGGCCGTTGTTGCAAATCAGCAACAACGGGCGTGATTAATACAAAACTTACGTTGTGTGAACATAGCCTAAAGGTGTGTTTACACAGACAGATTTTCCAATGCAATTATTGAAGCCAAAGCCAGGAATAAAGGAAAGACTGAGATTTCTCCCCTTTTCAAATCCATTTCTGGCTTTACTTTTCACAATTGTAACAAAAAATCTGTACGTGTGATATAGAACAAAACCAGTGACCTGATTGGTTGCACTGGACATTCTTTTGCACTAATTATAAAAGATGAAATATCTCCTTTCTTCCCTGTTAAAGAAGTCCAGCCAAGTACCTTTTTTTATGGGGGGGGGGGGGGCATAATAAGCAGTCCTTACCTACCTCTCCCCGTGTCTGCCATCTGCCGGTTTACCAACCCTAAAGACATTTTCCCCAGAGTTGTGATGACAGCACGACTCGGGGGAAAATGCCAGTCCCGGCTGATAGACAATCAAATGGGTCATGACTTCAGCTCTGGTTGATATCCCTGAGCCCGGCAGGGGTCCCGGAGCAGCGATCCAGCACTGAAGAGGCAAAGGGAGAGTCAAGATCCTTCATTATGTTTCCCCCTGCCTTTTAAAAAAAAAAAAAGTACTTGTCCCTTTAAGGTCCCCATACACCTAAGACATTGGTCAACTGTATCCCTTTATTCAGGGAGAGATAAGCTGCAGTCAGAGCTCCCTGGTTGAAGCTTACCCCTCTCCATAGAGAATACCGGAAGGCTTGGCTGTGCCTAATGTTCATGAGTATAGGGCGGAAGGGTGGCGGTCGGAGGAGATAACTGATGTATGAATGATCATTTGGCCATCAGATATTGAAGGTGTATTGCGACCTTTGGGTTTGATAACCATAGTTATGCTGGCATTAAAGGGCGTTGCTTGAAATGCTCCTTCGCGTAAAAGTTTCAAAGATCAGTTGAGGAGTGGGAAAATGGCCGATCCTCGGATGATCGCATCAATAAATCAATCTTAGCTCATTCGTCAGCTAGTCTTTAGGCTTATTTTACAAGGTATGGCTATGTTCCCACTTCAGGAACAAATCCGGCAAAGGGGGCCCATCTCATTTTATAGACGGCCGCTACTAAAGTTCATGATAATTATGAGAGTCCTTCTATATAATGAGACGGCCGTCTTTGCCCGATATGTTCCCGATGTGGAAGCATAGCCTCATATTGGCCTGTTCAGCTGATAATCTCCCTGTGTAATAGGGTTTTTATATTTAGATATTTACACAGCTATTTATGGCTTTTACGGTCCCGTACATGCAATGTGACAGGGACGTGGGTTGTAGTTTCACATACCCAACATATTTATCACTGTCTAAAAGCAGAACATTTTCTAACAAAAAGTGGAGCACATCTACGAAAGGTCGCATGATCAAGTTCGTTCTCCAACACGCTACACTTTATCATGAGTTGAATACTCATGCATCACGCTCATCGCTAACCCCTGATGACCGTTTTTACATAGTTAATCTTCATAAACCTGCCTATGTCGCTGTAGATTCGCTTTATTTAGCGCCCACCCACCCAAACGTCAATACATTGGCCTGTAATTTGTTCCCTGACACTTATAAATGATGAAGAGAGCGGGCGTGAGCGTTCACATTGCCGCGGCAGCCACCACAAGCCTTCCTTGCAGCCATTTACATTATTCATTAGCTCTCTAATAGCAGATAACAGATTACAGTAATGTACCATGTACTCAAGGTGTAAACATTAGCCCTTCTCCAGTAAAAACTTTACATGTCTTCTAAATTCGAGGACTCCCCATCACTTCATTTTATAGATTTATTTTTTTTAATAAAGGGGTTGTCTGGGGAAAAAAATGTATCTATGGCTAGGGGTGGTATAAAATAAGGAAGTGATACTCACCTCCTCTGATCCCCTATAGCTGGCACTTTTGTGCTTCCAGTTGTCACCACTTCCTCATTGTCCCTAAGATTTGTTGCCCTTTCTGGTTCTGCCTAGAGATGATCGAACACCGGTAAAAGTTAGGTTACTCAAACCTTGTCGAACCTTCCACTTTTGATTCCCGATGCCTTCCCGGTCTGTGGGGAAGGAGGAGACAGCCCAGGTACCAAATGGAATTCTGGGATTCAGCCTAGGTAATAGGCTCTATCCCACCATTCCAGGCGATATCCGGGCTGTCTCCTCCTTATCCACGGACCGGGAAGGCATTGGGAATCAAATGCGGAAGGTTCAACAAGGTTCGAGTTTGACAGAACCTAAGATTTTCCGGTGTTCAATCATCTCTAGTTCTGCCCTGCTCAGCCAATCGTTGGTTCCTTCTGTGTACCGCTCCAGTCAGTGATTGGGTGGGCATTGGGCAATTCTTGTGGGGATGACCTGTCATTGGTACCAGGAAGTGATGACCAGGACCAGGAGTATTGGAGTGGCCGCTCTTGGGAATAAGGGATAGCTGAGTATCTCGTATTCTTTACATTACCCCCTGCCACATATATATACCTCTTTAATGACATATATAAAGTAGGTGAAGTGGGACTGTAAGAAAGTCTTCCCTCAGAATGATGCAAACCATCAACAGTAGCACAGCCAATACTGAACCATACTTTCTTGAAGTTTGGGAGCTTATAGTATGGTATACTTTATAAGTTTGGGGTTGTGCCAAAGTGACTGTCTGGTATCTGCTCTTCTTACTGTGCTGTTTCAAGTATTTGTAAAGCCACTATGGCACTAATGCGGCCACTAGTGGGCACTACACCTGGTTGCACTCTTCAATATAACCTATAATCTTTTTATCACCTGCTTTAATGCTTGCTAATACTATATTGGCCTATGCCCATGCTTGGCACTTCCTCCTCCTGCAAATGGATGCCCAGTGATATTGACAGGGCCTAGTGGTGGTTACAGTTGCCCACAGCTATTAATTACTTTAAGTAGACAGCATATAGTACTGCGTGGCAATTACACAGTGACGGCAATGGGGGACACAATAAATTGCAAGAATAAACTTAAAGCAAATGCGCACAATTACTATGAGCCGGGAAAAATAAGGATTACTTACATGTTATAGAACTCTAGGGCATAATACTAACAATAAATCCAAAATATCAGAGCGCTAAGAAAAAGTCTGAATCCGCACACACACACACACACACACACGTCTTATATATTCAGATGTATATAGATATACCTTATATAAAAGCTGACTTTTTATTAATATTCTATGTAAAAGAAGCAATGTAATGACTTTATTATTTTGCTTAAAGGGATTGCTTGTTTTAAACAACCTTAAAGGGATTATTTTACTTAAAGGGATTGTCTGTTTTAAACAATATCTTTTATTATAATGGCTTTCAGCTATAAGTTTCTCATAGGATATCCTTATAATAGCAGCAAATGACCATTTGACCCGCAGGACCACCACATAAGAAAATGGCGTCCATAAATTTTAGTATATTAGGGTGACAATTTCCTAACGCCTTCTGTGTGAGAATACCAACAAGAATCCCATAAGCACACGTCATTCTATCTTGTTTCCAGCAGCCATAGTATAATGTTATTCCAACCATAAGGCGCTAGGATAGATGACTGAATACAGAGTACCTGCGTGTTACCTCTAACAATGTACACCAGGGCCTGACAAGGAGATTGACTCGGGCAATATCCACATGTCATAAGGCGGAGGAGATGAAGAATACAGATATAGGAGCGGCTTTTCCTTCATTATAGGCAGCAAGGTTAATAGTAGTGACACAGCTGGAATAGCCGGGATTTATGGGGCATTCGCTTACAGAGTAAGATCCATGCAAAAATGTTGGGAAGAAAGATTTCTAACAAGAACATTACTGACAGTAAATGTGGGATGTATAACCATGATGATGTAGAGACCAATAGGACTTATAAAGGAAACACATAACCCTGTCTTCATGTAAGAGCCGGGCCAATAAACGAGGTGAAATATGGCGCTGCCAAAGGTTGTAATGTTATTCCCTTATCTCCATTTCTTACTCTACTGCAAAAATTGACTACATTTCATCAACAGCTAGAAAATGTGCTATGAATCAAAAGAGAGGGATGGTGGCAATGCTGTAAAATCCATGTACAACAGAGAGGCGGTAGGGGCCTTGTTCTTCTAAGTTACCTTTGAAGGGGTTGGCCACTTTATAGTAAAATTGCTCAGTGTGCAGTATTAGTAAGTGTACTCACTGTATATACTGACAGCAGCTTCCTGTGTGCCTCATAGAGCTAATATCAGGCTTCCCTCCTCCAGGCTGTGCTGTCCTGCTCTGTGGTGGGTCTGTCCATAAGATGGCTGACATGGAGGAGCATGTGACCATGCACCGCCCCCCAAGTCTTCAACACTGTGCCTGTATTTACTTATGGTGGACACTGGGGGGAGGGGGCATGATCACATGCTCCTCCATGTCGGCCATCTTATGGACAGACTCACCACAGAGCAGGACAGCACAGCCTGGAGGAAGGGAGTCTGATTTTAGCTCTATGAGGTACACAGGGAGCTGCTGTCAGTAAGTGCTGTGAGTACACTTACTAATACTGTACATTGAGCACTTTTACTATAAAGTGGCCAACCCCTTTAACTAAACCCATTATTCCAGATGAAAGTGGTGCAGACAAGAATAAGGATCCTGTTGTTTTTCCAAAAGTTATTTGCAGACTGACAAACTGGAATATCGGTCTAAAATCTAAAACAGTGCCACCTCTGTCCATTGGTTGTCTTTGGTAATGCAGTTTAGTTTTCTTCCCTTAAAGGAGCCTGAGATATGATGTTATGCATAGCCCAAAGACCAAAGTAAAGCTGTGTATTAATGCTTTCCTTATTCCCGACAACCCTTTGTATTACATTTGGTGTTGTTAGGGGAGTCCCCAACAAGCTCACTCCATACACAGCTAGGAGATAACTCTGTCATTAACTTCTATTTAAAAATCTTAAGGCTTCCAGAATTTATCAGCTGCTGCATGTCCTGCAGGAAGTGGCGTATTCTTTCCAGTCTGACACAGTGCTCTCTGCTGCCACCTCTGTCCATGTCAGGAACTGTCCAGAGCAGGAGCAAATCCCCATAGAAAACATTTCCTGCTCTGGACAGTTCCTGACATGGACATAGGTGGCAGCAGAGAGCACTGTGTCAGACTGGAAAGAATACACCACTTCCTGCAGGACATACAGCAGCTCATAAGTACTGAAAGACTTGCGATTTTTAAATAGAAGTAAATTACAAATCTATATGACTTAATTTTAGTCTTTTAGTACTGAAGTGTATTGTATTGATCAGTTTCAGTCTTCTAGGGGGGCTCCAAATTTTTTTTGTTAGTATTAATAACATTACATTACATTACACCGTAGTATATAGGGACCCATTAAAAAGTACAACTGTTCCCGCAAAAAACAAGCACCATAAGTTTCGGTAACACTAAAATACCATAGGTGCGGCTTTTTGAGGGAGAAAAAAAATAAAAACGCCCCCCAAAAATTTAAATGAGTCATGTCTTTAAAGGGGTTAAGCTTTACATGGCAACGTGTATAATTACGCACAATACAATGTAACAGCCTTGAAAATCTTATGTTGCCATGTTATTGTGCTCTTGCGCTGTAGGTCAAGGATGTTTTTCTCATACGATGTTACAGTATGGAAAGGCTTTGTGAATACAGTTGCCGAAACACAACAATTCATCTTGCCTTTTTTCGCTTTGTTTACCGATCCTTTGTTATCTGTCATTTTCCCCCCTGAATATACAGTGCTTGGAAATACCCAGCCTCTATATAAACAAAGGCGTTTATTATTATTCTCCCTCCCCCGCTGTAGCCGGAGTCCACTGACGAATAGAAAACAGATCATGACTTGTAGCAGCCTCAATGTTTAAGTTAGTTGCAGAACACAGAGTACGTCGACTAAAGCAGCAAAGGCGCCATGCATCAATTTGATTAAAAAAACGTCGTCGATATAACCCCTGCTGAATAGGATGGATCTCTGTGAATAAATCTGTGGGACGTCTCTGTGCAACAATCATCTATAAAACACAGGAGAAAACTCTACATTTACTTGGTGCTCCAAACATTAGAATGCCTATATTAAGAAAGGTCATTCACTTATATAGAATTTCTGATTGGATCAAGCATTGTGCTATAGCCAAAAAATGTATAACTTATAATTGATTCAACATCAAACAGACTTCAGTTCTCCTGTTTTTCCCCTAATGCTGGTACATGCCATATAGCGTTCCCGAACCATCATGTGGACATACGTGATCTATCCTTGATTACACCAACTCTTGCTAATGAGACAGAAGGCTTCACACGGCCGGCGGCTCAGTGGAGCGTTACACACCAGCAATAAACCGCACACACGAAAGGTGACTTACGACTCCAGTGATGTTTAATTATTGAATGGAGAACACAGCGGGAAGGGGAGCTAGATGTGGAGCTTATACCAGAAGACAGCTGGAAAAGACTCCATAGGAAGTCATTGCTTTATGTAATTAATCAGAGCTATAGTATATAGAATGTTGCATCCGTTTATGTTTTTATTAGAATGTTGTTTTGGTATGTTTTTACATCAATTATAATAAATATATAAACATTAATTTATTCAGAATTTTATCTATATTAATCTATATTTATGTAATATTAATATTTAATATGTTTTAATATTTTATCTATATTAATCTATATTAATTTTTTTATTTTTTAAATCTATTAATTATAGATTACATTTGTATGGATTTTAGTACTCATTAGGGGTTGTGGTGTGCCCCATCCTGTCATCTCAGAATATCCAATTTACCCTGAATGGTGTACCAGGGTAGCATTGTGTATATTGCATACTAAGGCTTAGTTCACACTACATTTATCCAGTCCATCGGTGGTATACGTTGGCAACCTCTCAAAAAGATAAGCTGATATATCTACCGTGCTATGCTGGCAGAGGCCCTATTAAGTTTATTGGTCTGAATTTAGTTAACTATGTTTAGGATTTTTCCCACAGGATATAAAATACGCACAGACCATGCTTTTCAATTTCTGCTGAACCTCTGCGTGATTGACCGGCACCAGTGATCATGCTGATGTCGGTCATTTAAAGGGAAACTCACAGCATTTTAGTATACTCTAACCTGCTGTTATGTTTCCATAGCACATGGGATGCTGACAATGCAATATTCTTACTTTCATAACTCTACATTATTATTTTTATGAAATCTTCAGTTTAATACATCAATATGTAAATTAGGTGGGACAACAGCCCACCCCACAAATCGACTGTCTCACTGAATAGTGAGGTGGTGATTTGCTGTAGTCCCACCCCCATTGCACCAAACCACCTAATTTGCAAATGAATTAGACTGAAGAATCGCAGTTACAAGGCTCAAAATGCTGCTGATCCAGCCCTCTCCACAATTTAATAAGGGTTCCGGTCAACAAGACTGACTACCGCCAGACTGACTCCTGCAGGTTCCACATTTTTTAAATGACACACTGACTAAATCTTGGATAAGTCTTAAGGAACCCTAAGACTTGGAGCTGTACTCTTGGCCCCTAAGACCCCAAATAAAATTACAGCCTATGACTAGTGATGAGCAAACATCCTGTTGTTTGGTTCGGATCCCGAACATGAACATAAAAAAAATTATCGTAATCGGTTTGTGTTTGTGTTCGCCGAACATTCATGAACAAATAATGAACATACAGTAGAAGCGTACGTTTCGGTCTACGTACATGCGTACAGATTATCAGGTGCAAAGCGTAAATCATGCCGTTGCGTACGTTTCGGTCTAGAGTTACGCACATGCTTAGAGTTTATCAGGTGCAAAGTGTTAATTATGCAGTTGCGTACATTAACAAGTTCCAATATGTTCGCAATTATCTTTATAACCATTCCGATTATCGACCAAATTGTTTGTAATCGGCGAACATGAACAATTAGCGTCATGTTATACAAACATTTACGCACATGTTCACTCATCACTACCTATGACTTTATATTGTGGGCATACGGGGCATACGCCATACCATACACCACCATTACCAACCTCAAAAACACAATCAAGGCAACGGTGACCTTATTGGAACAAGACAATTAGAGAGGTGCTTAAGACTATTTCAACTATAAGCTTGATGTTGTCCGTACAGCAGGTAGAGGACACATACAGCATTTATACATTGACTAATACAACTTGATAACTCATTAAGCCGTTTGTAAATTTTTGGGTAATCATAACAAGTTGCCGACCTCAAATAGGGTATGTTTACACAACATAAGTTCTGTGGGAATCACGGCCGTTGTTACACGGCCCTTGTAGTGCTGCCTTCTGTGGGAATCCCGGCCAGAGTGTATACACATAGTATACACTTCGGCCGGGATCCCTAACGGCGCTGTAGAAAACTGACATGTCAGTTATCTGCGGCCGCTATTCATTGAATAGCGGCTGCAGAAAACCCTGTCAGTGCACACTATGGAGCGAGCGGCTCCGGCTGCGCTCTTCATAGTGTGCTGTGGGGAATTCTGATGCAGGAGCACATGGATGCGGCCGCATCAGAACATCTTTTCTGAGACCGGCCGTTCCATTACCCGACTGGGTCACGGAATGGCCGGTCTCTTGTGTAGTGTGAACATAGCCATATACTGTTTGGGTCTACAATTGGGTCTATCTTTTTCATATGTCCTGAATATAGGGCAGAGGTTCCCAACCAGGGAAACTACCAGTGTTTTGGATCCTCTTGCTGTGTGGCTCACCATAGGAGTTATCACTATATGCAATGACAACATGTATCCTAATCATGGATGGTATAATACTAGCGTCAAATATAACATTGAAGAAGCTGTCAACAATATTTCCATATTCATGATTCTAAGTCTTTCTACATTTAACATATATCTCATTCATTTTTAAGCTGAATGTGGCTCGCGATCATCTCTGTAACTTGAATGTTGCTCCCAAGAGACAACAGTCAGAAGATCTCGGCTATAGAGGGTGCAGAGCCGGTAGTGTAATGGTGTCATAGGGGGCAACGTTGGGCCTGGTACAGATTCTGCATTGTGGCCCAGGTATAGGTTACATCTCTGTATGGGCAAAAACCTTACACATGTAATTATAATGTTCTGGAAAGCAGCACATTAGGGCACTGAATGAGAGATATGCATAATTTAATTCCATACTCTCAATAATGTATAATTTATAAACTGACTCTAATTCTAACCCCGATGTCACATGATCAATATGCACAACATACTATAGTTATAGGATTCTGGGCCGAGGAGGAAACGTATATCAATCAATGTTCTATATATCGACAATTACTGGCTGGATTACTATAGGATATGAAATGCTGCCTTATTTATTTACTTAATGACTAAATATAATTTATTTATATATCATAATAATAAAATAATTAAGTATAGTGCATGGTAAATTACATAGTTACATGGGTGGCTAATAACCCTTTCCCCTGGTATACATTCTAGGCCTTAAAGGGGTTATGCAGCGAAAATCTTTTTCTTTCAGATGAACTGGTTTCAGAAAGTTATATAGATTTGTAATTTACTTCTATTTAAAAATCTCAAGTTTCCCCATACTTATAAGCTGCTGTATGTCCTTAAGGAAGTTATATTTTCTTTTCAGTATAACACAGTGCTCTCTGCTGACATCTCAAGACAGGAACTGTCCAGAGTAGGAGAAGTTTTCTATGTGGATTTGCTGTTGCTCTGGACAGTTCCTGACATGGGCTGAGGTGGCAGCAGAGAGCACTGTGTCAGACAGAAAAGAAAACATTTCCTGCAGGACATACAGCAGCTGATAAGTATGGGAAGACTTGAAATTTTTAAATAGAAGTAAATTACAAATCTAGATAAGTTTCTGAAACCAGTTGATTTGAAGAAAAAGATTTTCGCTGGACAACCCCTTTAATGCCCAAGAATTATACCTATTTTTTCCCATTGATGTCGTAACAATGCTTGCTGTTTTTTTTTCCATAGACACTTGCTGTTTTTTTCTTCCATGTAGGAAAAATAATAATTTTATGGTTAGGGTCATTACAGGTGTGTATTTTTTATGTACAAAAAGGTAATGTAAACCAAAAATTTAGTTTTTACTTTTTTTTTTTTTTTTTTAAACAACTTTATACTAGTCCCAGAAGGGAACTTTAGCAGCAATCGGCAGATTTCTGGTATAATACACTGAATTAGTACTCTAGCACAATGTATTCGGACTTCAGGGCTCCTAGAACACATCAGCACTGGCGATTGTTTTGGTGCACACCGATTCCTTACATGTCGCAGTCACGATTTGGTAGTTACAAGAGCTCGGCTGTCACAAGTCCTTTACCGCCTTAATAACTAGGGATGGTCCGAAACTGCATCAGATTCCCGCTGTCTGTCCGCTCCGTGCAGCGGGTGGATACAGCGGGAGGACCGCCTGGAAAACTGGGATACAGCCTATGGCTATGGCTGTATCCCAGTTTTCCAGGTGGTCCTCCCGCTGTATCCACCCTCTCCACGGAGCGGGCAGACAGCGGGAAGCATTGCCGAGAGTTCGGGTTCGTACGAACCCGAACCGAACTCGGTTCGGACCATCCCTATTAATAACCCTTAATTACCACCATAAAAGGTGCATTGTATCAATGTCAATGTATAAGTCAAACCACCTATTCTACCTACCCGTACACATGTATGCTGAGCACAACTGAGAGGGGAGCCTCTGTTATATACTTCTGACTATGACTGATCTCCAGGAACAACAAAAGAATAGGGTTTTGGAATTCACCATGTCCAATTCTTCTCCCTCCCACTTTATCTGTTGGTGGGGGGTATGGAGCCTATATGCCTAAGATAGTGGGTTGGTCTTGTCAAACTAATCTGGTTCTGTCAACAGTTGTGCCAGTGGTCGTAGGGGGTAACAATGAATTAGCCATAATGTTATTGTTATTTACACCTCTAATCCTTGAAGAGAACTCCTTAATATTCTTATGATGGTGATGGGGCTAATAGTATTATCTACTGCCACAATGTGTACATATCATTCTCTTCACAGTATAGGTCCAAAATTCATAATGTAATACCTTGCATTCCCTTCACACAAGTGTAGAGTTGAAGGGGTTGTCCAGTGAAAATCTTTTTCTTTCAAATCAACTGGTTCAGAAAATTATATAGATTTGTAATTTATATCTATTAAAAAATCTCAAGTCTTCCCATACTTATTAGCTGCTGTATGTCCCGTAGGAAATGTTTTATTTTCAGTCTGACCCAGTGCTCTCTGCTGACATCTCTGGCTGACACAGGAACTTTGCAGAGCGGGAGAGTTTTTCTATGGGGATTCATAGAAAACCGAGACAGAGTTCCTGTCTCAGCCAGAGATGTCAGCAGAGAGAACTGTGTCAGACTGAAAATAAAACACTTCCTGAAGGACATACAGCAGCTAATAAGTATGGGAAGACTTGAGATTTTTTAATAGAAGTAAATTACAAATCTATATAATTTTCTGAACCAGTTGATTTGAAAGAAAAAGATTTTCGCTGGACAGCCCCTTTAAATGATACAATTCTGATTACCTGCAGCGACCACTAGAGGGAGGTCATTGTATACGTAATTCTATAGCTTCCAATAATCCATATGTAACATGTGTAACAGGCAGAAAGATTGTTACTTTATAAATTTATGATTGTGTTACATTGTTAAAGGTGGCTATACACCTTCCATAGCTGTCAGGTGAACGCTGGTTTGGCTGACAGCTATTTCTTCTGACTTCTTGTGTTTTCAATGGGAATCCATGTGATTACTCGTCAATGTTCAGAAATCCCATGAGTGAAGTGCTGGCTGCAAACAATTTTCTCTGGATCGATGGGGGTCCCAGAGCTCAGACCCCCCCATCAATCAACTACTTATTATAACAGGACATGCTTTAGTCCCATCAGCAACCAATTCGTATTGCAGTCTACAGTCTAATATTGGGAAGCACTAGAAGATATCATATATTACCAAAATTACACTAATGCATTGGACTCTATCCACTCAAGTAAAGGGAAAGCAATGTATCCCCATTCCCTTAGGGGTCAGTTGATGCCAGAAGAATTCCTGCATAAAGCAGAAGAGAACAGAAGGTGTTGGATGCAAAGTCCCCCATAGTACATCCAATCAATGGTAACACAACCTCTTTATAAGACTCGAGTCTCCAATTTAGAATTTTCCAATTTAGAATTTTAATTTTGTGACATGCTGGAAAGTGAGACTGATATTATATTGTATTACTGTAATATTATATTGACCAATTGAATAGCTCTCCTCTGATGCGGTTACTAATAAATGCACCAGCCATGGTGGATAAACACATCGCTCTCTTACCGCCTTAGGGCGACTAGAATATTTATGGTGGTATCAGTACTAATCACCATATAGACAAGTACTGTAGATTTTTGGCTGAAGGGTGAACGTTAATAATATTAACCACATTAGACGTTCCGTGACGATTGACTCATATCAGACATCTGGAATATTTTCGCTCAGCGCAGCGCCCAGATGAGGAATGAGAGCAGCCTGGGTAACTCCGCCGCACGCAGCCCCTCACTTCATACATCACAATCTGTTTTTCTCCCCTGTCTACTTTACACAATCTGCCATTTTTCATAGACACAAGTAACTAGGTATAACAACGGCCCAGCTCAGCATCATTTCACTGAATTGATTCTCCAGGTTGTAATGAGAAGACTATTGGGTTCCGGAGACAGAGGAAGTCTTCTCTATAGGAAAATCAAGACTGAGGAGAGGTGCTAATGAGACGGCAAAGAGAGTCTGGGCTGGAGGGAGGCCGGAACAGGATGTGGAATGTATTGTATCGATCCAGGCATAATGTACAGAGCTCCGGTACATAATGCAGCCTAGTAGACAGATGGAAGCCAACAGATACTAATACAATTGTACAGCCTCAAGTGTACAGAGATGTATATGACGGGAAGAGGACAGTGAATATGATATGGGTTTCATTGCTTCTAGGTTGCTTATCTGTATGTTCTGTTATTTTTTATGTATCTATAAGACTGATCAACCCCACCCCATTATCTATCTATCTATTTATCATCAAACAATCTACCATCTATCCTTTCTTTCTTTCTTTCTTTCTTTCTTTCTTTCTTTCTTTCATTATCTATCTATCTATCTATCTATCTATTATCTATCTATCTATCTATCTATCTATCTATCTATTTATCTATCTATCTATCTCCTATCTATCTATCTATCTATCTATCTATCTATCTATCAATCATGTATCTATCTATCTATCTATTTCCTATCTATCTATCTATCTATCTATCTATCTATCTATCTATCTATCTTCTATCTATCTCTCTATCTATCTATCTATCTATCTATCTATCATGTATCTATTATCTATCTATCTATTTCCTATCTATCTATCTATTTATCTCTCTATTATCTATCTATCTATCTATCAATCTATCTATCTATCTATCTATCTATCTATCTATCTATCTATCAATCTATCTATCTATCTATCTATCTATCTATCTATCTAATATCTATCTCTCTATCTGAGTATG
This sequence comes from Dendropsophus ebraccatus, assembly GCF_027789765.1. Taxonomy (NCBI): domain Eukaryota; kingdom Metazoa; phylum Chordata; class Amphibia; order Anura; family Hylidae; genus Dendropsophus; species Dendropsophus ebraccatus. The sequence continues at coordinate 143,098,177 of NC_091457.1, read as the reverse complement.
TATTGATACTATGCTCCTATAATCTCAGATGCGTCTTCTTACAATAGATTACTTATTACATTCTCTCTTGTGCATCTTCAGAGATTCATTTTTGCTCCAGTACCTTATTGTCTGGTATATATTATCAGTGAATGGGATGAATTATTTATCCGTCTGCATACACTTCCTGTAATAGCGATGACAATTATGACTGCTAGCACTGGAGATACCTGTTATATGTTACTAAGCCTTAGCAATCTCAACATCTATTTGCCCATATCTGACTAGTTACAAAGATGTGCAGGAGAGAACAAATCCTAAATTACGACAACATATCTTCTGACATTTACAAGTACCATAAGGCTGATGGATGTGCATTTACACATCTAGTTCTTACATGTAAACCAACATAGCAGAGCTGATCTGACAATCCAGTAGAGCTGAGTGTGTCATTGCCATATCATCACCTGCTGAGTTAATGAATTATCTAGGTGCACTCAACTATTATTATAGTAAAACGCTATATATCACTTATTGAATCTGGCTGACTATTGTATGGTGCCTTATGTAATATATATACACAAACACATCAGCATGAGTTCATCCAAGTCAGGTTCATTGATAAATTTGTACAATAGTATGGCTTCCCTTTGCGGGATTTGTACAAGTAGTATAATAGTAAGTATAGTAAGTAGTAAGTATAGTAAAAATATAATACCTGTCCTACCTGAAGCTCATATAGTCACTGTATAATAAATACGGTATATTGGAATCCATTGGAATATACAGCCATGAATTGTAGCCACAGTCCACCAATCAATATATCCGTCTACACGGCCTTTGTGTCTATCCGTCTGCCTATACTACAGAATACTATGTCATGCAGTCTACACGTTACCATGGGGGTAATACAATATCGTCTCCTTTAAGCACAGTGTGTATAATAAAATTACCTCTTGGGAGTCAGAGTATACAGCTGACGCCTGACCCATGTACCTGTAGATGAATGTGCATTTATTCCGTCTTACCTCAATCTTTTCTATTCGGTCTTTCAGGGTCCTGACGGCTTCTTCCAGCTCCTGTACTGCTTGGGGGGAATCAAGAGGCAGGTCCCCCATTGCTCCTTCTTTGGGTCCCCATCCATCAGCTCCCTCCTGGTAGCCCTTCTCCAGCCCATTCTCACAGCGACTTAGCTTCCCGGTGAGCTCTCGGATGGCCTCCTGATCGGTATGGATCTGCTTTTTCTGCTGCAGCACTGTCTGCCTCAGCTGTTCTGCTGTGCTCTGCAAGGATAGCACCTCTTCCCCTGCAGGCTGTGGGGAGTCTCTCTGCACATCAGAGGGACACTCCATGGCCAGAGGTGTGCAGATGAGCCGGCTGAAGCTTGGGGCACCCTGGGACTTGGATCCGGAGAGCTCAAGAAATGCATCCTTTGAGCCATACAGTGTCTTAACACCATGGAGAGCTCCCAGGCTCTTCTCTGCTGGAGCTGCTGGAGCAGACTCATTTTCAGCACCAAGGACAGGTCCCTTGGCTGCAGGGTGGACACTGGCTATAATGCATATGATGGCACCAAGGAATGCAAGCATTCCCGCCACCAATAATACGGCCAGAAACTTCAGGGTGACAGCTAAAGTGGGACCCCTCTGCAGAGAAAATAAGGACCAACACCCCCTTGAGTTAATAGAGCTGCCTGTGCAAAGAAGAAGCCCTTCTCTTGGCTGCAGGGAGTGGGTCTAAGCAGATGGATGAAGAGCAAGCCCTACTCTTTCTAGTGCACAGTCGTTGCTTGGTCTCTGACTTAGGAAGGGAGGGGAAGCTTGGACGTCATTTCTCCCTCCTCCTCTTTTTTTTTTTTTTTTATTCCCCTAGTGAGTTAGCACTGCTCCATTTAACTCTTCACTCCTCGGCATAGTATCAGTTTACCAATTGACTACAAAGAGCGATGTGCAGATTTATTCCGGCTACAAAGACTGTAGACGTCCCTGATGTGTGTAATGATTCCAGGTTTTGTTCATTTTGTAACGTAAGACGATACAACAGTGTGCGCATAATGTATCCTCTCTTATAACATATCCCCTAAGAGTACTGCATGCACATTCATAAAAAAGAGATACACGTGAAAGCAGATGCATCAAGTGTGTTATGTTTTATAATTATTATTATCTTGGGGTACACTTGGGATCAGTGCAAGGTGCTACCAGGTGAGATATGAACCCAAATACTAGATCAGTCAATGCCACAGCGCCCTCCGATGGATGGTAAGGGAACAGATTATACACAATGCATTTTACACAATAATACAAGAGCCATCACAGGAGTATATATGGAATATATATATACAGTGGTGCCTTGGATTACGAGCGTAATTCGTTCCTGGACCGATCCAAATCTACTCTTAAACCAAAGCAAATTTCCCCATAAGAAATCATAGAAATTCAGACAATTGGTTTCACACCCTAAAAATAATGATTTATTATTCTAAATAACATGTAAAACAATTCAAACAAACATTCAGAAACAGCGGAATATGTGATATTATAAGTTACTGTACAGTAATGGAGAGGATGGAAAACACAAGGGCGGACAGAGACTGCAGGGAGCATGAAGGAATGAGCAGGGCAGATGTGGGCACATACATGCAGCACTCTCTGTCCGGGGAGAGAGGGGTTACAGCTATGGAGAGATTACCTCCACAGTCCTGTCCCCTGATGTAAGCCCCAGCCTGAAGTGAATCTGCTATGATTTGAAAGGTGAGGGAGACTTCCTGGGTCAGAGTACAGTGCTGTAGACCACCCTATGCAGACCATGCCCCTCCCCCACTCCCCCTCTAACCCAGTACAGGGAGCTCTTAAACCAAAGCAATGCTCTTAAACCAAGTCACAATTTTGAAAAACTGTGAGCTCTTCTTGCGAAATGCTCTTAAACCAAGTTATTCTTAAAACAAGGTATCACTGTATATAGTACAATACTATGGTGGCAATATGGGATGAAGGGATTTCAGTCCTCGCGAGCCTCTGTCGCAGTGAAATGTAAATGTGTGGTGAGGATTAAGGGAGAGGTGCATATAGGGCTGATATGTTATATTTTAATTGTTTACCATTTCAATTCCTCTGTTTGCTGTCAATGAATGGGCATGTTTATATCTGGAGCTATCTGTTCCCTCACTGTTTAGTCATTGTAAAAAATAAAAATAAATAAATAATGCACCAACAAGGAGTGGTTTGCATGTGTGACTGCAATGATGATGTATGTAAGTTATTAAGCTATTGTTGTTCACACAACGTAAGTTTTGTATTGATCACGGCAGTTGTTGACGATTTCCAACAATGGCCGTGATCAATACAAAAGTTATGTGTACTGCAGTTTGAGGGAATCCTGGACAGAGTGTATACACATAGTATACACTCCGGCCGGGATCCCTAGCGACTGCACGGAAAACTGATGCCAGTTTTGTGCGACTGCTATTTATTGAAAAGTGGCCGCACAAGCCTGACAGGTCAAACAATGGAGAGTGCGGCTCTGGCTGCTCTCTCCATTGTCGGCTATGGTGAATTGGTATGTAGGCGCACGCATCCCAATTAAGCACAAATGAAGATCGTCCGGCCGGTACTGAAGTACCGGCAGGGATGATCTTCACTGACACCGCCGATTCTGTGAACTGGCCAGGTCACAGAACAGCTGGTGTTATATGCTGTGTGAACCCGGCCTTAGGATATATGCACACTACAGAAATCACACGGATAAATTGCCACGGATTCCGCCGCTCACCCTCCCCCGCACTCCCACTTCACTTTCCACCCGTCCTATAGACTCCCGTCTATGGACAGGCGGATTCCGCCATCCGCCTAAATAATCAACATGACAATTCTTTGTGCAGACAGCGTAATCTTCCTGCGCATACAATGGAGCCTATGGGACAGGCGAAACTTCAGGAGGGAACATGCGCGGGGGGAGGGGAGGGTTTAGCGAGCAACGGAATCTGCCACAAATTATCTGCATGATTGTAAAAGTTTATTTTCTAAGACTATATAATGGTCTACATTTTTGCAGACGATACTAAACTGGGTAAAGTAATCACCACAGAGGAGGATAATATCATATTACAGAGGGATTTGGAGAAGCTGGAGGCTTGGGCAGATAAATGGCAAATTAAGTTTAATGTGTATTAATGTAAGGTTATGCACTCAAAATAATAAGTACAGTTATATGCTATATAATAAAAAAAAAAAACGGGGTAGAACTGCTCCTGAAAAGGACCTGGCGGTATTGGTGGAAAGAAGAGGAGAAGAGGAGAATGATTCACAAACCCGCAGTCATCAGGTAAAGAACTTCTGGGGCATATCAGCAGGTTCATTGGGCAGTACTTGCTGATAGTGCTGTTTTAAATGTGGCAGGGAGTGACACACCAAAAACATTAGTTTTAGAACTTTTCAATATGTAATGATTATGTTTAGTGACATAAAATGAAAAAAAAACCATTAGTCATTATGTCTAAGGCATCAAACAATGCCATATGCCATGATGGAAATCTGCGTGATAAAGTTGATCATTTATTTAAGGAAACTGAATCAGTATAGAGCTGGATCAAATGCAGAAAGAGTAACGGGTCTGAATGAGTTCATGAGATTTATAAGGCCTGGACAATGACAGCTATACATAGGGCACAGTGCACAGAAAAGAAAGAATAAAATATTTCACCAAAGTAGTATGTATTAATGAACAAGCCAACATGCTCTGTATCCTTTGGATACATGCACCCACTGCTAATTTTTTTTTAAATAAATGTCCCAGTCTTGTGTAACATTATTAGATCACATTACATACATATTTCCAGGCTCAGGCTGGTAATCGGGGAGTCCCCCGGTGGGCCCCTGAGCAGGAGTGTGCACCCCTCTGCCACTGCTGTCATAATCCCTACTGCCTGCTTGTCCACTCACTGTGTCTCTGAGACTAAGGGCCCTATTCCACGGGACGATTATCGTTCGCATAATCGTTAATAATAAACGATCCAAACGACCGCTATTGCGGTCGTTTTGTCGTCGCTATTGTGTTCGTCACTACTGCGAACGACCGAACGGCATCTTATTCAATGCGAACGATTTGCAAACGAGCAACGATAAAAATAGGTCTAGGTCTCATTAAACGATCAACGATTTCTCGTTCGGTCGTTAATCGTTAACTGCTATTCAAACGAACGATTATCGTTTAGATTCAAACGATTTAACGATAATCTGAACGATAATCGTCCCGTGGAATAGGGCCCTAACTCAGTGCAGCAGTGGGACCTGTCTGCTCCCCCTCTGGGCCCCTTTTCATCTCTCTTTAGGCCCCACCCCCTTTTGATCACTGTGCAGGGGCTTACTGGGAGAGGGCCAACTAGGAACAGAGATATTGCTGCTCTACAGTGCTAGGTGTCTAAGCTCCACTGACAAAGTCTCCTTCCTAACCCCCCACCCCACTGCTGTCCTGGCTGTATTTTACCCCTCCACTGCTGTCCTGGGTGACTATAACCCTGCCACAGCTATTTTGGCTATATGTAACACTTCCACTGCTCTCCTGGGTAAACGTAACCCCTCCACTGCTGTCTTAGCTAAATATAACCCCTCCAATGCTGTCCTGGCTGTATGTAACCCCTCTTCTGCTGTCCTGAATGTGGAATTTGTCAAGTAAGGATACAGACACAGCAGGTCCCTGTATGTGTCACAAAATGGAGAGTGTGGCTCTGGATGCACTCTCCATTGTGTTCAATGTTGAATTGGGATGCGGGGGCACATGGATGTGCCCGCATCCCAATTCAATAAAAAATTAAGTATATCCTGGCCGGTACTACAGTACCGGCCAGGATAAACTTCGCTGACACCATCTGTTCTGTGACATGGCCGGGTCACAGAATGGCCAGTGTCTTACGTAGTGTGAACCCGGCCTACAGGTGATCCTGGGTATGGTGTCTCCAACCAATGAAACGTCCTGTGCAGCCAGCTAGAGTACATGTAGGATGCTCCCAAGAATGGTCTAGTAATAACGTTCAAGGAAAAATTGCCAATTGGCCCTACTCAAAGTTGCCAGCGCTGTCCCAAAAAAACAGTTGCACTGGATCTGAGGAAAGGAAATTGTTCCTGAAACACGTAATACCTGTGTGCATTTTTTACAATACATTTTAAATCCTGGACTTCTCACTGTTTTTTTAGGACAGCGCTGGCAACTTTGAGTGCGGCATTTTTTTCCTTGTACGTTATATAACGTTCTGTACAATCCAAAGGTATTCTGTAACTTTTACCATTGGGAATCCCTTTTCCAATTCAGCCAACACATTAGTGGAGGAAAGTTTATAGTCACAATCAATAACACATTGAAGTTATGATGACAAAAAACAAATGTTCCAGTTTGGTTTCGCTAAAATCCCTTGACAGATGGGCTAATATACTGTATGTACTTTTTTAAAAAAAATGTTTTTTGGAGAAATTCATCTAGAATGCTGTGCTGAATTTTGTACATTTGGTTCAATACACATTTATTAAAACTTATGAGCCAGAAATTACAGATGATATAAGAGAAACAGATTGCTGACCTCAGACCAGCCAAATGACAACACTGCCGGCTGCTAGTGAAAGCGCTCAATGCAGTGAATTCCTAGGTGCATTGCCCCCTGGGAAACATGAATATGCAAAAGAGGAGCCCGTGGAGTCTCATTGAAGAGTCTCAAAACACAGGACTCGCCAGATATCCCTCCGGGAAGGACATCCACGCTGATGAGGGGCAACACCCCGAAACAGCTGTATGTGGATGGTTACCTAGCCTTGGTTTATCCCTTGTCATTACATTGACTTATAGGGCCACTTAATATGGTGGTTTGGGTGGTTTCCTAACAGGAGCCGCCCCTTGGCTGGGTCCTTCCCGGAGGGATATCTGGCTAGTCCTGTGTTTTGAGAATCTTCAATGAGGCTCCACGGGCTCCTCTTTTGCATATTCATGTTTCCCTGCGGGCAATGCACCTAGGACTTCACTGCATTGAGCGCTTTCACTAGCAGCTGGCAGTGTTGTCATTTGGCTGGTCTCCCTGAGTTCAGCAATCTGTTTCTCTTATGGCTCTACTAGGCATTGCTCCCACCTAGCCAGAATCCTGCTCCACACTGATGTAGGGCAACACCCCGAAACAGCTGTATGTGGATGGTTACCTAGCCTTGGTTTATCCCTTGTCATTACATTGACTTATAGGGCCACTTAATATGGTGGTTTTCGTGGTTTCCTAACAGGAGCTGCCCCTTGGCTGGGTCCTTCCCGGAGGGATATCTGGCTAGTCCTGTGTTTTGAGACTCTTCAATGAGGCTCCATGGGCTCCTCTTTTGCATAGAAACTACAGATGCAATATGAGGGAGGACGCTGTCCCATGACTATTTGAAAGAACTAAGTGATAGTCAGAATAAATTTTATTTGTAGAACAAATGCCATATTGTATGGATATGGGAGGGTATGGGGTATGCGAGGGCAGAGCTCCCACAGTGGTAATTCTAGCCTCCCCTCTGTGACAGGACTCCATTGTTTCTAATGGAGCCGCATAACAGAGGGGAGGGGGCTTTGTCACACTGGGGGGACGTTGGGCCTACCCCCAGTGCTTCAGGCCGGCCTGGTGCCTGGGAATAGACCAGTGCCGTGCACGCAAACCTGGCTGCGGTTCAAAAAAAGGAGTGGGCCAACGGCATCCCTGCACCAGTGCTGGTCTATTCCTGGGCATTGGTCTGGCCCGAAGCACTGGAGGGGGGCCCGCCGGCCCCCAGCATTGGTACATTTAATTTAAGTGTTACTACCTAAGGCCATGTTTACACAACGTAAGTTAAGTATTAATCACGGCCGTGGTTGCCGATTTGCAACAACGGCTGTGATTAATACTTTACTTACATTGTGCTGCAGCTAGAGGGAATATTCATTGAATAGCGTCCACAGAAGACATGTCAGTGCACACAATGGAGTGTGCGGCTCCAGACGCACGCTCCATTGTGTGTAGCAGTGAATTGGGATGCAGGCGCACACTGATGCGCCCGTATCCCAATTCATCGGAAATGAAGATCATCCGCACTACAGTACCGGACGTTCTGTGATCCGGCCAGGTCACAGAACGGCCGGTGTTATACAGAGTGTGCACACTGCCCAAAGATGTATTCCATAAGTTTAAGAGGATATTTTGCCTCCATCCACAAAAATTAGGAGAGGTAGGCTGATGTTTCCCAAAAAAAAAGCAAATACGGTCGTGAGGTATCCAGTGTCCTGAAATGTAAAGCTACTTTATGTCATACTTTATGCAAAGATAATCAATGAATTTCATTTATCAGGGTATAAATGAAACAGATCAATGTGCACATTCATCGAAAACATCAGCAAATCGCGTGCATAAATGTAACTAAACAAACACATTAGACCCGGAACTCTTATTCACAATACTTATTCACAAAGAGAGGCATTATGGGATGAGTGTGACTAAGGTTGGGCAACAAATTATTGCCCATCAGAGAACAGCCCTTGGGAACCCTATGAAAATACTGTATTCAAAATAATTCTGTTCTGTATAATTATGTATAAGATGGCAAACTTGACAATGTGTTGCCTTTGGCTTTCAGCCACGTTTGAGAGTCCTGGGCATTGTAAGACATGCCTAGGGATAACAGATGCCCTAAGAAGCGGCTGCCCTTACGTGGTCTAATAAGATATGTATTTATTCTGTGTCAGATCTCATGATTTGTTCATTGATGTGCACGATTGGCTGACGTCTGCTTTTAAAGTTCACATTGAACTGTTTCATTTATACATCAGCTAAATGCACCTGCGTCAGACATGTTGTTAGTAAGTTTGCTTCTTTTCTGGATATCAAATGGTTACCTACATGGTCCATGGACCTCCTGCAAAACAGTTTCCTCTGCTGCTGTAAATACAGAGGTGAGCTGACTTACCTTCCCACTTTGATCACCTCCAAAGCTTGGAATGATTTGTCTATCAGACGATAGAAAATACTGAAATAGGTCTTTCTTAAAGTGACTCTGTACCCACAATCTGTCCCCCCCAAACCACTTGTACCATCAGATAGCTGCTTTTAATCCAAGATCAGTCCTGGGCTCTGTTCAGCAGGAGATGCAGTTATTGTCCTAAAAAACTACTTTTAAACTTGCAGCCCTGTTTCAAATTGGCGTGGACTAGAGTGTCTGTGCCCTAGGACTGTGACGCCTCTCCGTCCCTCCTCCCCACCTTCTTCACCATTAGGAATGCCCCGCCCAGGATTTCTCCTATTCATCACTTGTCTGAACACTGCACATGTGTGTTCAGAAAAGTGATGAATGGGAGAAATCCTGTCTGGGGTGTTCCTAATGGTGAAGAGGGCGGAGAGGGGGAACAGAGAGGCATCGCAGTTCTAGGGCATGGATACTGTAGGCCACACCAATTTGACACAGGGCTGCAAGTTTAAAAGTAGTTTTTTAGGACAATAACTGCATCACCTGCTGAACAGAGCCCAGGACTGATCTTGTAGTAAAATCAGTTATCCTACAGTACAAGTGGTTTGGGGGGCAGATCGTGGGTACAGAGTCGCTTTAATCTTGGAAATATGGGGATACGGGCAGAAGAGTGATTTCTAGAGAGACGTGAGAGTGGACATGCCTGGTGCAAGGCTCAAAAATTGGAAAGATTTCCTGCCAAAAAGAAATGTGTAAGGGCCGACATTTTCAGGGTAAAATCTTACTTGGCCGATTACCCGCCCTTTGGTGCTGTTGCTCCTCGCTCGCTGTCTGTGCATGTAATAGCACAGCCAATGAGCGGGGAGCGAGGGGGAAGCAAGCGATGACCTAACAGGTTGTCACTTGCTTCCCCCCCTATTATCATGCTGTGTAAGGGCCGGTTCACACTGAGCAAACACGGCGCAATTCCACGGTGGAGCTCTCCGCCGCCGAATCCCGCTCAGTGTCCTGCTGTTAAGTGAATGGAGAGGGCGCGCACTCGTCCGCTGCCGCCGCTTTCCGCTCAAAGAATGAACATGTTCATTCTTTGAGCGGAGAGGGAGCGGACAGGCGCGCGCCGTGTTTGCTCAGTGTGAACCTGCCCTAATACAGCCTTTACTCAAATCCCAAATATGTTCTAGAGTAAAAAAATTGTGCGTATAGGAGCCTTTGCAGCAGCACATCGTTTGTTTTTTTTTAAATGCAGTTATTGGAGCAGTGAGTTGGGATATAGGAGCCAAGGAAGCTATAAACTAGAACTCTAGACAGTCCGAATAACTCACTTTTTATGCGATTGGAAGTTGTTACAGCTCACATTCTAGGTATGGGTTCTCGTGGGAGACATATTATAAAGGGAGCAATGCGTCATAATAGTAAATTGTGGATTTCACATGGTCAAAGTAAAAAAGCCTGGGGAGGTAACCAAATGCAAATGGTTTGTAATTAGAAATGAGAAAATCCACAACAAAGCAAAGCAATTTGTTACGCTCGGCCGTCGGCATTCTGGCTGCTACTTTCGAACTCTGCTCCTCTCCGGGTGCCTGGAAAAGCTGGATGCAGTCCTGGGAAACTTCATTACAGCAGAAATCTGCTAGGAATGGCAAATAGGCAAAAGAGGGCACTGAGCAGAGACACAAAGGGACAATGAATGACAGATGGGCACTTAGGCGGCAGTTGACCCTACACCCATCAGTTATTTACTGCCATTTCCAATTTACCAAGGTAACACAATTAAAGGGGTAGTGCGGCGCTAAACATTTATTCACTAAATAACACAAATTACAAAGTTATACAACTTTGTAATGTGTTATGGTGGTGCATCATGCTCACAGCATTACTGTTGACCCCGGCCGCCATCTTGGGACAATGACGACATCTTCGGGAGGCCGGCCGAACCGCTCCAGCCGTCCCTCATGGCGGCCCCCCTCTGCCGCGTCATCAGCTGCTCAGCCGCGATTGTGTCCATTCTCTATGCTTCTATTTAAAATTCAAATGTATATGTTTCAGCAGCTGCATTTTATATGAATCCCATCGTGTAATAGAAATACAAGTATTTCCCATAATGAGCCAGCACACAGTTATATAATATTATAAAGCTTGCCAATAGCCCCCCCACCCTAACACCCCCCACAACATGTTTTGCCTGCCACAGCATCCTCATTGTATCAGGGGGCAATGACATATGCAGTCGCTGGTTAAATACCCTTGCAAGGGAGTTCTCATTCTTTGCCAATAGTATCAGTATTTAGCAATGTTGCATTATGATATAGATGGGTTATAGGTGGTGGGACACTTGTGGTAATAGTAAGTTGCCCCTGACTAGGTTTAGAATCCTGTACTGGTATGAAAACATGTATGCATGGTCACTAATAGGTTAATTGTAGTATGTGTATATAGTTTTATGCAAAACCGTATGCAGTAAGCTCTTTAGCTCTCCCTAGTGGTAGCATTATATCATATAATTATGCACAGGTTTTACAGTAGATCTCTGAATCAGTAAAATAAAGCGCTCACCACTATAAATATATTTAACCAATTATCACAACAGAATTTAAGACCTGAAAATGACACGGTGTTAAAATGTAGAGATTGTCATTAAAGTTATTCCATATGGAACAGCATCAATACAGTAGAATTGTTCCTCTGTATGTTTCTGTGCAATCTCAGTGACCTCCCCAGCTTCTTTTTTTTGCTTTTTAGAAGCTATACTAGCCTATTCAACTCTCACATAAAAGGAAATGTTCAGACGCTAACAATGGTGAGGAGTTTGATGTGTTCTTTTGAAGTATGTGTTCTATGGATTGCAGAATCATGGTGAAAAAATGTTGAAAAGAATATGTAATAGTGACTGAATATGAAGGGAAATAGTGCTCTGAAAAGGAAGGAACACCAACTTAAAACTGGTCATAAGAGCCCAATCTTATCCCCTCCCCCCATTACTATTCATTTAGCTTTTTTGATTGCTGTTGTTTCCATTTCAGTCTTATGTTTTCTCATAGTGCCAAGTATAATTCCTGCAGTGTCATCTGTATCATCCCAACTCTGCTGCATCCTTACATTTTATTACTACATCTAAATCACATGATTATGGGCATCAACAAATAAGGACATTGGCAGCTGGAGCCGTTACCATGTCTGCCCGGCTCCATCTCAGTCTCATCTCAGTACATAAGTAGACTCAGTGGGCCCCTCATCCATCCAATATGTACCCATCATCAACACACTATGCACAATCACTTGAGACATCACTAACATACACAAAATTGCCATGCAGCTTCATAAAGGCAGTCCTACCAGCTGGGAGGGTGACCTCATTGAGAGCACAGAAACACATATAACTTCCAAGGGGTCACCATGAGATCACATGGCCCAACTAAAGCAAAGGATTCCAAGGATTTTCAGACAAAAAGGGACAACTTAATGAGGTAATACTAGCATATATATGTATTGTATATATATGTATATATATATATATATATAATACTAAATGCAGGAGTGCTTCTTTAATAAATGTCCTTGTTGTTAGTCCCAGTATAGAAGTGGCTTCATGGCTAGACACAGTTCTCTCTTCATTTTCTCCTCCATTGACTAACATCTGAATATTTTAGGGACCAAATGGTATTGTGGGCTATTCTGCTATGTATTTAAACCTCAATCAATATCTTAGCTCTTCCGCTAATTACTCTCCCAGCATCTCACAATATGCACAAATAGGTCGGCACTAACATGTTTTGCTTGCAGAGTCACAGCTTGTTACCATAAATCTTGACGGATTTTGGCGCGGTGGTGACGCGTTTCGGCTCAGTAACAGCCTCTCTCATATGTACAGGTATGTCGGAGGAAGGTTCTTACTAAGCCAAAATGCGTCAGCATTGTGATTGCTATCCTTATAAGAATAAGTCACCACTGGTTCTGCAAAGTACGTGACTGCCGGTCTATTTCATCCATGATTCTGGTTGAATATAATCCCTGACACCACGGACCTGCAGAGTACTAGCGGTGGCATCTAGCGTATTGCTGAATACTGTCCTCTATGAATACACTTTGCCCATAATAATATTTCAGTATTGCGCTTCCTATGACTGTGGGATTGCATTGATATCATTACTTAGTTTTATATCTTAGGGCAGACACTGGTTGTTATTACTTTACTTTATACCTTTTTCTTCACGTCACATGGATTATTCCATATTGTGGATGATTCCATATTGTGGATGATTCCATGGTCCTGCATGAAGTGATGTATTCTTTCCAGTTTGGAGAACAGGAGAGGTTTTCTGTTTCAATCTCTTTATAATTTTTTCATATAATAAATGTCAGAATTACAACATCATATTATTGTTGTATAAAAGATATTTGAGCAGAAACAAGTCAGAAACAGTGTATATAGCGTAACACGAGATCTATGGGGGAGATTTATCAAACTGTGAAACTGGCTCAGTTGCCCCTAGCAACCAATCAGATTCCATCTTTCATTCCTCACAGAGTCTTTGAAAAATGAAAGTGGAATCTGATTGGTTGCTAGGGGCAACTGAACCAATTCTACTTTGTACCATGTTTGATAAATCTCCTCCTTTATATCTAAAACATTGTTTATCGACATAGAAAATAATGATCATCAAAGTAAATAAAAAATAAGAACAAGAAAAAAAAAAATAACAGGTATTAATCTTTGGTGATGAGCGATCATGTTCGTAATTGTTCGTATGTTGGTACAAACATGACGCTAATTGTGCGTGTTCGCTGATCACCAACAATTTATTTGATGATTGGAATGGTTCATTTTTTTCAGACATATTCGATATGTGAACGTTTATCTTGTGATGTACGCAACTGCGCAAGTTTCCTCTTACCAGTTTGAAAGAGCCAATGACCATGTGGGCAAGGAAGGGCACATCAGGTAATGTAGTAGCCTACTAGAAATAGGCTATGTGCACACAGAGCAAAAGTGGTGAAATTCCTCTCACGGTGCTAAAGAATGAACATGTTCATTCTTCAGCGTGGGGAGAGGAGGAGCATGAGCCTCCCATAGACTGTCATTATGACAGGGAGGCTGCATTCTGTGGTAGAGAATTCCGCCACTTTTCCTCCGTGTGCATGTAGCCTTACTGTGATTGGCTGGACGATTAACGTCATTATGTATGTTACGTAGATGCAATAAAAACAGTCTGACAGTCTTTCCTGATTCTTGTTCTGTTCAGTAGTGAAGCGAGTAAGGGACAGCAGCTGAATATAGTTAGGCAGCAATATTCACAGTGGTCGTTAGTTAGTGTAGGAAGGGAGAGCTGGCCGAGTAGGGCTTAGAACGTTGTGAAATTGTCAGTGTAGGGAGGGAGAGCTGACCGAGTAGGGCTTAGAACGTTGTGAAATTGTCAGTGTAGGGAGGGAGAGCTGGATGGGTAGGGCTTAGAACGTTGTGAAATTGTCAGTGTAGGAAGGGAGAGCTGGCCGAGTAGGGCTTAGAACGTTGTGAAATTGTCAGTGTAGGGAGGGAGAGCTGACCGAGTAGGGCTTAGAACATTGTGAAATTGTCAGTGTAGGGAGAGAGAGCTGACCGAGTAGGGCTTAGAATGTTGTGAAATTGTCAGTGTAGCAAGGGTGACAGAATCCAGCGTTTTAGCACTAAAGGATTCATTTCCTAACCCTGCAGTGACCAGGTGCCCATCATAGTCCATCCTGTCTATTATCTTCGCAATGTATTTGAGTTCTCCGAGGCCAAAAGGGGAGGCTCACTGGGACATTGCGAGTTGCTGAGCTGACTGTACGCTGCGGCCTAGCATTCCTTGCGCGTATTGCGTAATACATATATGCACATCATTACGTATACTGTATATGCACAGGCCAATCCGCTATTATGGATAATCTGTACACACCGAAACGTATCCTTGTACTGTACGTTCGTTATTTGTTTGTGAATGTTTGGCGAATACAAACCAATCATTTTTTTTTCATGGTTGTGTTTGGTATCCGAACCGAGCATTGGGATGTTTGCTCATCACTACTAATCTTGTGGAAGAATGTTTTCTATGGGGATTTGCTACTGCTCTGTACAGTTCCTGACATGGACACAGGTGGCAGCAGAGAGCACTGTGTCAGACTGGAAAGAATACACCACTTCTTGCAGGGCATACAGCAGCTGCTAAGTCCCAGAAGACAAGATTTTCTTTTAATAGAAGTTACAAATCTCTTGCACTTTCTGACACCAGTTGATTTGAAAGATTTTTTTTGCTTCCCCTTTAAATATTTTTGAATTTTGCAAGAAGTTGGTTTAGAATATAAAGGGTTAGTTCTGGTTAAATAATAATAAAAAAAACAACGATGGTGGTGGAAACATAATAATTCAGTTATAGCTACTGCTGAACTGCTGCTTGTGGTCCCCTGCTGGTCTCCTGTATCTCCCTGTTCCTGTGATGTCATGGCCCTGCTCAGCCAGTCGGTGAATGAGGTGGGGCAGTACTCCAGTCACTGATTGGCCGAGTGGACAATTGCTGTGAGGCCATGGTATCACAGGAATGGAGAGATACAGGAGACCAAAAAGGGCCGCAAGTGATGGGTATATAAGGTATATATGGTGTATATATATACACACATATAGGTATTTATGACTCAATTAATATATTTCCACAACCTCCTCCCTGCCATTTCTTTTATTTTGCCCAGACTACCCCTTTAAACACCATTCGTCTCCAGAGAGCTGTACTCACTGGCTCATATTATCAGTAGTCCATTGCTATGGGGCTCAGCATATGAAGCAATCTAGTTGGTTATTGTGGGTAATGCTGACATCTTTGTCACAGATGACTTTTTATATATGAGACGCACTGATTGTTTAGACATCCACTTAGCGAGTTACATTCAATGTAATGTAATGCATCTAGGGACGTATCTATACTGTATGACCAGTGATGATGGAGGAGACAGGACTGGCAAAATGAATTATTGAAATGGAAACTGAGTAGATTAATGGACAGATGAGTGCCAGCCATCTTATGATAATACTGCAGTGTCTGTATATAGTGTAATGGACGACTTATCTGTTATAAAAGAGAACAAAAGAGAGACATTAAAGGTATATGACTATGGCCTATGGCTGAATCCAAGTTTTCCTGGAATCAGTAGAGCTGCATCCAACTTTTTCAGCCACCAGTTCAGGTGGGTAACGATTGCAGGCTCCAGTTGCATTTGTCACTATTCGTCACTATTGTCACTACGGTATTTTAACAATCTTTTTCAAAAACCAGGAGAGTAAGACAAGGACAAATTCAAAAACCAATACAGTACCAAAGCTGGGCTCAACACAGGAGGTAGCGCAGTACAAAGTCACAAACCAGAAGCAAATGTCAGCGAGCAATCCAGGCAGACCATATTGAGGCTAGGGTGCCAGTCCCTCTTGTGGCCGGGGGCAGCATTGCACCTTCAGCCAAAAGAGCCCACTAGAGGATGCACATACTCACATGACCCGGCAGCTGGCACAGTCCCTCGTCAATCCATTCTGCCAGCTCCCTGGCACGCTGGTCATGTCACTCCGGCGCTGGGGTCTGGGAGAATGGAAAGCCACAGAACTGCGTCGGCCACCGGGTCATGTGAGTATGTGCATCGCAATGGGGAGAGGCCTGTATAGGATTCTTCATGGGGCCCTGTACAGTTTCTTGCTATAGGGCCCCATGAATCATAGCTATGCCCCAGGCCAGAAGTCAAAAGAAACCAGAAGATCTAAAGTCAAAACAAATATTGGTGATGGGCTCACTACACGCAATCAGCAGAGAGCTGCTCGTGATTGGCTTCTCGTCTCCTGGTCACAGTCAGTGGTGTAGCTACCATTGAGGCAGGGTAGGCAGTTGCTATGGAGCCCATGCAGGAGGGGGGCCCGGGGGAGAACATAAGAACGTGTGTCCTTCTGCTTAACCCCTTATGTACTGCAGTGTGTAAATGGCCTAATGTTTACTTACTGTACATGCTGCAACACAAAAGAAGGGTTAACAAGCAGAAGACAAAGATCTCTGCTTCACTGTTCTGATAACCTCTGACCTCTGTTCTCCAGCTGAGCAATTAAATAGGAAAATGTGCAGAGCAACGTGCATAGGTCAGGGGTTATCAGTGCACCAACAGTAAAGCATATATATATATATATATATATATATATATATATATATGCGCAGTGCTTTGTGTTGTGTGTAGGGGAGGGGGGGCCCCTTAAAAATTTTTGCTAAGGGGCCCCGTGAATCCTAGCTACACCCCTGGTCACAGCATCAGTATTTAAGGCAAAGCTAGGATGGGTTCAAAACACTGTAAAAACGGCAAATCTTTGTATCATTTTAGTCCAAGTGGGTCATTGCAATTGATCAAACTGGCCCTACACGATCGATCACTCCGGCACAGAATGAACAATCTTTCTGCAACTATTCTGGAAACATTCTCACTATATTCTAAGAACATTCTTTCTTGAAAAAAATGTGGACAAAAGATCCTTTATCCAAATATACAGCCTGCTACTTATTTCCATAGATTCAATGTGGAAATTCAGAGGATTAGCACTATTGTACGATGAATAATTCTTTTGTAGCTTATGACAATGCCATATAGCAATGGTGCCTCCGCAGCAGAAACCACACATCCAAATGTTAAAGGTATAGTGCGGCGTTCAACATTTATTCACTAAATAACACACATTACAAAGTTATACAATTTTGTAATGGGTGTTATTTAAGTGAATGGCCCTCTTCCCCGTGTTCCCCCCACCCCGGTAGTGTGGTGCATTATACTCACGCAATGACTGTCGACCCCGGCCGCCATCTTGGGTCAAACACGTCATCTTCAGGAGGCCGGCCAGACCTCTCCAGCCCTCCCTCATGCCACCCCCCCTCCAGCACGTCATCAGCCACGATTTTACAAGCCCTTTGCTAGAATACATTTCCTTTGAATTATGTTTTTCTATGCTTTGATCTCTGAATAAAATTGCAAGGGGAAGCAACAGGGTGGCAAGAAGCTGATCTGAGTGGCTACACATCTACCTAGGATATTTGATGGTGAAGATGGCTTTGTAAAGTTTTCCAATGCGCATGATTTACCAGAATGGAGGAAACGGAAGTTCAACTCTAGATTGTTCTGTTCACCTGGAGGTGTTGTGCAGATACCAGAAAGCTTGGTAAGTATAAGGTTCCCCAGTAGCTGCATCTCCCTTGGCATCCGGCAGCCTGTGTTGCCAATCTAAAAGTGAACAGATTACTGGAGCCCTGAACAAAGAACAATTCCAAAGGTTCTCTCTTGAGACAATATGTTTCCAGAGACTGAATGCGCTCTTCATCAGGTCCTGATGAAGAGAGCATTCATTTTCTCGAAACGCGTTGACTCGGTAAAGGACCCTTTGGAATTGTTCTTCGTGGCGAGCTTCAGTAATTGGCTTAACTTCCCATCTGTTGTCTTTCAGGAAGGTTTGACAGCTTTGACGATAAGATGATGAGAAGATAATGAATTGTCATGAATTATGTATTTTATCTAATTGTCGTATAGATAGAAAATCTGCTTCTACTACACCTTATAAAGACCCAAGATTTGATGTTAGCTGAACTACAGGACTGTGCAGGTTGTAGGCAGGTGTGAAGAAAGTGTTCAGAAATAGAAGTGTTAATAATTTATGTTTATCAGTTAACAAAATGCAAAGTAAAAGAACAGAAGAGAAATCTAAATGAAACCATTATTTGGTGGGACTGCCTTTTCCCTTCTCCATCAGGTCTTTTAGATCGCTTAGGGCCCTTTTAGACAAAGCGATTTTTACCAATTAACGATCACAAACAAGATTGTTTATCTTTAACCTGAAATCGTTCACCATATTAGACAGAACGATGGTCGTTAGTTACAATCATTATCATGATCGTCACTATGTTGGTTTACTCCATCTGATCCCAGCAAAAGAATGAACCATGTGCAATTACACTGAACGATTAGTGAACGAATGCAGAATTACAGCGAAAGAATGTGGAATTACAGGGAACGACCTAAATCAACAATCAACGATGCTCGAGCGATTTTTTGATTGTTGTAATGAAAAACAATGGGCAAGAGGTAAAGCTAAGGGGGCGGGTATGCGAACAGACCAATCAGGGAGATGCACTGCATGATGGGAAATGTAGTTTCCTAGACGGAACCATCTTGTATATAGCCGGCTTTTACAAAAACTTCTAACTCGAGAAAGATGGAGAAAGATGGGGGATGACTCAAAATACTCAGGGGGACTTGGTAAGTAAGACCAGCTAGGTATAGGAGCATTACATTTTTTAGCTCTTGTGGGGAATACCCCTTTAAATCATGTAATTCTTAAATTATAGGGCAAAAAAACGGCAGAAAAAATGTCTATAAAAATGACAATAATAGTCAGTGGAGTGGGTGGGCCAGATGATGATATGGGGGCGGGGCAGTGCCCCTAACAGTGCTCCTGATTGAAGATTGCACAGGCTAACGTTGCAGGATCGGCACCAAGGAGGAAGGTAAGAGACACCTTCATCCTCAGATTCGTCTAACTTGCTCATAGTTCCTCTTTAAAACCCTAGTGTGTGTCCAACCTTCATGTTATCAACAATCATGACTATCAGAGAGCAGGTCATTGACACATTTTCCTGCATATTACCCATCTTAAATGTCCTTTTCACTCAGATGTACAGTAGCTGGCGTATACAGCCCACCATGACAATGGTGCTTTAAATATGCTCTATCAATATTTCTCCGCTTAGGTAAAGATACTTTTTCTTCTGTAGGACAATGACTCATTGGTTCTGATAATTGGCCCCATATATGAATCAGAGAATACAGGCAGATCATGTCTGTACAGAAAATCTGCAAACCAATCTGCCACTGCCTGCAACCTAATTACCTCCTACCACAGCAAGCTGATACAGAGAGGTGGAAGCCGCCGATCAGAACAAGTCCTCTGGAGGTTTCAGGCTGAACAGCTTAGGAATAGCTATGTTCATATATTTATATTTATCAATTCCTAGTAATATTTGCCTTGCACGTAAGTATGTTAAGAGTTTTGAATGGCAGCCATAAAAGTGACATAATGATAGAAAAACAAAATCTCAACTCAAGAAGCATGGTACAGTAGTGTTGAGTATGTGGGTGTAGCAAACCTGTGCACAGTACGACTTCTATGTTTAGAAACAGTTCATGATTCAGCTTGTAATATGGGTTTTAGGACACCTGTCAGATAAGAATAGTGTCCCCGTAAGGAATAATAGATCAGCATTGATATCTAAAGTGTGACAGTCATGAGAACAAAAGTGGCCTTGGAGCGTATCTAAAGGGGGGATTCTTATGCTAACAGCCAATCTGTCAGAAAAAAAAAAACCTTTAATATGTCACAGACACATGTAAAAAGTTTCACTTGGGGATTGGGGGATCTCACTGCTCAGACCACCACCTATCAGGAGATGCATGTAGCAGCACACTGCACTTCCCTGCTGTTAACCATTTTTATCCAGGCAGAATCATAGACTTATAATGGAGATGCCCGGACGAAGATTGCAGTGAGCCAGGTAATAAAATACACACTTCTCCCGGCACGTTCACCTGATCATTAGGGGTCCCACCAATCAAAACTTTTTTTTGACATGTCATTTTTTATAACCAATGCACTTTAATTAGCCTCAGCACCTTTAATTTACCCCCCCCCCCCTCACACACACCAAAAAAAAAAGTGCCAGTGCTACAGGACCTGAGGCAACAAAGGTGGAGCTAGCAGAAGAGGCAGAGCTGTTAGCAAAGGTGGAGCTAACTACAGAGGCGGGTCTACCTGGTAAGTACTATGGTTTTTGTAATTTTTACACTGCATGCACAAAAAAAGAACAAAAAAATTTAAAAAAAAATTGAAAAAGGAAAGTGTAGCATCAGCTTACTCTCCAATGAGCCAGGTGAGAGCATACAGGTCATAAATCAGATGCATCAGTAATACTGTTGTGGCCAACAGATAAAGTACAATGCAGGAAAAGTGAAGGTACGTTATCATTCAACATTCAAGTCCATGTTTGTTTATTCTGAACATATTCAAAAATACAAAAACATTTGTGAGAAACACATTTCAAACCTATAAAGGCCCTTACTCATAACTGTCACGGCCGCAGCGGCGTCCCGCGTTCCGGGCCGCCGCCGCGACCGCCTCCTGCCCCATGCAGCAGCCGGTGTCCATAGTCAGGGACCCGGCGCTGCTATTACTTCGGCCCCGGGGGGCGCCTCACCTCTCCACGCTCCTGTCTCTCGCTGTGCCGGCCGGCGCGCGCGTCCCCGTCTCCTAGGGCGCGCGCACTCCGGCTGTCTCAGATTTAAAGGGGCAGTGCGCTCCTAATTGGTAGTTGCACCCAATCACTCCCCTATAAATCCCAGCATGCCCTGTCCCCTGTGTTGGAGCCTCTACATGCTTCCCATAGCGTTTGGCCCAGCTCCCTGTTGTTCCTGATACCTGTCCGCTACCTGGTCCCTAGTCCTTGTTCCTGTTTCCTGCCCGCTACCCAGTCCCTACTCCTAGTCCCTGGTTCCTGCTTCCCGTCTCACTGCTGTTCCTGTGTTCAGCCTGTCACCTGCGGTACGCCTACACGCCACTGTCAGTACCTACTCCTGCCACGCCTCGCCTGCCGTCACCAGCAACCAAGCCAGGGGTAGCGACCTGGGGGTCGTCTGCCGCAGCAAGTCCATCCCGCTTTGCGGCGGGCTCTGGTGAAAACCAGCGGCCCCTTAGACTCCGCTCCCTGGTGAGGTTTGTGCCATCGCTGGTGCCGGTCCAGTGGATCCACTACTCCAGGCGTTACAATAACGAAGCTACACCTCAAGTGAGCCTGAAGAGAGGCGTGGATTTGGTGCTGGAGAACCTTCACTCTTCTCGACCCAGGACCCAGGAGACAGTCATAGGAGAAAAAAGTTGTAGAAAATAAACTGATAAAAAAATTAATCGTTATTGTGAAAACGGATTAGGAGATTAGAGGAGGTGGAATCGAGGGGAAAAAACTAAAGCAAATTGAAAGTGGAGGGAAGAGTGAGAGTCCTTTTAGACGAAGCAATTTTTAATGATTACTGATTAACAATTAATGATCGCAAAAGAGAGTTTTTGGGAATGACCTGAAATTTTCCAAATCTCACAGAACGATAGTCGTTAGTTATGATTGTTACTACAAATGTTTACTTCGTCTGACCCCAACAAATGAATGAACCATGTGTACATTTAGCGAATATTTAGCCAACGATTAGCAAACGATTAGAGATGAGCGAACCTCGAGTCGATTCGAACCCGAACTTTCGCCATTTGATTAGCGGGGGCTGCTAAAGTTGGATAAAGCTCCAAGGCTATGTGGAAATCATGGATATAGTCATTGGCTGTATCCATGTTTTCCAGACAACCTTAGAGCTTTATCCAAGTTCAGCAGCCCCAGCTAATCAAATGCTGATCGTTCGGGTTCGGATGGACTCGAACCCGAACTCAGTTCGCTCATCTCTACCAACGATTAATAATTTATGTTCGGCTTAAAGTGTACCTGTCGTTTAAATTGCAGAAATCAAAAGTACAGGCGATTTTAAGAAAATTTTTTTGTGGTTTATTAGCTGAAAAATGCATTTTCATCATGAAAAAGCAGTTTGAAGCTCTCTCCCCCCCCCCTGTCTTCATGGTTCTTATGGAGAGGGGAGGGGTTGAGGGAGATGAGGCAACAAAGCAGGACAACAAAGAGTTAATTTACAGCTACATTACCGGGCTATCTCCTCTGAAGTCAGCACTGACCTCTCTGACCTCTGAAGACGGCTTTCATGCAGCTCCCTGCTGTGTAATCCTTTGTTCTCTGCTCTCTGATGGTGACTAATCCCCCTCCTCCCCCCCTACCCTCTCCATAGAACAGACAGGATCCATCTGATGTAAAAGATTTGAGATTTCCTGATAATGAGCAGTGAATGAGAGAGAGAGGAGGGAGGAAGGGGGGTTGCCTTGGGAAAGTCTTTTTGAATGCAGATAATGGCATATTTGCCTAATAAACCCAATTACAAAGTTTCTTAAAATCACCTGTACTATTGATTTTTGCAAAAAAATGAAACGACAGTGACACAATAAAAGATGCGATCGACATGAACGATTTTTATATCATTGCCTGCATATACACAAAATTATTATGATTTAAATTCGAGACATATAGCAATTTTTCACACTATATTAGTTCTGTGTCATAAGGCCCTTAGAAGGAGGAAGAATATATAAACTGAAGAACAGAAAATCTTGCTAAATTATCACATTCATTAACAAAATTAAATATTCAAGGGGTATTCCAGGAAAAAAACGTTTCCCCTATCCACAGGAAATCGTGGGGGGTCCGACCTCTGTGTTGATCGGGCCCTGGCTTCTGTGTAATGAACATAGCCGCGGGTATGGCACTTGACTCACGGCCCTATTCATTCCTATGGAGTGATACAAAAAGCCGAGTTCGCCAGAAGAGCTCTGTACTCTGCTCTTTCTGTCGGCTCCATAGGAATGAATAGAACAGCGTGTCACATGCTGTACCCACGGCTCTATTCATTACATAAAAGCCTGGGCCTGATCAACAAGGGGTACAGAGGTCAGACCCCCTGCGATCTTCTACTTTTCACCTATCCTGTGGATAGGGGAAAAGTTGTTTTTCCTGGAATATCCCTTTAATAACACAATTGGATAATTTATAAGGATGGTTACTAGAGTTGAGCACACTTAAAGCATACTTGGTTTCGTCTGAGTGTGCGGCATTTTATTAGAGGTGGCTGCTGAAGTTGTATGTAGCCTTAGGGAGTCCATGAAAAAATTGATACAGCCTAAGGCTATGTTCAGACACTGTATGAAACCGGGCTGGGCAGGTCTCACAAAAGAGCATCCCGGCTGGTAATGCAGTACCGGCCGGATGATCTTTAGCACTGCAGAGTTCTGATGCAGGCGCATCCGTACGCATCCGCATCAGAACTCCCCACACCACACCATGGAACATGCGGCCGGAGCCACTGTGAGCACTGACAGGGGTTTCTGTGGCCGTTATTCACTGAATAGCGGCTGCAGAAAACTGACATGTCACGGAATAGCCGGTCTCAGAAAAGAGTATCCCGGATTCCATAGACGGCAAGGTAACGTATTTTTTCGTATTAACCATGGCCATACTTTTTACCAAAATATACGTTGTGTGAACATGGCCTAATAGTTACCCTTTTCCACTGACCAGTTACCAGACTATAAGCAGCCCTAAGTGTTAATAAGCAGGAATAACTAGAGGGACTGTGGTGGAATTTCTATAATACGTCTTATAGCGTGTACTTATTATACAGAAAAAATACAGTAGTGGTACGCAAGTCTCCTGGTTGGAATAAAGTCTGGAGTTGCCAAATTACTGAAGGAAAAAAAGCGGTTGTGGGTAATCTGTTGTTGTCAATGTCTGATCTTGGGGGGTCCAACTGCAGGGGTCCACATGGCGGTCACAAGAATGAGGACCTGAGTCCCCTATTGGTATGGTACGCTTGGCAGCTGCCCAAAATGAATGAAGTAGCTGTCACTTTCCCCATTTTATAGGAGACCTGGGTCCCTGTTCTTGAAATTATAGTAGGTTCCAGTAGTAGAACCCCCAGCAACTTTTGGACAGCCCCTTTAAATTGTAAGGCAATATAACTTCTTCTTTGACTCCTTAATCTGTAATTTTATGTTCCTTTTCACCAGGTTTACCATTCATTGTGAATGATATGGAAATAGATTGTCTATTTAATCTGTCTGCTCAAATAACTGTGCAGGCTCTGTCTTGTATTGGTAAGAAAGGATATAGAGTTCTTTAAAATCATCATACATTAGAGAAAGAGCTATTAAATATTCATTTGACTCAAGGCGTTCATTAAGGCCAGTGTATTTTCAGTGTACTCTCTCACTTGCCGTCCATCTTATGCCGAGGGAAGCCTCTCTACTATTTACAGGGTATATGGAACAGTTGTCCTGTCTAATCCAATATCCTAAAGCTGCTGGATACCCATTGATTCCCTAAAACACAACCAAAGTTTGTCAGCGACTCGCCCCAAAAAAGTAGTTCTCGCCCTAATATTAACATTAAGCAGCGTATATTATTTTCATAAAAGCCTGAAAATTTTGGAGGAGATTTATTAAACATGGTGTATAGTGAAACTGGCTCAGTTGCCCCTAGCAACCAATCAGATTCCACCTTTCATTTTCCAAAGAGTCTGTGAGGAATGAAAGGTGGAATCTGATTGGTTGCTAGGGGCAACTGAGCCAGTCTCACTTTACACCATGTTTGATAAACCTCCCCCATTGTATTGAGTTCATTTCTACAATAGCGACATGAACAGCTGTAATCTGTGATGTAAACAGGACCAGATTATAAGGGAATTATGATTCAGTTTTTCCATCAGTAAGTGCAGTTTTATAAGTGCAGCCATAAATGTTTCTGCCCTTTGGTTTTCCAGCAAAAGTGACTAAAAAAATAATTTATTGTCTGTCTCCAATTTGATGTTTACCTTTAACTTTATAGATAGTTTTATAGATTTGTAATTTACTTCTATTTAAAAATCTTAAGTCTTCCCATACTTGTCAGCTGCTGTGTGTACTGATGGATTCTCTTCTGTCTGACACAGTGCTCTCTGCTGCCACCTCTGTCCATGTCAGGAACTGTCCAGATCAGTAGCAAATCCCCATAGAAAACCTTCCCTGCTCTGGACAGTTCCTGACATGGACAGAGGTGGCAGCGGAGAGCACTGTGGCAGACTGGAACGAATACACCACTTCCTGCAGGGCATACAGCAGCTGATAAGTATGGGAAGTTTTGAGATTTTTAAATAGAAGTGAATTACAAATCTATACAACTTTCTGACACCGGTTGAATTGAAAGAGAAAGATTTTTGCTAGATATCTCCTTTAAAAACTAGATTTTTTGACATTGATAGAATAATAAAACTGTTCTGGCCTCGTGAATACAATTTTTTTTTTGTCTAATATTTCATATTCAGTATTTTTATTCTCTAGGATAAAACAAAGAGGCTCCCGCATTGTACAGCCCGATGGTTATGCTTCATGTGGTGTCATAAGTGTCTTATTGCAGCATGAGGACACGTGGGTGTCACTCCATATACCATAGAACAGATTAATCTGTAAATGTCCTCCGCTTCTGCTTCATTATTCACAACAGGCAGGAAACAATGGCGTTATTGTTATTATAAAGGTAACAGTGCTGCACAATGCCGCGCGCTGTGTTCCCGCTCCCCATTCTGTTCAACCATTAAGATAGGGACATAGACAAATATTGGAGGATACTGTATAATAATTCCCCACAGGCTAAAATTAAGATTCTACTAATACAAAATGGAACAATAAAACAATCGTGTTTATATATTACTGTGCAAAAAGTGGTGCCAGCTGGCAAGAGGCACTTTACCATCCTGCACTGGAGCCAGCATTGGTTGCCATGGATCACAGAGATGCCACCATGCCCCGTCCCTGGGATGTAAAGGGTGTCGTGTTCATAGGTAGGCTGGTGGGGAGCAGTCTGGCATGATACAGGAGAAAGGCAGCAGGATAGACTGGGAGAGAGAACAGGTGGTGTGGAGGAGGGTGAGAGAACAGATTCATTTTTGGACAAGGAGCGGAGGAGTGGGAAAAACTGAAGAGAGGGACAGAAAAATTCAAGTGAAGACAGGAGGAGCGGAGGAGGATTATGCTTAGGAAAGCCAGAGCAGAAGGATGGGTGTAGTGGGCTGTTCTAATACTCCAGGGGAGAAATGGAGGGAGAAATAGCCATCTATTGGACTATGTGTAGCCATCTCTAGCTACCTCCAGACTGGGAGCTTCTACTGCAGGTTCTCAGTTTAAGTATGAATTACAGTTTAGTGATAAGTTTGCTATATTATTATTATTATTATTATTATCATCATCATCATCACTATATGGCTATGTTCACACTACGTATTGGACCGGGCGTTCCGTGACCCGGCCAGGTCACGGAACGGCCCGTCTCTGCAAAGATCATCCCGGACGGTATTACTGATCTTTCCGGCCGCAGTGTTCTGCGGGGTGACAGGCTCCCGACCCCCTGTTAGAGCCCCCTATACTCACCTAATCCCGCCGGGTCCCGCTTCTGGATCCGGTCGGGTGACGGAGATCTCAGCCGCTGCAGCCCGACGCGCGCGCTAAGAGATGAGTCCAACACCCATAGAGAATGACAGGAGAGTCCAGCGGCTGAGATCTCCGTCACCTGACCGGATCCAGAAGCGGGACCCGGCGGGATTAGGTGAGTATAGGGGGCTCTAACGGGGGGTCGGGAGCCTGTCACCCCGGCACGGGGGGTGACAGGTCCTCTTTAAGGTGTGTATCGGCGGAAAGTGCCGATTTGCGTATTATTTTATACGCCGAAAACCTACTCCACTTACTCCTTTCAGGTGGCGTAAGTTTTCTGCCGTGCGCACCGACGCGCACAGGATTTATGTAGAGGCAGTCCACCTCTACATAAATCTCCGTAGCGCCGGAGATGCGGGGACATTTTTAAGTCAGGCGTAAAAAACATCGGACTTAATAAATGTCCCCCTATGTGTATACGCTCCGGCCGGGATCCCATAGCAGATAAAGCAGTGTTCCACACTGTACAAAGTACGACCATACTTTTGTGTAGTGTGAACATAGCCTATATCTGTTTAATCGCTTTAGTATTTAAAGGAGTACTCTGACGAAAATCTTTTTCTTTCAAATCAACTGGTTTTAGAAAGTTATATAGATTTTTAATTACTTCTATTTAATCTCAATCCTTCCAGTACTTATCAGCTGCTTTATGTCCTGCAGGAAGTGGTGTTTTTTTTCAGTCTGACACAGTGCTCTCTGCTACCATCTCTGTCTGAGACAGGAACAATCCACAGACGGAAGGGTTTTCTATGGGGATTTGCTACAGTTCTGGACAGTTACTGACATAGACAGAGGTGGCAGCAGAGAGCACTGTGTCAGACTGGGGGAAAAAAAAACTTACTGCATGGCATGTAGCGGCTGATAAGTACTGGAAGGCTTGCGATTTTTAAGAGAAGTAAATTACAAATCAATATAACTTTCGGAAACTATTTGAAAGAAAAAGATTTTCTCCGGAGTACCCCTTTAAACATAGATATTGATTAGATTTCTCATATAAAGCGCTATATGTCAGGGATGTATGTTTGATGTATGTGTTAGAGGATTATCCTAGCGTGTAAATAAAGCCAAATAAATAAAAAACAACAGAGTCTAAGGGTCCTATTACACTGAGGAATTTTAAACAATTAACGATAAACAATCGCGAACTAGATTGTTCATCATTAACCTGAAATCGTTCACCATATTACACGCGATGGTCGTTAGTTACGATCGTTACTGCGATCGTTGTTATGATCGTTTATTAATTTTGATCCGAGCAAAACAATGGACAATGTGAAATTACACAGAACAATTAGTGAAAAAATGCGGAACTTGAGAGAACGAATGTGGAATTACAGCAAATGACTAGCGAACAATTAACGATAATTTTAGGTTCAGATCTAAATCAACAATCAACGACACATGAACGATTTTTCGATAGTTGCCTGCAATTACACAGAGCGATTATCGTTTAAATTCGAACAATATAACTATTTTTTGCATGATAATCGTCCCGTATAATAGGGCCCTTAGGGTGTCTATACACGATATAGTCAGACATACTGAACACAATGGGGTATTACTTACATCATTCTGTTCAGTCCTCCTCCTGATATGCCTCCTGAATGGGCTTTGTGCTGCTTTTCTCCCTGCACAATGAAGCTATCTGACTATGCACAGCATAGGTAGACAACTGCCAACCAGCGGCTGGTGGAAAGAGTGTGCTTGTGCTCATGAATATCGAGGATAACTGACACACAAACATAATGGAGAGGACTAGTTATTGTCCTTATTTAGGAGGAGGATATCTCTAAATCAGCTGCATAGAACAATATAAGTGATACATAATTCTGTTCAGCTTCAGTCAGGACTGTAGAACAATAGAGAAGGAATGGGGAGAGGAAAAAGACAGTGATCCCTAGCCTTGTCCCACCCAGCTGACCCTGCCTACTTGCCTCAAACAGCCCTAGGCAGCTGCGGACAACCACGATGACGGTCCCTTGCCTGAGGTTATGTTAATAACACAGAACAGAGACAAGACAGACAGACACCTAGGGAAAGTTGTGCAGGTCGGGGTCAAACCAAACGAATGATGCAACACAAAATCAGGAACCAAAAGAGTAGTCAGGGAAACAAGAACAGAGGTCAGGAAAGCCAGAATGAAGGGGCATTATATAGGAGGTCAAGGACCTTGTCCAGGATATGATTGGACCAGCCCCCTGATCCTCACAAGAATCACCTGTACAGAGAAATACTGACTGGCAGGGAGACCTGTCAGTCACAGACACCTAACCATAACACAGCTGCAGGATTCTAACCTTCCTGCTGGGTGACATGGACACCCAGTGCCCTGGTTGCTGAGGAGCACTGCATAGAAGGCCCAGAGCTCCGCGAGGTAAGTATATAACAGCTTCTCTGTCAGTATTTTATGCTACCCCTAGCCCACTGTCCCTGAGCCCACTCTATATGAAATGACTGCAGAGCTACTGTAAAAAGACATTTTGGAGGGCATTAAGAGGTTAACTACCTGCAGCAGCTGTAATCCAGTGTTTCATCTGTTCTAATAGGTCAGCTTGCGGGAAACATGCAACATGTTCGGGCACCCCAACTGAAGAGGGAAGAGGAGAAAGCAATATAATGGCTATTTTGTCCGTTTTATAACTACTCTGATGTAGTATTTCATTGACAACCCACGCCTGTCCATGCATAGATACATTGCATAGATTTTCACATTTTGCTGACATATCCATACCACACAGGCAGCGGAGTAGTTAGCATTCACAGGGCAAAAAAAAAGCCATGGGGTGGGGTAAAAAAGTGTACGGGCCCCACCCCACACACTTATACAAACACATACTCACCTGGCCTGGCTCAGTCCCCCGGCATTCCTGTCATCTCTGTCAGTAAGAGCGCCGTAGTGTCCATCATGAACGCTCACAGTTAAAGGACCAAATGCCAGTACAGGCTTGGGGGCCCCCTTACAGCATGGGCCCATAGCAGTTGCGTGGTCTGCCTTTATGGTAGCTATGCCACTACACACATAGCACATTTGTGGTGTGAATGAGCCCTTATAATACAGTACTAGTAACCAGGGCCTTACATAAGATAGTACCATGTGCTTTGCTTTTTTTTGTCAACTCCCTACATAAGTGAAATACACATAGCAAAGTTTTTATGAACTCAAACAGCAAAAAACAACTACAGATTATTAATGTGATAACTGCTGCTGTTAAAATGCATTGTGATAGGTTACAGCCTATAGAATTGTATGTATCTTTGCAGTGATTACTGGCATATAGTCCTTTCTTGTAATACTGCTGTATACTGCCAATAGCTTTCACAGACCTCCTGGCAGGAGACAGAGCGGGCTCATCTATCTCCTAGGCACCTGTACTGAGCCTTGTGCTTCTGTGGCAAAACTCCTATTACGTGGTCCAGTCTGGATGATGATAAATGGACTGAAATTAGTTCACCTCCTACTTGTAGCAGAAAACAGAGATCTTTTATTATGTTAATCTGTATTCCACAAATAGACTGCAGACAGACTTTCATTGCCGCAGTGGCCGGCCGTGTACATCAATAGCTTTTGTTTAAAGGCAGAATACTGTTTTCCATGAATAATAACTGCAGATTGAACTGAACTGCCTTAAGGAGTATCTGTGTCCTTCATAGAGCATAATGGACACCGAAATCCTGCTTCTTCTGAGGTGGTGGTGGTGGTGAAAACACCGCTTTTTGAGTACAGAAGGAAACTCCTTTGCTTAATAAAATCTATTACTTAAAATCACTTGTACTATTGATACTTATTGATTTCTGAAAAATGACATTTAAATGACAGTTACTCTTTAACTAATAGCATACAAATAATTGTACAGTTCATGTTCTTTTTTGCGCACAAGGAGTAAACATCTACAGTGCAGGGAGAAAAAAATAGGTGAACCACTGTGCTAAGGACTTTGCCAAGGGGTTGTCCAGCGAAAATCTTTTTCTTTCATATCAACTGGTGTCAGAAAGTTATATAAAGTTATATAAATTAC
This sequence comes from Dendropsophus ebraccatus, assembly GCF_027789765.1. Lineage (NCBI taxonomy): Eukaryota > Metazoa > Chordata > Amphibia > Anura > Hylidae > Dendropsophus > Dendropsophus ebraccatus. Next base: position 143,067,053 of record NC_091457.1, on the reverse strand, counting down.
AAGTCTTCCCATATTTATTAGCTGTTGTATGTCCTGAAGGAAATGTTTTATTTTCAGCCTGACACAGTGCTCTCTGCTCGTATCAAAAGTACAAAAATGTCTTGTGTGAACAAAGTCTTCTATCTCATGTGCATCTCAATTATCCGCGCAGGTGATGTGCACTCTCAGACTCCCAGGCTGCCACTAGCCCGTACACATGCAACAATATCAGGTATAAAGGTGCTGAAGTGCCGTATTAATACGTACAATGCTGTTTGTAATTCCTTATCTTTTCACAAAATGGAGGAGAGGTAGACTCACGTTTCAGTTGCTGAATTTTATCCGTTTTATTTCAGAAATATTCGCATGGTGAATTCATACCGGTAGCTTGTGGGCTCTCTCGGGTGTGCATAGAACGGAGTGGGCGTTCCTTACTGCCGTGACGCGACGTTTCGGGGCGGACCATGAGTAAGGGGTCCGCCCCGAATATTTCTGAAATAAAAAGGATAAAATTCAGCAACTGAAACGTGAGTCTACCTCTCCTCCATTTTGTGAAAAGATAAGGAATTACAAACAGCATTGTACGTATTAATATGGCACTTCAGCACCTTTATACCTGATATTGTTGCACAGTGCTCTCTGCTGACATCTCTGGCCGAGACAGGAACTGTCCAGAGCAAGAGAAGTTTTCTGTGGGGATTCATAGAAATTTGGCTCGGCCAGGTGTATTCTTTTCAGTTGGGAGAGCAGGAAAGGTTTTCTATGGTGATTTGCTGCTGCTCTGGACAGTTCCTGTCATGGACAGAGGTGGCAACAGAGTGCACTGTGTCACACTGGAAAGAATGCATGGAAAGCTAAAAGAGATATGCAGGCGCCATAGGGTGAAATTCGGGAGAAAACAGGTGAAAACAAAGGCAATTGGATTTGCTCACCTTATGATGTTCTACATCTAAAAATGCTCTCAGTGAAGAGAATGATGGAGGTCGGAGCAGCCACAGGTTTCTAGGTTGCTGGGATCCTAAGCCACTGGATCCCAACAGGAGATGCAGAGCGGTGGGGTGTCGAGTCCCAGCAGTTGGCAGCGGTGGATGTAGATGAAACCTTGACAGGCGCTGGCCGACAGTAGATATGGGTACTACTAAAAACACATTTATTTGTCTCAAGGGACAACGCGTTTCGGGGTACAGGGGACACCTTAGTTAGGGAGACACAATTGGAAAGAATACACCACTTCCTGCAGGACATACAGCAGCTAATAAGTACTGGAGGACTGGAAATTTTTTAATAGAAGTAAATTACAAATCTCCGGCACTTTCTGGCACCAGTTGATTTCATATATATATATATATTTGGTGAACTACTCCTTTAAATGCAAACAGGTTTCAGAAGATGTGTTATAGGGATGAATGGACCTAGACAAATATAGAGAAAATTCAGCACTGTTGCTACTGTCCCCCGTAGGGAGCGTCCTATTGAGATCACTCCAAGAGAACAAGAGCGATCATGAAAGCACAAGGGGGTTCCAGCAAGAGGACGGCAGAAGGTGTTCATGGAAGGACAATATAAAGGCTGCCGCTGTACAAAGAAATGATTTCGGTCTATTTAAAGAATTGCCCAAGATCACCTGGACCATAATCCTTCTGGTAAAATGCTCTAGGGACAGATGAGAGTGGACGTTTTTAGTACAAATGCACAATGCTATGTGTGGATAAGAAAGAGTGCAGCATGGGGGGACAGAACATCACAGTTTTGGGCTGCTTTGCTGAGCCCGGATGACAATCATTGAAGGAACAAGGAAAGAACACTATCAAAATATTTATAGGAGAATGTAAGGGCAGCAGTCCAAGACCTCAAGGGGAAGAGAAAGAGCCCCCACCCCTGAAGTTCTATGGCCCTGGTGCCACTGCTCCTCCTTCACCTATATGCCCAGTTTCCCCAGAAATTAGACATTTCCTGAAAATAAGACCTAGTAGAGGTTTTGTTGAATTGCTAAATATTAGACCTCCCTTGAAAGTAAGACCTAGTAAAGTTTATATTTGGAAGCATAACAGAACACCAAGGCATGCAGCCATTGTCCCCTACCTTCCCCGTCCATTGCAAAGCAACTGCATGCAGGACATGAAGTCCGTCTCCAGCCATTGTCCCCTAAAGCCAGATGTAGAGCTGCACATAATTAGCTGTTATATTGTTGCCTGCCGCAGTGCCGCCATACTGTATGCTGTCCCTGCTGTGCTGTATAAGTGTGCTGTAATGAGCTCCCCCTGGTGGCTGGAAGCTGCAATACCATCCCTGCTGTACAAGTGGTCCAGGAACTGCTCTAGGAGATCACTGTTGTATTTACTGTATGTACTGTAGTATGCACAATCGAAGGTCCAAGGGTTAACTACTGTTTGTCACATGTTGTGTTTCCTCCTGTTACAGGTGCAGGCTTGTTTCCCCCACATTTTCTCCTATCCTATCTTTTCTCTCTTACCCACACACAGTCCCACCAATCACACACTAGCTAAGGTACCCCTACAAAAAGGAGCTAGTTCCTGGTGGGAGGGTCTTTTGTCAAAGGTGGGGAGGGACTGAGGTACTCAAGCAAATTACTTGTTTCCTGTTACTTACTACAGCTAGCATGCAGTGCTAGACCCTTAGGAGGGAGAGACATCCTCTGAGGAAAACCTTATCCATACCAGGGATACCTTCGCCAACACACAGGGCAGCCACCTGGAGTTAGGTACTGGCCCCAGTAGGACAAATAGTGTGAAAGGTTGACGTATCCTACAGAAACACATGGCTGTTCTGGGAACTTTCGGAAAGTCTACTCAACCCAGCGCAGGGACCTGGGACCTCGTACTACCCTATTAGGACAGGAAGCCGAAGTAGGTGGTCAGGTTAGCATATCTATATGTAAGTATGAGAATCTTCTTCTACTTTTGTTCTCCTCTGCGATATCCCAGTAGAGTACATTGCTACATTGGACAGGGCACTCAAGACGTTCCTCTACTCTGCCATGTTCTTTCCACTCTTACTACTACCTATCTTGTACTGCAGTGACGTTCTTACCAGTATACCAAGTTATCCTGGTTAAGTCATTGGACTCTGCTCTTTTCTTTGCACCTGCACCTATACACCTGTTCACACTTGGGTTATTCCAACCTCATGCACAGTGTCCGTTTGTCCAGGAGTGTGTTCCAACTCCACTCCTGGTCACCGAAACAAGTGCCCGAGTGACCCTATAGCCACGCAGCAGCCACAACACCGCATGGCTACCCCAGCTCACGGCAGAATTCCTTACCTATGATTTGTTGTCAGATGGAATAACCGCCCCTGTTAGTAACAGATGAAGTATTTCTGTAACACATATAAGGCTTTTTTAGCCTCTAGAAATTCAGGCTAGATGACCAATTATAAACAGTAATGTGTGTGACTATAAGTGATTCCAGGGTCCTTTAAAACTGTGAGTTCCCTTTAAGCGGCAGCTGGGTTATTTTATTCTTCTATTATCTTTTACACAACAGGAAGGAACATTAGTACAAATCAATAGTCCCAATACAATCCCGAGCATTAATCTAAACACCAGACGTGGCATAATGTAACAATGAGATATCATAACACAGTGCCATACAATATCACAGGTCTGGACTGGCGGCCTCCTCAACACCAAAAGGTGGAGAAATGACTGATAGAATTTAGGAGCTATTCCTGTTCTTTTACTTGGTTTGTTCACAGACGAGATATAGTGGCGGAATACTAATGCATTGCACCTGTGTGGGCCATGTTTAACATATGTAACTAAATGCATAGAATTAAAAAGGTGCCACCTTTATCGGCCTTCTGGCGTGATGTCGAGACTAATCCAACTAAAGTGAATGGCCTACATGGTATAAAGTTTGTAAACCTGGAGCATCTTATCCATATATTGAACATGCTGACTTATTGGGTTGCCTACTTATGAAACAATATTTTTATATACCGTGTAGGAAATTCTGAGTTAAAGGGTTTATGTCATTAAGATACTAGGTCCAACTAGGAACAACCCACTAAGATGGGCCCGGCATGCTCAGTTCAGCTGCAATCTCCAGAAAGCATTGGCAGTTGGCCTCCACCCTGCAAACAAGGGGGGGGGGGGGGGCGCTATGGGAAAATGTGTTGCATGACAACAGTAGGGTCCCAGGTTAGAGAGGATCCATGGGGGAGAAAAACTGTACTGGGATGTAAATGGCAAATTTGTACTCCTTTACATGTATGTTTGTTTTTACCAGCTGTGCCTCATGATAAACTCCTTTATTTAAGAGAGTTCTTCTGTTCAGGATCCTAAGGTAGCCAGAAAAGAGAATGGTTACCAAAAGCCTCTCTCACTCTGGAGGAAGTGTCCTGCATTACATAGACTTAGGGTCCTATTACATGGAGCGATTTTTAACGACTAACGATAAACGATCGCAAACTAGATTGTTTATCGTTAACCTGAAATCGTTCACCATATTACACAGAACGATGGTCGTTAGATACGATTGTTACTATGATCGTTTATTCCTTCTGATCTCAGGGAAAACAATGGGCAATGTGCTATTACATTGAACGATTAGTGAAAAAATACGGAACATGAGTGAACGAACGTGGAATTACAGCGAACGATTAGCGAATGATTAACGATAATTTTAGGTTCAGATCTAAATCAACGACCAACGACATACGAACGATTTTTCAATCGTTGCCTGCAATTACACAAAACGATTATTATTTAAATTCGACTGATATAACGATTTTTCGCACGGTAATCGTCCCGTGTAATAGGGCTTTTACACAGATTTGAATGTGAACTGTGTAATGCTTCATTTCCCCTGTGGTGGCGCTGCAGAAAAACTGAACATGTGTTACCAGATAACCAGATAATCGCTGAATGTTTTTAGCAACTCTGTAGATGATTTAGGAACATGGTCGTGGGGATTTACATCCATCCGTCTACTAGGACATAGTTGGAGCTGGGATGTTGGACCATTACCCCGCCTTATTTTAGTATTCTATTCCAAAGGTGCTCCACATATTGATTGTACATTAATGTTGACTGTATGGTTGATGTACCTGTCCTGGGCAATGCAGATATTTACATAATATATTCCCTTAAAGGGGTTTTCCTATTGAACCTTACTTGTTCTCTATCCACAGGATGAGATCTTAGGGAGTCTGACCTCTGTGCTGTCCTGAGATCTCTAGATTGGTGCCCTGGATCCTTTATTTTGAATGGAGCCTTGTGTCGGCGCGTGACCCACAGTTCCATTCATTTTCTATGAAGCTGCCAGAAGGAGCTGAGCGCTGTAATCGTCTCTTTCCGGTGGGTCTGTAGAGAAAGATTGGAGCTGCAAAATCTAGGGGAGAAGTAAAGGTAATTCAGAAAACCCGACCTTTAACCTCTGTGCAGCCCGGATATCTCTAGATAGGCCCCCCTGACTCCTTTGTTTTGAATGGAGACGCGGGTTAACACATGACCCGCAGCTCCAATCATTCTCTATAGAGCCGCTTGAAAAAGCAGAGTACAGCATTTGACTCTTTCTGATGGATCCATAGAGAATGGATGGAGCTGACCTGTGGCTTCATTCAAGACAAAATGGTGGGGTGCCTATCTATAGATACATGGGTGGCACAGAGGTTAGACCCCCCGAGATCTCATACAAGTCCTCTATCCTGTGAATAGGGAACAAGTAAGGTTAAATCGGAAAATCCCTTTAAATAAAACAATGTATATAGAGCCAATAATCCGAGCCCATGCTCTGCTCTTTATTCCCTCTTCCAAGTTCGTAAATGATAAAAACAAGAATATATTACAGAAATGAGTCATATTCATTAAAGATTAAGACATTAGGGATTTGTGCTGGAAAAAGTTTCTGTGACCAGAATTGCAGAACAATTTAATTAAACAGAGTGAAGCCAAGGTCTGTAATATTAACTATATAGTTTGATGGAAAAGAGTTGTGAAGGTCAATTGGTATCATCTGCCCCCCGTACTGTCATGGAGGACACCCAGAACCAAGACATCCAGGATAAACTTTACAGGTTAGTCTATGAGCAGAGGAAGAAACCACAATAGTGTAGTGGATACAATGGTGTAAGAAAAGATTGATTCGCTTATAATTAGGACCCTACATTGTGTGTATTAGCTCCGTACTTTAGCAATGAATCACGTTTTCCCAGCAAATGGAAGAGGTTAAAAATTAAAGGTGTTGTCTTCATTAAACAATAAAGCTGGCCATGCATTCTAGATGGCTGCCAACCATCAACTGTCTCTTGGGTTGTTTCCAGTACTTTCTGGTTCCCCGTCAGTGTTTTTAATAGGAAGAGTAAAAAGCTGCTGCCAGACACCTACAGCGATTTATCTTTCGAGAACAAAAGGATCAGGAATGTTAAAATCCAACATGGGCAACACTTCCCTCCCAACATCTTCCATCAGGAGATTACATTACATGGCCGCCACACCTAATGTTATACTGTGCTCGGCAGTGGTGTATCATGGGTTGGCAGCACCCGGGACAAGGCAAAGTATTACACCCCCGATGCCCCCCTTGATTTGTAGTTAACCCCCAATGATGCCCCGGGTATTGTAGTTAACTCTCAATGATGCCCCTAGTCCATATTGAATAAAAAGAACGAACATCCCACTAACGTTTCATTCCCTGAAGTGCTGGTCGGGCCCTCTTCCTTCACCTGCAGTTTGAGTCGGAGCAGAGCGGGTCATCCCCAACACAGAAGAGTGATTTGCATGGCACACATCCCCGGGTTACAGGGTTACACCGCTTCGAGGGGAGAGGGGTGGGGGGTCAAAGGGACAAGGGCCCAGTTCACAGCTCTATCCAGGAGCCCATAATGCTGTTAAAGGGGTAGTGCGGCATAACTGTGCTCAGCCAATCGCGGCTGAGCATCTGTTGACGCGGCTGAGGGCGGCCGGCACTCGGGACGATCGGAGAGCTTCGGCCGTCCGTCCGAAGATGATGTCGTGGCACAGAAGATCGGGGACGGGGGTCGGCACGTGACAGGTATGTATAATGCACCACACCTCTGGGTACACGTGCGGGGGTGGGGGGACACGGGAAGGAGGCCATTCACAGACATAACATACATTACAAAGTTGTATAACTTTGTAATGTGTGTTATTCTGTGAATAATTTCTTTGCGCCGCACTACCCCTTTAAGGTGGCCCTGGGAGGTACAGATACTTGGCGTTCACGGAACAAACACATAACCGTTTTCTGGGACCACCGTCCTAATAAAGACAGTTTACGATACACTTTCTATCCTCTTTAAGGCTCCGTTCACTAAACTGTTCACTAAATTCTCCGCCGTGGAATCCCGCCAGCCTATGTGTCATACTGGCAGTCTATGGGAGGCGTGCACGCCTCCTCTCTCCGCATGGAGGAATGGATGTCCATTCTTCCGCGCGGAGAGAGGAGGCACGTGAGCCTCCCATAGACTGCCAGTATGACATGGGGGCTGACGGGATTCCACGGTGGAATTCTCCAGTTTTACTCAGTGTGAACGGAGCCTAACAGGAGGACAGTTGCAGTAAACTGGACACTTTCGCGAGATCCAGTATCAGGTTGCATCCCAGATGGTTACTGGTTTGTACCTGAACCTTCTGTGTGACTATGAATCTAAAACTAGCCATACAATATTAATATCTGGTTGAATGTTCTTTATGCTGACAATTATCTCTCCTGACTCCCCAGACACATGAATGATTGGACAGCCCAACATTCCTGTGTTCTCTTTTGGAAGGAGAGGGGTAAACTGCAGCCAGAAAAATGTAGCCCCAGCTTATCCCTCCAAGAACAAAAGGGTCGAGCTGCAGAGATCCAACATGCCCGACCCTTTAGATGATGCCGGTGGAGTCAGTAGGCCACCATACGCCTTGAACAGTCAGCTGATATTGCAGATGGAGGCCGCTTGTCCAACTGCATAGATATAGGAGTTGCAGGGAGCGCTGTGACCGGGCCCATAAATCAGGGACTCCCTTCAAGAACAGGAACCCTTAATACTGGTACTTGACCCTTCCAAAAGTGCTAGCTATCAGTCAACGAATGAGAAATCTCAAGTGATCTCAAAAGGAAGAAAATACCTTCTTTTTTTAAAAGTTCATTGATTTCATTGCATACAGTTATGCACAATTGATCCATCATGGCTGCCTTTTTGCGGACAGTCTTCTGTGTCACCGCTTCCTGTTAAAAAAAAAAAAAATCACACTTTAGCATTACCTAATAATAACCTGAAGGGTGGAAAATATAATACGTGAAAAAAATAAATAATAAAATAAAATCAGACACGTAAATCTGTGATCTTGTGCCACCTGCTGGCGACAAGTGCTTATTACACGTGAATAAATATTAAGCAAAAGAACTCGGATTACCTCCAAATGTCTACATCTGGCCAAAATAGGGTCTAATGGACAATTCATTAGGCTAACAAAACTGATGGGAATTAAAAGGCCCTAAAGCTACGAGAAGCCTTTGCATAACATTGGCGCTGATCGTCTGACGGGCACAAAGGCTATAAAATATCCGATTGCACCTTTCCTGGTCTCCATGGAGATGTACAGCTGACTGGAATCCATCAGCACATCATGAATCACAGAAAGCCGAAACACATTCCCTTCACTTGCAGGTCATTAAAAATACATGACAAATACAATTAATCCTTCTCCCTATCACCCTGCAGAGCGCTCGACGGTGCCGTCAGGTGATATGGTTATGAATGAGAAAACCTGCACAGACAGGACGGATTTGTTAGCGGCTAATGGGTATTTCTCTCATCGCCACCTTTTATGCAGTCCATCCGCGCTCGTGTCATCCCGCTATGCAACTTTGCCTGAACGCTACAGAAAACACAGCAAAACCTTCTCATAAAAGAATATATTTACATAACTTGATATTCAACAATTGTGTTACGGCACATATATCAGCTAGACGGCCATTATGGAGAATCAGATCTCTGTAAATCAGCAAATCTCCCCAATGTGCTAACAACAATGAGATAGTGGATGCTACATTAGCCAATAATGGGGTCCTCTAACCACCGGACCCTGTAATTCAGTGCACTGGGGGACACATTGCAGTACTAATCCCCAACCTGTGGCTCTCCTGCTGAGAGCTGAGAGCAATTTCCAGCATGGCCTGACAGCTGGGTATGCTGGGAGTTGTAGTTTTGGCCTAGCAGGTGCTAATCTTGTATTGGGTAAACACCCACAGTGTAGGGAAAAAAATAAGTCAATCATAACCTGTAGTGGAAATCACCTCCACCAAACATTGGAGTTAGCTGCAAATAAGATTTGCACAATATTGAGGATGCATATTGAACCATCCCTCTATGAAAATAAACCAATTTAAGGGATGCCTGCAAAGTCCTCTTCTGGCCATGCTACAGTATAAAAATCGTCAAAGTTTTTTTAAAGGGAATCTGTCACCAAGACATTTTATCAGCATCATGTTTTAGAGCAGAAAGAACTGAGTAGAGTGAGATATATAATTTGCTGATTGAAATCCCTGATCATTCTGTGATAAGGAGTCCAGTGGGCGGTGTCACTCAATGGACTGGACTCTTTATCATGGAAACATCCAAGATTTTTATCAATAAATTACAAGTTATACAAAATATTTTCCCATAAAGATATATATATATATATATATATATATATATATATAAAATATATGTAGAGTTGCCAAACTCTGTAGAGTTTGGCACTGTGTGGCTCAAGGCTCAAATAGGGTGCTCTGCCCCACGGTTCCAGACCCAGGTCCCGAAGGTAACTCAAAAAAGAAGGCAAGAGGCGGCACTCCAAGATTATAGTGAATAAAACGTGGTTTAAATTTATTCACCCAGTATGCAACGTTTCAATCTACTCAATGAGATCTTTGTCAAGCACTTTGTGCTTGACAAAGATCTCATTGAGTAGATTGAAACGTTGCATACTGGGTGAATAAATTTAAACCACGTTTTATTCACTATAATCTTGGAGTGCCGCCTCTTGCCTTCTTTTTTGAGTTATATATATATATATATATATATATATATCAATCTTCTCAGCTCCTTCTGCTCTATAATATGATGCTGATAGCTTAGGTAGCATTTTCGTGGTGACGGGTTCCCTTTAAGCAAGGAACAGCTGGATCCCACATGCCCAGAATGTGCAGGCTTATTGCTAAGCCAGGAGAGTTCTGTCCCATTGAGGTCGCCTTACAGTTGTGGGATGGTACACACCATTTGATCACTCAGTATGCTAAGAACCTCATTTTTTCCCATAGTAGTATTGCAACTTAAAAATATCTATATTATGTATATATCTTAGCTTTTGCAGTATGCTGTTGTTTGCTTATGAGATGATTGAGTGGGGACCTCTCCCCCACTCTATGTCTGTGTGAGCAAAACTGCCCCACAGGTTTACATGACAGGGAGCAGAGTATAACCTGCTAAGCACACACTTGTCCCAACTCATTCTCTTTCTTAGCTTGGTCTTAACAATCAGACCCCAACTGATATAAGCAAAAAATTACAACAGCGCACTGCAAATGCTAAGGTGTATGTATAATAAAGATACTTTTATGTCCCAACCGATAAAAACGTAGTCAGTCTGAATAAGGAGCCAAACGTATGCAAAAACAAAGTGGTGTAAAGTAGACTTGTATTAGTTGCCCCTAGCGACCAATCAGATTACACCTTTCATTTTTCAAAGAATCTGTGTGGAATGAAAAGTGGAATCTGATTGGTTGCTAGGGGCAACTGACACAATTCTGCTTGAGTTTGTAGTTCCCGGCATCATGATTCATTATAATGCTGGGAGCTCCGAAACTATTTAAATGTTCCCGCTACTGTACTGGCTCTGCATGTTCCGTAGCACATTGTACATGGAATTGCAAGCCACATCCCCCATAAACTTAAGAATAAGACAAGGAGACCTTTAACTTGTGCAAATATTTATGGCCGCGGTACTTCACAAGGGTTACATAGTTAATACGGTTGAAAAAAAGACACATGTCCATCAAGTTCAACCAAGGAGGGGATGGATACAGGGAAGGGGGAGGGGTGATAGGTTCTATACATATGCATCTATATTATTTTGGTCTAAGAACTTGTCTAGCCCTGTTTTGAAGCCCTCTACTGTTTTTGCTGTGACCAGATCCTGGGGTAGACTGTTCCACAGATTCACAGTTCTCATGGTAAAGAAGGCTTGTCGTCTCCGGAGATTGAACCTTTTTTTCTCCAGGCGGAGGCAGTGTCCCCTTGTCCTTTGAGGGGGTTTTACCTGGAACATCTTTTCCCCATATTTCTTGTAGGGACCATTTATATATTTAAATAATTTAATCATATCTATTAAATGTAATTCTTTTAATCTCTCCTCATAACTAAGATGCTTTATTCCCCTTATTAGTTTAGTTGCCCGTCTTTGTACCCTCTCCAGCTCTAGAACATCCTTTTTATGAATCGGGTTCCAAAACTGGACGGCATACTCCAGATGAGGCCGCACCAAAGCTTTATAAAGCGGTAATATTATATCCCTGTCCCGTGAGTCCATGCCTGTTTTAATGCATGACAATATCCTGCTGGCCTTAGAAGCAGCTGACTGACATTGTGTGCTGTTCTGTAGTCTATTATCTACAAGTACACCCAGATCCTTCTCTATCAGTGACTCTCCCAGAGTAACTCCCCCCAGGACATATGATGCATGTGGGTTATTAGTACCCAGGTGCATAACTTTACATTTATCCACATTGAACCTCATTTGCCAAGTGGACGCCCAAACACTCAGTGTGTCTAAGTCATCCTGTAACATCTGCACATCCTCCATAGACTGTACTGTACTACAAAGCTTGGTGTCATCTGCAAAGATAGAAACATTGCTGTTAATTCCATTCTCAATATCATTAATAAACAAGTTAAACAGAAGGGGGCCCAGTACTGACCCTTGGGGTACACCACTTATTACCGGGGACCATTCGGAGTAGGAATCATTGACCACCACTCTCTGGGTACGATTATTAAGCCAGTTTTCAATCCAGTTACACATTAAATTTTCCAAACCGATAGACTTTAACTTACCCATCAGACGTCCATGAGGAACTGTGTCAAACGCTTTTGCAAAATCCAGGTACACGATATCCACAGCCACGCCGCCATCCAGGCTTCTACTTACCTCTTCATAGAAACATATTAGGTTGGTTTGACAGCTTCTGTCTTTAGTAAAACCATGCTGGTTATCACTTATAATACTATTAGCCACTACATACTCCTGGATGTAGTCCCTTATAAGCCCCTCAAATAGTTTCCCCACAATGGACGTTAAGCTTACGGGTCTATAGTTACCTGGGGAACTTCGAGAGCCCTTTTTGAAGATCGGCATTACATTTGCCTTACGCCAGTCCCTCGGCACAATACCAGTAAGCAAAGAATCACGGAATATTTCATACAAGGGTAGTGAAATTACAGAACTGAGTTCCCTAAGAACTCTGGGGTGCAATCCATCAGGCCCTGGAGCTTTGGTTACATTGAGTTTGTTTAATTTATTTTGGACCATATCTATAGTAAACCAGTTCAGTACATTACATGTGTTAGCAGCACTGGCCCCACCCACCTCAGTACTGGCCCCACCCACCACAGCTCCATCCTCTTTTGTATATACAGAACTGAAGAACCCATTAAGTAACTCAGCTTTCTCCTGATCCCCAGTTATTAACTCCCCGTCGCCATTATTTAGGGGTCCTACATGCTCTGACCTTGGTTTTTTTGCATTAATATATTTGAAGAATTTTTTGGGGTTTCTTTTGCTTTCTATAGCTACCTGCCTTTCATTGTGAATTTTTGCTGCTTTTATTACATTTTTACAGGTTTTGTTGACTTCTTTGTAATGTTTAAATGCTACAGCTGACCCCTCTGATTTGTATTTTTTGAATGCCCCTTTTTTCTCATTTATAGCCCTTCTAACCTCGGTTGTAAGCCATGTGGGATTGGATTTTAACCGTTTATATTTGTTACCCATAGGAATATATTTGGCAGTACAGTTATTTAATGTGGATTTGAAGATTTCCCATTTATTAGCTGTATCAGTATGTGATAGCAGCCGCTCCCAGTCTATGCCCTGAAGTTCTGCCCTTAACCCAGGAAAATTGGCCCTTTTAAAATTAAGAGTTTTTGCCCTCCCAACATGTTTTTCTTTTCTACACTTTAAGCTAAAAGTCACTATATTGTGGTCACTATTACCCAGGTGTTCATGGACAGTGACATCCCCAACCAGCTCAGCGTTGTTAGAAATAACCAGATCCAACAAGGCATCACTTCTAGTTGGCTCCTCCACAAACTGGCCCAGAAAATTATCCTGCAGTAGGTTAAGAAATTCCCTCCCCTTTGTGGTTTTAGCTGAACCGTGACCCCAATCTATATCTGGGTAGTTGAGGTCCCCCATTATCACTACTGTTCCCTCCCGGGCAGCCCGCTCTATTTGTCTATTCAACTGGCCATCTATCTCCTCAGTAATGTTGGGGGGGGTCTATAGATTACACCAAGAATAATTTTTTCACTCTTTACCTCCTTCTGTAGTTCTACCCATAATGCTTCACACCATCATCACAGTCATCTCCCACTATTGCATCTTTTACACTCACTTTAATATCATTTCTGACATACAGACATACTCCTCCTCCCCTTCTGCCCACCCGGTCCCTTCTGAACAACGTAAATTCCTGAATATTGACAGCCCAGTCATGTGAGGAGTCCAGCCATGTCTCAGTCACACCAACCACATCAATGGACTCCTCCAGAACCAAGGCCTCTAGCTCCCCCATCTTACTGGCTAGACTTCTGGCATTAGTAACCATACACTTTATATTACCATCAAGTTTAACCGCTTCATTATAAGAAATGGGATTTATTACTGTGCTGTGGCTTCAATCATCCTCACTGTTCATCCGCAACATATGGATCTCCCTATGCACTGCTCTTATCCTCCCCCCACAGGACCCTTCTCCTCCCACCTCAATGTTCTGTCCCCTCTCTAACCTATCTGCCACTACATTACATACTACATTGTCCTCCCTCCACATCCCTAGTTTAAAAACCCCTCCACCCCTTCTAGGATTCTCTCCCCCAGCACAGCGGACCCCCTTCCATTAAGGTGCAAATTATCTGCGGAAAACAGATTGTACCCCAATGAAAAGTCAGCCCAGTGCTCTAAAAACCCAAACCCTTCTCCTCTACACCATGACTTGAGCCATGCATTTAACTCCCTAAGCTCCCGCTGTCTTTCCTGCGATGCGCATGGCACATGCAGTATTCCAGAGAATACCACCTTGGAGGTCCTCCCCTTCAACTTAGCACCTAGTTCTCTAAAATTATTTTTAATAGACCTCCACCTACCTTGTATCCTGTCATTGGTTCCCACATGGACCATGACAGCTGGGTCATCCCCAGCCCCCCAAGTAATTTATCCACCCTTTCCACCACATGCCGAACCCTGGCACCAGGGAGACAGCAAACCATTCGGTTAAGGAGGTCTTGGCGACAAATTATTCTATCCGTCTTCCTGATTATAGAATCCCCTACAACCACTAGCTGTCTAGGCCTACCTACAATACCATCCCGCCCACTACTAGTTGGACTGTTCCCCCGGCTGTTAGGGAGAACAGGTTCCACTAGAGCTGCCATTTCTGACACGGATGCCCTTGCATCATCACCTAACTTGGCAATTTTGCTTGGGCATATAGTAGGAGAAGTGGCCTTCCTTTTCTTGGATCCCTTACTGGTCCCTCTAACTACATTAACCCAGCTACTTACTTGGGCCTCCTGATCTATATCACCACCCTCCATCTCTAACCCACTAACTTCCTGCTCAGTGAGCCGAAGTTCCCTCTCAAGGTGGCCAAGTTCCCTCAGTGTTGCAATATGCTTCTCCAGATATCTAACTCGAGCTTCTAGATGGGCAACATGCTCGCATCTGTCACAGCGGTACTCACCCTGGAACACCTGCTCCAGTTGTGCGTACATGTGGCAGACTGCGCACTGAATGAATCCTTCCATCTCGCTAGCCATCATCCTCAGTGCAACAAAAACAGTGAAAAAGAAAGAGATTTAGCACTTACCAGAACTTGTAACTCCTTCCAACTCCTTTTTTAAACTCCACTTATTTTCAACCACTTGTCAGCAAGCACACACAGTGAGTGCTGAGCCTTGATTTAAGCACCTGAGATCAATTAACCCCACCCCCAGGTGCAGAGCAGACCAGAGAAAAAAAAAACTGTTTGGACCTGTTTAACTAAGCAACTATGGTACTAGCTATCTATGCACTGCAGCAATGCACACCACACAATTGCCCAAAAACAACAATATATCAGTCACTCCAAACCCACAGAATCACCAACAACTCCTTTTTTAAACTCCACTTATTTTCAACCACTTGTCAGCAAGTACAGTGAGCAAGCACACACAGTGAGTGCTGAGCCTTGATTTAAGCACCTGAGATCAATTTATTTATAAGCAGCGAATAAACCACACATTAAAACATCAATCTAAAATGTCCAACATAAAATTCCAATCCTACCAGGGTAAACTGGGAGATTAAACCCCACTACAAAGTCCGCAACATTTCCTTAGTCTCTAACAACAGGGCGAGCGGGTGGGAGCTTCTTCCTCCAGGTATTCCGCAGCGACTGAGCTGGGAGCGGCAGACATCTTCTTAAATTCAAATCCCGATTCCCGCTCAGGAGTCGGCAGCCAATCAGAAATGGTTTCACTTAGGCTCAGCAGTTCCTGTTCTAACTAACGGCCTAATCAGCTGATGGCACCCACAGAACCGCAGAATCTTTCAGCAATGGTACATACCACCTGTGAGGGGAGAAAAAAGGGGGGGGGGGCAAGACAAGTAGTGGGACAGACCAAGTCTGTACCCACACAACCATGTACTGAAAAAGGGGAGGGGGGGTGAAAATCTGTGTGTCCCCTACCATAATTATGGAGTGTGAATCCCCCTTAGTAATTCCAAAACACAAATATTTGTATTAAAGGAGAAGTCCAGTGCGGGGGGCAAAAATCATTAAAGGCAGGGGGTGGGGTGGGGGGAATAAGAAAGACACTAAACTTACCTGTATCCGTGCCCACTTTGTGCACCGGGCTTCCATATATTCCATCATATTTTCCTGGGTTCTTGGTATGTCACAACGCGGCTGAAATGTTACGAGCAGGTGGGATTTTGCCCGCTCAGGCAATCAGTGTCTTGCTCCAATTACTAACTGGCTGAGCGGGGCATCCGTCAGCCAGGTTGTGACATAGCCGGAGGGGAGCTGAGAGAACAGCCGCCAGGGTCCAGGAGTGGGACTTGGTGCTGTGCGGGCACCGTGACAGGTGAGTATAACTTCTTTTTTATGTTACCTCCACCCTGAGCCCAAAATTTTTTTGCCTCCCCCCGACTTTAACCCTCTTTTAGTTGCTTTACTAGTGTGCTTTGGGTCATTGTCTTGTTGCATCACCCAACATTACCCAATGAAGCAGCTGATACATGATGCCGGGCGGGGATAGAGTCCACTACATAGCTTCCCTGTCTGTAGGTTCCATGTTTTGCGGAACGTGGGAATAAACCCTTATGCTTCTATAGTCAACTCTGCCAAACGCTCTCTATATACAGCTCCTATATACATGTGTATATACATGTGTATCTATCTATATACAGCTCCTATATATGTGAAAAATCACAATTAAGTGAAAAGCGACCCCAGCTGTTATGGTAATGTTACTTGGCTTTTGTTACTCGATGGAACTGTAATTCTATAGAATAGCATACACTGCATTATGTGAAAGTTGGATCACTTTGCTTCCTTGCAGCTACTCAATTAATATCTGTCACTGATGAATACGATGGATCTAGTAACCAATGACAGGAGGATGGATGAGGGACATTCTGTATGCCAGCAGGACAGGTGATAAAAATGCCACCTAAGTCATAAAGTAATTCATCCGGCAATAGAACCTCCACTGATTCGATTGATAGGATTGTGAAAAGAAATGACACTTAGGATATCAACCATTTCTTATACTTGGACTCAATGAACAACTCTTCATCTCTGTTAGACATTCTTAAAAACCAATGCTCTGTCAGTGACAATGTCATCATCTGATGAAGCGAGAGAGAAAAATGAGCGTAGAGGTGATAGAGTGGCGGCTACGATATACGTCTTTTAGGCTAAGTTCACACTGCGTTTTTGTTGTCTGTTTAATGTATTTGTTTTATGGAAAGAAACGGAAGCAGTTGTACACTATCTGTCAGGATCCATTTTTCATTGACTTACATTACAAAAAAAATGAATTTTCTAAAAAAAAATTTGCGTCCACAAAAACGTGGTTGACCATGTTTTTCTGTGCGGTAAAATCAAACATTTTAAAAATGGATCCCTTAAACGGACAACAAAAATGCAGTGTGAACGCAGCCTTATTGGCTTGTTCTATTAGGGCAGAAACAGATCATTTAAACACGCTGGAGAGCTTCTATGGTTAGGGCCTAATTATATGGTATGAAATAGAACAATATAGCCGATGGGTAATGAGGATAGCGATCAGCCAACGATTATTGGTCATCTGATCAGGTGATTCTTACCGGCTGAAAAATCATCAGCCATCAGCCACACATCTCCCCGTGTAATAGTGGATTCAGGAAGACGGAAAGGACCAGATCACTGGATCTTTCATGCAGCATTCAGGCCACCTAACTTATTGAGCTTTGTAAGGACTCTCTCTGAATGAGTGCTGATCACATTGGTTCTTGTTTACAGATGGGCTTGGGCTGTCTTATATGGCCCTAAGGGTCCTTTACATTATACAATATTTGGCCGTCCACGGCCCCAGGGAGCACTGATCATCGATATCAGCTTTAAAAGCCACAGTTAATCGTGTGGCTGCATCATTAGCTTTTATTGTTATCGGCTGTATGTGTTCTGTTTACACAGGGAGATGTGCGGCCAATAATGATAGATTTTCATGGCTGCACAAAAGGTGCCATCACTTTTACATGGACTGATTATCAGTCCAATAAGCGTTTCTAAGAACGTTTGTTGCCGATAATTGACCGAGGTAAAAGGGCGAGGAGCGCTCCTGCAGCCTATAATCGTCCCATGTAAAAGTGACAGCGATCACTGAGCTGTGGAATGGGTGAAAAGTACATTTTTCTTGGAATACCCCTTAAACCCCTTCACGTCAGCAATACGTAGATATACGTTCCTGCTGCACATACCAAGTGCAGCAGGAACGTATATGCAGGTTCCTGACTGAAGGAGCTGTAGATGTGTGCAGGACCGCTGCAGTGAGACACATATCCACACAGTCCCACACATATCAGTGTCCGGGGAGCCGAGGATAATAAGAGGCAGCTGCGATCTATAGCGATCATGGCGTTTAAGGTACTCAGTGACAGGAGAAGCTCCTGTCACTGAGTGATCGCATGTACCGAATGACGAGGGTAAGCCTCTCACCTCCATCCTGTCGGTTCGGCGATCTGTATAGAGTCTGCATAGAGTCTGCTTTCAGGCAGGCTCTTCGCATAGATCGCCGATAACACTGATCTATGCTATTGTATGGCATAGCATAGATAAGTATATACAATCTATTGATTGCATGTTTTAAAGTGAAAATGTAAAAAAAAGTGTAGTAAAAAAAAGATTTCAAAAGTATTAAAAAAAAAAAAAACCCTTATAAACCCCCAATAAAAGTTTAAAATACCCCCTTGCCCATTATAAAAATAAAAATAGTTAAAAAAGTAAAATAAATAAGCATATTATATATCGTAGCGTGCGGAATTGTCCGATCTATTACAATATAACATTATTGTTCCTTCACGGTGAACGGCGTAAACATTAAAAAAAAAAAAACAACACACCAGGATTGCTGATTTTTTTAAAATTATTTATCAGAAAAAAATCTAAATTTTATATGATATTAATAAAAACTAGAGAACATGACACAAAAATTGACACCCCAACGAGTCCTGTAGGTGGAAAAATAAAATCACTAAGACTCTTAGGGGCCTATTCCACAGGAGCAATAATCGGCCGAATCGGCCTCATTCAGCCTAGTGTGGCCAATTTTCGCTCCGTGGAATAGAGAGAACGATCAGCCGATGATCGTGTCATCTGCTGATCGTTCATTTAGGTTCAGACCTAAAATCCTCATTCGCAACCAGCGCATCGCTGTGGTTGAATAGCGGTGAATGGCGACGACCGACGATTTCAGCAGAACCATACATTACCTGTCCGGGCCGCAGGTCTTCTTCTCCCGGTCCCGCGCGGCAGCATCGGCTTCGGAGCGGTGCTGTCTGAACTGACAAGACTGCTAAGCCAATCACTGTCCGGGACCGCCGCGGCCAGTGATTGGCTGAGCGGTCTGTCAGTTCAGACAGCACCGCTCCGAAGCTGATGCTGCCGCGCGGGACCGGGAGAAGAAGACCTGCGGCCCGGACAGGTAATGTATGAAGCAAGGGCTGCAAGGACATCGGTAACGATGTCCCTGCAGCCCTTGTTTCACGATCATCGGGGCCGTGGAATAGGACCAGGCTCGTTTATGTCGTTGCTCGTCCGGTGGAATAGAACCCTTAGAAGGCGGGGTGGCATTAATTTGGCCCTGTCATCCTGGCACGAATGACCTCGGTCTTAAAGGGGTTAAGCAGCTTTCACATGAGATAGCCTAATGATTTGATTGGACACCATGTAACACATGTTTTTTTATCATTTAAAAAAAAAATTACACTGCACAGAGTTGTCAAAACACAAAATGTCTTGTATTCCATATTGTGCGTCCTCCACCATGGTCAGCTTGTATTCAGGCCCAGGACGCTGTACTATTATACCCACAGTTGATGACTTCATATGCCGCACTTTCCTGTGACAGAGAATAATCATCCTGTGCCGCACTTCACTTCTCTTCCTATGATTTCACTTGAGAGTCTGCCAGCAAGTCATTTGTAAATCTGTAATTGGCAACTTGCTCTTGTCGTATTCCTATATATTCTCCTTGGGTAGATGACACCACTGTATAAATCTACTGGTTATAATGAATCTGCTGTTGGAAAGATCAGCCCCAGTGTTGGCACCGAGAGACGTGGGCAGCACAACAGACACGAAAAACTTTCTAAACACTATGGCAGTGATAATGGGAGTGACCGAGGGTAATCATTGTTGGTTGCCCATATATACACAAAGGGTTAATATAAGCAGTTGTTATATCATTATGGATGCGCCAATTAAAATTGGCAGAGGCCAAACATCACAAATATATATATTTATATAGGGAGGGTAACAGCAACTTCACTTTAGGATGTAAAGTAATAAAATAGCAAATAAGCAAATTTTATACTTTCTCTAATTTAAAGGGGTTATCCAGCGCTACAAAAACATGGCCACTTTTCCCCCTACTGTTGTCTCCAGTTCAGGTGCAGTTTGCAGTTAAGCTCCATTTACTTCAATGGAACTGAGTTTCAAAACCCACCCAAACTGGAGACAACAGTAGGGGGAAAGTGGCCATGTTTTTGTAGCGCTGGATAACCCCTTTTAACAGCAGCACAGAGAGTGAAGGGAAAGGCACCATAGTCTGCTATTATAATCCTGTGGTAAAGGCTTAGCTCAGTGTCTATCCAGTAGGGTACAAGGAAACTGTAAATCTACCGATATGAATCATTTCTACTTCTACACTGGATGATAAATAGGTCAATAACACTCTCAAGACTGTAGCATGTTAGAATGACTGTTTAATTTAAAGGGGTACTCTGGCTTTTTTCCCCATTCAGATCAAATGTTTTTTAGAAAGTTATATAGATTTATAATTTACTTCCAGTACTTATCAGCTACTGTATTTCCTGCAGGAAGTGGTGTATCCTTTCCAGTGCATTCTGCTGCCACCTCTATCCATGTCAGGAACTGTCCAGAGTAGTAGACCCCAAAGAACACCTCCCCTGCTTTGGATAGTTCCTGTCACGGACAGAGGTGGCAGCAGAGAGCACTGTGTCAGACTGGAAAGAATACTCCACTTCCTGCAGGAAAGGAAAAAAATCAAGTTGTCAGAGTTCCACTTTAAAGGGGAACTCCAGGTAGAGGTTAAAAAAATTGAAACTTCTGCAGAAGCATAACACATTACTTACCTATCTATCCCAGTTTTGAAACTACCAAAAATCCATTTGTTTGGTTTTTTTTTTTGTTCTGTATTGTGTTTCTCTACTTCCTGGTTGAGCAGTTCCCAGAATGCAGTACTGGTTCCAGAATGTAATGCTTTCCCTCAGCTGTTCATCACAGTCCACAGTCCTTGCTGCAGCTGCTTCTGGCCGGTCAGAGATGGTGAATCACTCAGGGGATTGGGGGATCCAGCCCCGCCTCCTGTGACAACACGCCCTGCCCCCTGTCTGCATCATCAGCCTGTGCTCAGCAAACACACACAATGTGAGACAGATGCATGGAAGATTTGTCTCCTAAGGGGGGGGGGGGGGGGGAGAGCACAGGGAGCAGGAGACAATGTGAATGAGACCATTCTTCTTCACTTCCTGGATTTCTATCAGCTACCAGTTAGGCAGAACCGTACAGATATGGTAATACATTATATAGACACATCTATATAACTTTTAATGTACTTTTAATAGAAAACAAATTTTCCTTATGTGGAGTTCCCCTTTAATGTCATAAAGAACACCTAAAGTGGTATTCCTATTTCAATAAAGTATCACTTGTCCACAGAATGGGGAATAACAAGCTGATTCCCCAATGATCCTAAGAACAAGGGACAAAATTGTTAGTGGAATGAATGGTGCGTACCACGCATGCCCCAACAGCAGTCTGTTCATTCTCAATGGGCATGCTACTATGTTTGGAAGCCCGATAGAAAACAAACCGAGCACCAGCTAAGCAAGCATGGTGCACATTGCTCATTTTATCCCCATTCACACAATCCGCTAGGGCCCCAGCAGTCAGATAGCAGATAATGTCTTGAGATGGGAGTACCCCTTTAGGGTACGATTACACGTACCGGATCCGCAACGGATTTTCTGCTGCGGATCTGCAGCAGATTTCATCTAAATAACTGGACACAGCATGAAATCTGCACCTCAAAATCTGCTGTGGATCCTGTATGTGTGAACGCACCCTTAGGGTATATTCTGCAGTCCCATATATCTGACCAGTCCCATATATCTGAACCGGAATGTGTCTGCATTATGTACATGAATAAATAATAACCCCATTTACATTTATTTCTGTTGTAACTCTTTTCACATCAGCCCTTGTCCCAGTGGGGCTTAAAAACCTTCTATACACATACAGGGGGCAATTATATATGATGTCCATGAACCTACCATTATGTTTTTGATGTGGGAATCAGGAGAAGAATATACAAACTCCTTCCAGATGTTGCCTTTGGTTGAATTCTAACGCAGGACCTACATTGTACCACAATGCTGACCAATTCATGGACAATAACCTTGCTGGACTTTCAGCCCTTCCTGAGACCTTGGAACTAATGCATCAGATAATCTAAGAGGATTTAAAGGGGTACTCTGGCTAAAATCATTTTCTTTCTGGTTTCAGAAAGTTATATAGATTTGTAATTTACTTCTATTTAAAAATCTCCTGTCTACCAGTACTTATCAGCTGCTGTCCAGAACAGTCCAGAGCAGGAGAGGTTTTCTATGGGGATTTCCTGCTGCTCTGGACAGTTCCTGTCATGGACAGAGGTGGCAGCAGGGAGCACTGTGTCAGACTGGAAAGAATATACCACTTCCTGCAGGACATACGGCAGCTGATAAGAACTGGAAGACTGGAGATTTTTAAAGAGAAGTAAATTACAAATCTATATAACTTTCTGAAACCAGATGAATTGTAAGAAAAAGATTTCCTTCAGAGTAACCCTTCAAAAGCTAAATGTAGGCAAGTAATTACAGTGGTACCTTGGTTTAAGAGTAACTTGGATTGAGAGCATTTTGGTTTAACCCTTTAAGGACGGAGCCAGTTTTCATTTTTGCGCTTTTGTTTTTTCCTCTTCATGTAAAAGGCCACTGCGCTTGCATATTTTCCCCTACAGACCCACATGAGCCCTTATTTTTTGCGACACCAATTATACTTTGCAAATACAGACTTAATTTTTCTATAAAATATGCTGAAAAAACATAAAGAAATTATATGTGCAGTGAAATTGGAAAAATGGTGCAATTCCTTTTATTTCGAGGGGTTTCGTATTTACGCTGTTCGCCGTATGGTAAAACTGACATGATATCTATGTTCCTCAAGTCAGTACGATTACAACGATATGTAACTTGCATAACTTTTATATTATTTGATGGCTTTTAAAAATTAAAACCTTTTAAAAAAAAAAGTGTTTAAAATTGCTCTATTACCATCCTTATAACGCTTTTATTGTTTGGTCTATGGGGCTTTGTGAGGTGTAATATTTTGCGCCACGATCTGTTCTTTCTTTTGGTACCTGGTTTGCATATATGCGACTTTTTGATCACTTTTTATTACATTTTTTCTGGATTTAATGTAAACAAAAATGCACAGTTTTGCATTTTGGCGGGTTTTGCGCTTTCGCCATTTACCGTGTGAGATAAGGAATGCAATCATTTAATAGTTTGGGCAATTACGCACACGGCGATGCCAAATATGTTTATTTTTTTTATAAATTAATTAATTTATTTTTATTTAACACTATTTTTTTTCACTAATAGTAATTAGAAGCCCCATGGGGGACTTCTATATACACAGCACTGATCCCCTGGGGGACTTCTATATACACAGCACTGATCCCCTGGGGGACTTCTATATACACAGCACTGATCTCCCATTTAGATCAATGCTATGTATATAATAGAACACTGATCTATCAGATTGGTGCTCTATTATACAGGTCTGCAGCAGACCACATACATGGAATGCCGAGCCAGGATCAGCGTCATTCCGGCACTGAGCCCCGGCCGGCTCAGTACAAGGGATCTCCCCTCCACGATCGCATGACAGGAGGTGGGGGGGGGGGGGGGGCGGTGACAGGGGCCACCACCGCTATACAAATGCAGCTGTCAGCTTTGACAGCTGCATTTGAATAGTTAATCAGCCAGCAGCGGCGAACGGCCTGTGCCGGCTAATACCCGCGGTCCCTGGCTACACACAGCAACCAGAGACCGTGGGCTGCAGAGAGGGCTCTAGCCGGGAGCCCTCTCTGATCACCCTTAACGGCCGCATGACGGGTATAGCTGTTAAGCGCTGTTAAGGGGTTAAGAGCTCACAGTTTTTCAAAACTGTAACTTGGTTTAAGAGGATTGCTTTGGTTTAAGAGCTCCCCTGAGTGGGAGGGGAGCGGGAGAGGAGCATGGTCTGCATAGCAGGGTCTACAGTACTGTACTCTGACCCAGGAAGTCTCCCTCACCTTCCAAATCATAGCAGATCCACTTTGGGCTGGGGCTTACATCAGGGGACAGGACTCTGGAGGTAATCTCTTCATAACTGTAACCCTTCTCTCCATGGACAGAGAGTGCTGCTATACTGTGCTCACATCTGTCCTGCTCATTCCTTGATGCTCCCCGCAGTCTGTCAGCTCTTGTTTTTCCCATCCTCTCCATTCCTGCTATAATGTGCCTCCACTTACACTCAGCTATACACACTGCTGCTATAATGTGCCTGCACTCACACTCAACCATCCACACTGCTGCTATAATGTGCCTGCACTCACACTGAGCTATACACACTGCTGTATAGAGAGGCTTCTGTCACCAGTGTCGGACTGGAGTGCCTTGGGCCCACCAGGGGAAATCATTCTTAGGGCCCACCCTTCAGCCACCATACTTATCTATGGTAACATTAATAAGGGTCCAGTTACACGGCGTGATTTGGGGCAGTATGGGGCTGCAAACGATTGCTAATCAGCAGGGCAGGAATACACAGAGATGTGCAGCCGACAGCAATGATTATTACAGCCGCACAAAAGATCAAATCAGCCGACTATGGGGCATTTGCCTGTCAGCTGATCTCTGACACTTTTACATGGGGCTTCCTAGGAGCGCTTGTTACCGATAATTGGCTGATGTAATTGGGCTATAAGACAATTTCCTTTGTATGATAACACTTTATACTTAGATACAAAAGTCATACAGCTACCAATGACACCAGTATATAAAGAGCAAATATCCCCACACATATTACCGCCATACTATTACTGACCAGATCCTGTATACTGAGACTGATTTTACCAATAATACCATTATATAGGCGGGAAATATTATCACCATACATATTACCGCCACAATTACCGCCATACTGTTACTGACCAGATCCTGTATACTGAGAGTGATATTACTAATAATACCAGTAATATTACCGCCACACCACAACCAATACCATCCCTATATTGTTACTGACCAAATCTAGTATACTAAGAACAATAAAAAACAGTACCGGATTACAAGCAACAAATACCACCACATACTGACAAATACCACCACATACTGACTAATACCACCACATACTGACTAACGCCACCACTGCTACTGACTAATACCACCACATACTGACTAACACCACCACTGCTACTGAATAAGATTCACTGTACACAGATCACCATCACCTCATCCAGTCATATAGAGGTAGACACAGCTCTACACAGGTTCTATACACCATATACATTACAGTGCAAATATATCAGGTGACTCACAGGGGACGTCTTCTCTGATCGGAGTTCTTCCCTTTTCATCTTCTCCATCCGTCCTGGGCCATAATGAGAACTTCTATGAGCCACGAATCCACAGAATCTGCCAGACAGACATATTAGGCTCCTCACTATGTCACCATCCTCATCTCTCTACAAACTGCACATCTGTATTGGCCCCTGTACGCCCTCACTCGAATATATATATATATATATATATATATATATATATATATATTCCTTACAGTATATGGTCCCCCCTCTGTTGTCCCCCTTATAAATGGCACCCCATATTGTCCATCCCCCATATAGGTACCCCCCTTATGCTGTCCATCCCCATATATATAGCCCCCTCAAGTTGTCCTTCTTCAATATAGATATCCTCATGTCCATTCACCCCATATGGCCCCCTCATGTTGTCGATTCCTCAGTAATAGCCCCCTCATGTTGTCCATTGCCCCCTATAGCCCCCTCATGTTGTCCAACCCCCCATAGCCCCCTCATGTTTTCCATCCCCCCCCTATAGCCCTCTCATGTTGTCCATCCCCCCCTATAGCCCCCTCATGTTGTCCATCCCCCTCTATAGCCCCCTCATGTTGTCCATCCCCCTATAGCCCCCTCATGTTTTCCATCTCCCCATAGCCCCCTCATGTTGTCCATCCCCCCCAAAGCCCCCTCATATTTTCCATTCCCACTATAGCCCTCTCATGTTGTCCATCCCCCCCTATAGCCCCCTCATGTTGTCCATCCCCCTCTATAGCCCTCTCATGTTGTCCATCCCCCCCTATAGCCCTCTCATGTTGTCCATCCCCCTCTATAGCCCCCTCATGTTGTCCACCCCCCTATAGCCCCCTCATGTTTTCCATCTCCCCCCTATAGCCCCCTCATGTTGTCCATCTCCCCCATAGCCCCCTCATGTTGTCCATCCCCCCCTATAGCCCCCTCATGTTGTCCATTTACCCCCTATAGCCCCCTCATGTTGTCCATCCCCCCTATAGCCCCCTCATGTTGTCCATCTCCCCCCTATAGCCCCCTCATGTTGTCCATCTTCCCCCCATGTTGTCCATCTCCCCCCATGTTGTCCACCCCCCCCCCTCATGTTGTCCATCTCCCCCCCCTCTCATGTTGTCCATCTCTCCCCCATGTTGTCCATCTCCCCCCCCTCTCATGTTGTCCATCTCTCCCCCCTCTCATGTTGTCCATCTCTCCCCCATGTTGTCCATCTCCCCCCCCTCTCATGTTGTCCATCTCTCCCCCATGTTGTCCATCTCCCCCCCTCTCATGTTGTCCATCTCTCCCCCATGTTGTCCATCTCTCCCCCATGTTGTCCATCTCCCCCCCTCTCATGTTGTCCATCTCTCCCCCATGTTGTCCATCTCCCCCCCATGTTGTCCATCTCCCCCCCCTCTCATGTTGTCCATCTCTCCCCCATGTTGTCCATCTCCCCCCCTCATGTTGTCCATCTCTCCCCCCCCCCATGTTGTCCATCTCTCCCCCCTCATGTTGTCCATCTCTCCTCCCCATGTTGTCCATCTCTCCTCCCCATGTTGTCCATCTCTCCCCCACCCCCCTCATGTTGTCCATCTCTCCCCTCCCCTCATGATGTCCATCTCTCCCCCATGTTGTCCATCTCCCCCCCTCATGTTGTCCATCTCTCCCCCCCCCCATGTTGTCCATCTCTCCTCCCCATGTTGTCCATCTCTCCCCCCTCATGTTGTCCATCTCTCCTCCCCATGTTGTCCATCTCTCCCTCACCCACCTCATGTTGTCCATCTCTCCCCCACCCCCCTCATGTTGTCCATCTCTCCCCCACCCCCCTCATGTTGTCCATCTCCCCCCCTCATGTTGTCCATCTCCCCCCCCCCATGTTGTCCATCTCTCCCCCCTCATGTTGTCCATCTCTCCCCCCTCATGTTGTCCATCTTTCCTCCCCATGTTGTCCATCTCTCCCCCCTCATGTTGTCCATCTCTCCTCCCCATGTTGTCCATCTCTCCCTCACCCACCTCATGTTGTCCATCTCTCCCCCACCCCCCTCATGTTGTCCATCTCTCCCCTCCCCTCATGTTGTCCATCTCTCCCCCATGTTGTCCATCTCCCCCCCCTCATGTTGTCCATCTCTCCCCCATGTTGTCCATCTCCCCCCCTCATGTTGTCCATCTCTCCTCCCCATGTTGTCCATCTCCCCCCCCTCTCATGTTGTCCATCTCTCCCCCATGTTGTCCATCTCCCCCCCTCATGTTGTCCATCTCTTATCCCCATGTTGTCCATCTCCCCCCCCCTCATGTTGTCCATCTCCCCCCCTCATGTTGTCCATCTCTCCCCCATGTTGTCCATCCCCCCCCTCATGTTGTCCATCTCCCCCCCTCATGTTGTCCATCTCTCCTCCCCATGTTGTCCATCTCCCCCCTCATGTTGTCCATCTCCCCCCCTCATGTGTCCATCTCTCCTCCCCATGTTGTCCATCTCCCCCCCCCCTCATGTTGTCCATCTCTCCCCCACCCCCCTTCATGTTGTCCATCTCTACCCCACCCCCCTCATGTTGTCCATCTCTACCCCACCCCCCTCATGTTGTCCATCTCTACCCCACCCCCCTCATGTTGTCCATCTCTACCCCACCCCCCTCATGTTGTCCATCTCTCCCCCACCCCCCTTCATGTTGTCCATCTCTACCCCACCCCCCTCATGTTGTCCATCTCCCCCCTATGATAAAAAAAACAAAACCGAAACTCAACTCACCTGTCAACAGGCTCCCCCGTCGTTGGTCTCTTCTCCTCTGTTCCCCGACAGACGAGCAGCTCCTGGTCCTGGACAGCGCCATCAACACTGAGCTCCGTGCGCGCCGCAGCGGCTGGGACTTCCGGTATGCGCTACGTGAACCGGAAGTCCTAGCAGCCGCACCGCGCACAGAGCTCAGTAGTGATGACGCTGCCGGGACCAGCAGATGCTCATCTGTCGGGGCGGCGGCGGCAGCACCCTTGTGATCGCAAGCTTGCGATCACAAGGAAGGGAAGGTGCCGGCCAGCTATCGGCGGCTGAGTGGGCCCCCCAGGAGCACGGGGGCCCCCGATGCGGGGGGACCGTGCTCCCTGACTGGGGGGCGGGGCCTACTCCTGCTTGGGGCCCACCGGGGGTTTCCCCGGTCCCCCGGTGGCCCAGTCCGCCCCTGTCTGTCACTGTCCTCCTGCACAGCTCTGTGATCCTCACTTCACTTCCTGCTGGACAAACGCCCCTTCCCCTTTGCTGTCATGTGACCACACAGCCCTCTGACAGCAGCCCTGCTTCTTTATTCTAGCCTGTTATACTACGCTACTGCATTATCGGGATCTCCAGTTCCAGGACAGGTGGCCGCAGTTTCTTACTCAAACCACTAGATGTCCCACTCTCACAGCACAGCTGCAGCTAACATTAGGTCTAGCTACACACACTTCCCTTTATAGTAACTACTTCCTTTATACTGACTACTTTCCTTTTGCAGTTTTGCAGGACATATACACTCACCGGCCACTTTATTAGGTACACCATGCTAGTAACGAGTTGGACCCCCTTTTGCCTTCAGAACTGCCTCAATTCTTCGTGGCATAGATTCAACAAGGTGCTGGAAGCTTCCTCAGAGATTTTGGTCCATATTGTCATGATGGCATCACACAGTTGCCGCAGATTTGTCGGCTGCACATCCATGATGCGAATCTCCCGTTCCACCACATCCCAAAGATGCTCTATTGGATTGAGATCTGGTGACTGTGGAGGCCATTTGAGTACAGTGAACTCATTGTCATGTTCAAGCAGAAATCGAGACTCATCAGACCAGGCAATGTTTTTCCAATCTTCTACTGTCCAATTTCGATGAGCTTGTGCAAATTGTAGCCTCAGTTTCCTGTTCCTAGCTGAAAGGAGTGGCACCCAGTGTGGTCTTCTGCTGCTGTAGCCCATCTGCCTCGACGTACTGTGCGTTCAGAGATGCTCTTCTGCCTACCTTGGTTGTAACGGTTGGCTATTTGAGTCACTGTTGCCTTTCTATCAGCTCGAACCAGTCTGCCCATTCTCCTCTGACCTCTGGCATCAACAAGGCATTTCCGCCCACAGAACTGCCGCTCACTGGATGTTTTTTCTTTTTCGGACCATTCTCTGTAAACCCTAGAGATGGTTGTGCGTGAAAATTCCAGTAGATCAGCAGTTTCTGAAATACTCAGAGCAGCCCTTCTGGCACCAACAACCATGCCACGTTCAAAGGCACTCAAATCACCTTTCTTCCCCATACTGATGCTCGGTTTGAACTGCAGGAGATTGTCTTGACCATGTTTACATGCCTAAATGCATGCCTGAGTTGCCGCCATGTGATTGGCTGATTAGAAATTAAGTGGTAACGTGCAGTTGGACAGGTGTACCTAATAAAGTGGCCAGTGAGTGTATATATTTGTTCCTGCACCAGTTACCCAACCACTGTGGGTAGCTGGACAGGAAACCTAGGGAAACCGGAGATAAAGGAGACCTCAGTAGAGATGAGCGAACCTCGAGCATGCTCGAGTCGATCGGAACCCGAACGTTCGGCATTTGATTAGCGGTGGCTGCTGAAGTTGGATAAAGCCCTAAGGCTATGTGGAAATCATGGATATAGTCATTGGCTGTATCCATGTTTTCCAGACAACCTTAGAGCTTTATCCAAGTTCAGCAGCCCCAGCTAATCAAATGCCGATCGTTTGGGTTCGGATCGACTTGAACCCGAACCCGGTTTGCTCATCTCTAGACCTCACCCTTGCCTACGATGTGGATCATAAAGCTAAACCAGGACAGTCGACCACCTTAGAGAAAGGGACGGATAACTCAAGACTTGACCTGCAGTGCAAGTTCAGCCGCTCTCTACTGATAAGACGCTCAGCTTTGTAGAAAGCGTTCTACAAGCCAGTCCCACTCAAAGCAGGCACCTGGGACCTGTACTACCCGATACTGTGGGGCAGAAGGCGGTTAGGTGAGATAACTGGGACTCATCCATGTGTGAGTACAAGATACTGCACCACATCATGGCAGAGTACATGGTACATTGGGCAAAGGCCCTAATATCCTTATTGATCCAGGGTCTTCCCAATGCCTCCATCCCAGACCTACTTGGTCTTAAAGGGGTTATACAGGATTAGAAATAGCACAGCTACTTCCTTGCACAAACAGCACCACCCCTGTCCACAGGTTGTATGTGGTATTACAATGCAGCTGCACTTTTTTAAATGGAACTGAGCTGCAATACCACACCAAAACTGTGGACAGGAGTGGTGCTGTTTCTAGATGAAAGCGGACATGTTTTTCTAAGTCTGAATTACCTCTTTAAGACTTCAAGTGGCCATGTTTTTCTAAGTCTGAATAACCCCTTTAAGACTTCAAAGGTTTGCTTCTGAGCTGATCTTGCTTCTTTTATCCCAACTATTAATGACTGCTCCATCCCTTAAGGTGAAAACATAGGTTAAGCAGCCTGTGTGGATGTGCCTGATGTACCAGATATATCCCCTTCTGCATTATCACCTGAGTCTTCCATGCTAGAAGTATCAGACATTAATTAATTCCCAGATGACACGGGAAGCTCCTGCTAAACGTCTTCAGGGAATCGGTATCTTCTGATATAACAATGTCTTTAATCCTCTGTATAAGTGGACAATTTATCTCAAATCACTTTTTTCATATAATGCTGGCTTAAAGTCGTAAAGCATTGTTTAACTGAGACCTCTGAGCTTTCCACATACCGCCCCCCCCCCCCCCCCCCCCCCGAAAAAAAAAAAATATAGAAAAAAGAATGAAGTCTGTAAATGTCCCACGCTGTATGAAATTACTTTCATAGAAACATAGAGATTCTCGGCAAGAAAAGACCACCTGCTCCATCTAGTCTGCCCTTATATTATTTCCTTTCTTATTATCTTAGGATAGATAGATGTTTATCTCAGGCAGTTACATTCGGTTATTGTAGATTTCCCAACCACCTCTGCTGGAAGTTTGTTCCAAGTATCTACTACTCTTTCAGTAAAGTAATATTTTCTCATGTTGCTTCTGATCTTTCCCTCAACTAACCTCTCACTGTGTCCTCTTGTTCTTGAGCTGTTTTTTTTTTCTACAAACTCTTCCCTCTCGAACCTTATTTAGCCCTGTTACATATATAAAGGTTTCGATTATGTCCCCCCTTTCCTCCAGACTATACAGATTCAAATCCTCAAGTCTTTCTTCAACTAGTTATGTGGGTGTTTCTCAGCATCAAACTAGTCACAGTTGGTGCGCTCGAGCTGGATCTAATCCCGCTTCTCGGGATCCTGTCTCTTGGGCTCAGGGCCGTTTCTGAGCGCCGACGCTCCCAGAGAGGTGGCTAGTCGCTGAGGAACGCCCAGTGGAAATTTATTTAATACGGCGCAGGTTTAACTGATCCGTTAAAAGTGGCGCATCGTGAATCCGGCTTTAATCGACAATGGGGCATGACCTACCAGGAATGGGGCGCAACATGGATGGAAAGGGGCCGAGGTCTAAAATGCCATGTTCTAATATAATGCATCCAAATTTTGGCACAGTACCTTTACCTAAAGAAACCAACTAATAGCCAGTACAAACCGGGACTAGATAGTCTACAGCAGTGATTTTCAACCAGTGTGCCGTGGCACACTAGTGTGCCGCGACACATAGTCGGGTGTGCCACGGGGAAAGTTCCCCAAACTATGGTTCCCCTGTGAAACAGGAGAAAACAATGGGGGAGAGAAACATGGGGATGGGTGAGAGAAACAGCGGAGAGAAGCAGGGGGGAGAGAAACATGGGGATGGGGGAGAGAAGCAGGGGGGAGAGAAGTTTGGTGGAGAGAAGCAGGGGGAGAGAAGTATGGTGGAGAGAAGCACAGGAGAGAAGCATGGGGGAGAGAAGCACAGGGGAGAAGTATGGTGGAGAGAAGCACAGGAGAGAAGTATGGTGGAGAGAAGCACAGGAGAGAAGCAGGGGGGAGAAGTATGGTGGAGAGAAGCACAGGAGAGAAGTACGGTGGAGAGAAGCACAGGAGAGAAGTAGGGGGGAGAAGTATGGTGCAGAGAAGCACAGGAGAGAAGCAGGGGGGAGAAGTATGGTGGAGAGAAGCATAGAAGAGAAGCAGGGGGGAGAAGTATGGTGGAGAGAAGCAAAGGAGAGAAGCACAGGGGGGAGAAGAAAACAGGCCCAGGTTTCACACTGCGTCAGTATAAATACATTTAGAATCTATATTATTAACTATATGTATAATATGTACTGTTTTAGTGTCATTTTGTGCCATTTTGGTTGGTGGTGTGCCCCGGTATTTTTTTAAGTATAAAAAGTGTGCCGCGGCTCAAAAAAGGTTGAAAATCACTGGTCTACAGATACACCAGATTTATCAATCATGTTATACATCTGACGCATATTAAAGGGGACCTGTCACCCACCATGCCGGTGCAGTCCCATATACTCAACGCTTCAGAAAAGTCCTGCTCCTGGACCCGCTATATCTCAGTCCAAAGCCGTGCGTGCGCTCCCAGAGATGAGTCCGACGCCCATAGAGAATGACGGTTCCAGGGAAGTGGTCATATTAATGTGACTTGTATGATGCAACTATGAGGGAGATTTATCAAACATGGTGTAAAGTGAAACTGGCTCAGTTGCCCCTAGCAACCAATCAGATTCCACCTTTCATTCCTCACAGATTCTTTGGTAAATGAAAGGTGGAATCTGATTGGTTGCTAGGGGCAACTGAGCCAGTTTCACTTTACACCATGTTTGATAAATCTCCCCAATATGTGCTTATTGTATGGTGAACACATAGGAGTGTGGTTTATGCTACAAGCGTGGTTTGAAGTGAATGACCAGGTACAAGGGGGTTCTATCTGACTACAAGGAGGGTCCTATCTGGCTGCAAGGGGGTCTTACTGGCTACAAGGGGGAGTCCTGCTGGCAACAAGATGGATCCTTTCTGGCTACACAGGGAGTCCTGCTGGCTACAAGAGGGGTCCTCCTGGCTATGAGGGGGGACCTAATGGCTACAAGAGGGGGCCATCTGGCTGTAATGGGAGTCCTGCTGGCTACAAGAGGGGTCCTCCTGGCTCTGAGGGGGGACCTAATGGCTACAAGAGGGGGCCTTTTGGCTATAATGAGAGTCCTGCTGGCTACAATGGAGGTTCTACCAGCTACAAGGGGATTCCTACTGGTTACAAGAGGATCCTATTTGCTACAAGGTGGGTCCTATTGGCTACAAGGTGGTCCTATCTGGCTACATGAGGGGGTCCTGCTGGATACAAGGGGGTCCAACTGACCATTACTGCCAAAGGGGCATTACCCTGTGCTGCAAAAGCCCAGCAAAGTTCATCCTATCCAATTGTTAGCGACACCTCTTGGATCATGTTACAAGCAGCCCCGGAGATTGCCCAGTTTTAGGGTCAGAAGCCCTAAAGGCATGTTATTTATATCACAAATTCAAAGTCTTATATTTGAAGAGGAAAAAAAAAGTTAAATTGTTGTACTTTTATTCCATCATAACAGAAAATCCTTAGAAAAGATAATCAATAGCGTATATGTCCCCAAAAAGGTGAAATTAAATAATAAAACTATATCAGCAAAAAGCCAAGCCCTTGTGTGGCTACAGAAGCTTAGTAAGAAAAAAAAAACTGCCTGGTCACTAAGGGGTTAAACTGAAATAAACACACAGGAGAACACTGTGCTTGGTGATGTCACAGATGACAGATATAGGGACTTTGATGACATCACCAAGCTCTAGACTAGAGATCAGGGATCAGCAGCTTTAGCTGTCAGAGTGACGGGAGAGAGAGGAGCGAGTATAGGCGTCTCATTGCATTTGCTTTGTGTTCGGGTTGTGGGGTTTTTTGGGGGGAGGGAAATGTTTTTAAAATTCTTTTTCGTATTGTTTTGGATGCAACAGGTCATCGGACGTCCCATAACACCGGCTGGGATGGAGGAGGATGGTCTGTCTACAGGCAGCCAGCAGCAGCCGGGACTAATCAGTAAGTAGCCACCATATGGAAAGAAGGGAATTGATGGCTATGAGAGTTACAAAAATTGCCAAGCAAGCGACATGTGTTCTGTAGTATGAACAAAATTTTTGCTTTGTTATAGGAACCCGCAGATCATGGCTCCTAACCATGGAAGAAATAAAAGAGTATGCGAAGGACATCCCAAGAAGTGTTATAATAGGCTTCCCTTTTCTGGTCCTGTTATTCGCTGTGCTCTGCTTTTTTACGTGAGTAATATTTCATTTTTTTTCATGTGATGTCAGATTCACGTCTCTCTCTATATATCTATACTAACTTTGCATTTATTACAGCATCTACCTGGACCCAGAAGAGCCGGATGAAATCACTGACATCATGGACTGACTCCCCGGATATGACCTCGGCTACGTGTATTGGACTATGAGCTTGTTTCTTCCTCCGATTTTGATACTTTCCTTAAATAAAATAATTTCCCGTCCCATCACACGATTGTCTTGATGTTTCGGCCTGTTCCGTCCTTCTTCAGGATGTTCTGCAGCCAATGGAGTGAAAATAATACTGGAGACATCTATTATCCACAGTGAAAATCAAAAACAATAATGTTACATGGTCAATAAAGAAGCTGTGATCCAATGAATACTAGGCCTGGATTATAGCAGTGCAAGAAGGTGATCGCTCTTTGTAGTTGCTGTATTTTTAAGACTATAAAATGGACATTTCAACAAGAAAAAAAATAAAAAAATAAAAAAAAAAAAATCGAGGGAGATTTATCAAACTAGTGTAAAAGGAGAATTGTCACAGTTGCCCCTAGCAACCAATCAGATTCTACTTTTCATTCCTCACAGACTCTTTGACAAATGAAAGGTGGAATCTGATTGATTGCTAGGGGCAACTGCGACAATTCTCCTTTACACCAGTTTGATAAATCTTCCCCACCGTGTTTAAAAAGCGCTGGCGTCTTATAGTTTGCAGTCAGGTCAGCACAATAATATCAGGTGAAATGTATGTTTTATCCAATGTTATACAAAGCCTCTATACTAAATCTATAGTAAATGGTGTGTCTATAAGACAAATTAGACCAGGTAATAACCTTAAAGTGACACTGTCACCCCTTTGGGCATTCTGACATCTCTACACAGGTGTAAAGGGTAAATTTAGCATTTTTCATACCTTATTTCATATCATACGTCATGGTGCTTGTTCAAGTAAAAAGTCATCTTTTATCAACTGCAGATTGTGCTAAGTGGGCGTGGCTTTGCAGCATTAGCACCAATTAGACCCGCCCACAACAGTACCATTGGCCCGCCCCCTTGATGACCATTGGTTGGCTAATGTAAAGGGGGTGTGGTCCGTTCCAATGGCCGGCGAGGGGCGGGGCCAACTGTGGCATTGTGGAAGGGGCCTAAGTGGAGCTAATGCCGCGAGGCCCAGCCCACTTAACACAATCTGCAGTTGATAAAAGATCACTTTTTACTTGAACAAGCACCATGGCGTATGATATAAAATAAGGTATGAAAACCACTGAATTTACCCTTTACACCTGTGTAGAGATGTCAGAATGCAAAAAGGAGGTGACAGTGTCACTTTAAAGGGGCACTCCAGCAAAAATATTTTTCTTTTCAATCAACTAGTTATATAGATTTGTAATTTATTTCTATTTAAAAATCTCAGGTCTTCTGCTTATCAGCTGCTGTATGTCCTGCAGTAAGGGGTGTATTCTTCCCAGTCTGACACAGTGCTCCCTGCTGCCACCTCTGTCCATGTCGGGAACTGTCCAGAGCAGTAGCAAATCCCCATAGAAAACCTCTCCTGCTCTGGACAGTTCCTAATATGGACAGAGGTGGCAGCAGAGAGCACTGTGTCAGACTGGAAAGAAAACATTATTTCCTGCAGGATATACAGCAGCTGATAAGTATGGGAAGACTTGATATTTTTAAATAGATGTAAATTACCAATCTGTATAAACTTTCTGAAACCAGTTGATTTGAAAGAAAAACATTTTTGCCCGATAACCCCTTTAAAAGGCTGATTTCCAAAAGACCAGAACGTCTCCAGTTTCTTCCACAAACACTTCTAGCAGCAATATCCCACATTTTCCAGCTACCCCCATATTGTACTATAAATAAAGACTGCCAGAGACTGTATGACTGCCCACTCTCTGGAATACAAACCTGTGATCTGCAACCACAGCAGTGTGATGATACAGGTCTACCCAAGGCAAATAGCCATATATCATACAAGGAAAATCCTTCTGTGTTCTCAAGGTACTTCAGGTCTTCAGCCTAAAAGTGGGTATCCAGCACAAGAAAAGGCCATGTTTTTCTAAGTTTGGACAACCCCTTTAAGGCCCTTTTATACAGGCTGATTATTGAGCAATTAAATGTTTCTGATAATAGGCCCATGTAAAAGGGCCAACAATCAGCTAATGGGAAAACAATCATCCATCGACTAATTAAATCTTTGGAGCAATAAATAAAATTATTTTTATTGATCTCCTATCTCCCTAACAGGGACTGAGCCTTGTAAAGGCTGTGCCAATGAGTACCCATCTTGGTGCTCACTATGGGGGCAGTGTTGGACCAAGTAAATGGGCCTCTATTCACAGGGGGGGGGGGGAGAGGGTTACTTTTTTTTTTATATTTACTGTAAATTATTATTCCTATAGAAAACAGGAAATGGTGTTTTCTTTCCAATCTGACACAGTACTCTCTGCTGCCACCTCTGTCCATGTCAGGAACTGTCCAGAGAAGGAGAGATTTTCTATGGGGATTTGCTGCTCTGGAAAGTTCCTGTCACAGACAGTGGTGGCAGCAGAGAGCATTGTGTCAGCCTGGAAAGTATACAACACTCCCTGCAGGGCATACAGTAGCTGATAAGTACTGGAAGGCATGAGATTTTTAAATAGAAGTAAATAACAAATCTATGTAACTTCATGGTACGAATTGGTTTCAAAAGGTTTTCACCAGAGTACCCATTTAAGTTGCTTATGGATTAAATTGAACTGCAATACCAGACACAGCCCATGACTAGGTGTGGCGCTATTTTTCTAATACTGGAAAACCCTTTAAAACAGAAAATAATTATAATCCACTTAAAACTGGAGCCTTGCTACAATCTCTAGAGTTTTACTACCCATTGTATAGCCATTTCACACTAGTCATTTCCTTAATTTATGCAAATTTATGCAGATTTAGGCTATCTTCACACAAAGTATTTTTTTATGAAAAAAAAAAAATGGTCATTGTGATTAAAACAATGACTGTTTTAATTTAAAAAAAAAAGGGTAATTAACAGTAATTAAAGTGTCCCTGTTGTTATAACTTTCAAAATGTAAAATAGTACATGTGATATAAAGCAAGTTTGCAATTAACATTTTTTTTTTTAATTATCATGGAGAACACGGCACTTCCTGTTTTCTCAAAAAACAGGAAACAGAAAACAGGAAGTCCTGTGTATCCCAGGCCATCTGAGTGCTCACAGAGAGAAGGCAGTCATGTGACTGATGGACACATTGAGCTGTGACTCTCTGTACTGGCCGGAATTCCTGTGTTTAGTTTGTTTTTTCCACCAGCACAAGTCAGAAAATCTGCCTTCAGGAGACTGGACCTGGATTTCTGGTAAGTTCAGCTTTGTTTTACAGCAAGATAACAAAAAAAAAATAATAATGTATATTGCAAACTTGCTTTATATCACATCTACTGTTGATTAGATTTTAGTTATAGCGACAGTGACACTTTAAATAATTAAAATGTCAATTATTTCCAGACATAGTGTATTGAAATCAATGCAGTTTTCAGTGCAACAACAGCCAATGTTCATGCACTGTGTGAATATGGCCTTAGTCAAGTTTTTTTTTTTTTTACACACCCAATTATAGCCATACATCTATCAATCAGAAAGAAAGAGGCAGGCTCCACATTTAACTTTTTGGAATGTACTTTTATTTATAGTCTTTATCCCGAAATCCAATAAAACACTGAGTGCAGCAGATAACATATAGATATATTTATATATTTATATATGCAGTATAACAGAAATATAAAATCCAGAAAAACAGAGCAGAATTACATAGAGGCAGGCTTGGCCTGCTAAATATCAAACCCACAAGACTATTATTGCCAGCGAGGCACCAATTTCTGACACACAATATTGATCATTTTTGTTATACACATTACCATTGAAAAAAGACAACAAAAAAAAATAGTAAAAAAAAACCAAAAAAAAAACGACCCCAAATCCATGCAAGAAAACAAAATAAAATACATAGAATATATTAACATGGTAAATTACAAAATACATTTTCATTTGCTTTTTTAAAACGGAGGAATCCTTCGTTCCAAAGAGGTGTCGACTCTAAGCACCCACCACTATTTTATAAGGGATAGGAGGATTTGCTAGCTTTCAGGTTTCCCCTATACGTCAATGTATTGCTGGACAAGATCTTACCCTACCAGCTATTGTATTTACTGTAGTTTTTTTTTTTTTTTAATAATAATCTGGTACCATTTTTGCACAGAAAAATAAGGTTTTCTTGAACACTGGTGTCCCCAGAGACCAGATGTTGGGGGATAACATTTGCTGCCAGCATGGGGACATTCAGAAGAATAGTCCTCCATGTAACGTATGGCTCATTGAACCCCTTTATTTGAAAAGTTAAAAAAAGACGAGAAAACGGGTAATATATATGTTATCATATATACACACTCACACACTCGTCTTGTTACAGTACATGCATGTGCGAATATTATTACAGCAACGAGTCAATGTTATAATGCACAGCAGCGGAAATTACCAACGAGCGGATTGAAATGCGTTGCTCTATGAGTCGATTACATCAGACAGCCTTTAGAAGGTGCCGATGCTGGAAAATCTATAAAAAAAAATAAAAAAAAAATTATATATATATATATATATATATATATATATATATATATATATATATATATACCTTTGCTGTAAAGCGTATATGACATAAGCAGAAGCGGTTATGGATTAACCATCACTTCACATGTTCAGACTTGTTACCGGTCACACGTTAATCCGAAGTGTGCAATGAGTGAGTACAGGGCAAAAATAAAATAAAAAAGGTTATTATTCTGCCATAAAAAAAAAAAAAAAAGAAAAGTTCTAATAAATCACCCAGGCAGACGATATCGATAAATGAAGTGCATCAGAATAAGACTATAGGCATATATAACACACTTGCGTACAGTGCACAATTAAGCGAGTAGCATTTGCTTTAACGGGTTTCTTATACAGGATTTTATTCTTATTTGATAAGCAGAGCAGCCATGAATCCCGCTTCTTCATTACTTGTATTATAGCTTACACGTATTTAGGCTGGGTTCACACTATGTATATTTGAGGCTGTATTTGTGAGGCTGTATAGCAACCAAAACCAGGAGTGGATTGAAAACACAGAAAGGATCTGTTCACATAATGTTGTAATTGAGTGGATGGCCGTCATTTAATGGCCAATTTTTGCTGTTATTTTAAAACAACGGCTGTTATATTGAAATGATGGCAGTTATTTACCGTTATATGACGGCCATCCACTCAATTTCAACATTGTGTGAACAGAGCCTTTCTGTGTTTTCAATCCACTCCTGGTTTTGGTTGCTATGAGGACCTGACTTGAGGACCAAATACTGCCTGAAGTATACAGTGTGTGAACCCAGCCTTAGACAGCACCAATATATTTTACATTACCCCACCGGCATCTTAAAGCAACGGTATAGAGTTCAAGAGCCAAGTAGATTAATAAAAAATTGTGAACACTGATGTCTACGGCTCTACGGTACGCACCTCTGTCTGAGGATCTGTTCATAACCTCTAAGCAAGCCAACCAGGAGGAGGAGTAAGGAATAACGTCTAGTAAGATGCCCCAATGTTAAAAATGTGGCTCCTCTTGGTTGGTTTTGTTCAGCGTTACTGTCATTTAGAAAAAAAATGTTTCACTTAAGAAAAAAGTTTTGATCAGTGAGGTTTTTAGTGCCGAAACTCCCAGCAGTCTCTAGATATAGCCGGAAGAAGAGCACAGCGGGTACATCACTCTCTGGCTCGGCAACTGATCTGTCTATTACTACTAGAGATGGGCACAACTTGAGCATACCAAAGTCTAACCGTTTGGCATTTGAATACTGGTAGCTGAAGTTGGATGCAGCCCTAGGGGGTAAAGGAAAACATGGATACAGCCTATAGCCTAGGGCTGTATCAGTGTTTTTCTGGACACCCCAGGGCTGCATCAAACAGTAATCAAAAGTCGAACGTGCATGCTCCAGTTGTGCTTATCTCCAATTACTACTACTATTGTAGGTCCATGAAACCAGTCTCTTGCAACATGAAAAATCTTGCACCGATTTCTGACTGATGAAAACTCTTGACATGAGTTTTTTTTTTTTAAATGACAGTAATACTTTAGGCTAATAACAAATCTTCCCCATTATGTTCCTTGAAAATACAGTACATCTTGATTCTTACATATAAACAGCACATTTTAGCATTCTATGGGGTATATGGTTACATCAAAGCTAACCTGACGTGAGTGTCCACCTTGTAAGATGTTGTTTTTAGTAAAAAAAAAAAAAAAATCCAATCAATACAAAAATACAGTAGGACCCCTCAGCTCTCCTTACATGTCTATATTTGTAAATTTTGTCATAAAAAAAAAAATCATGAACAAAATTTATTAGCAAAAAGGTGCACATTCACATTAAGCTTTGAAACCCCCAATGTTACGTCAAGTGTAAGTTAATGGCAGGCATCCTAAACTGGAATAAGCTAAGGAATCTTTGGTTTAAGGTGTTCCTGGACATAAGAAAGCTAAAATATAGTTTACACGCTGCAATACACACTGTATAAAAATCACAACAGAAATTAGAACTTGGGGATTATTCTCTATTGAGAGGAAAGAATTTGCTTTCATGTACACTTCCATGAGTGTACACACTCAATGGCAGGATTCATGCTAGCATATTACAGCTGTATCCATCAGACCTATGTCTGAGCTGAGATTTACAGTCATACACCTGTAATATGCTAGTGTGATCCGGCCTAAGAACACAACCACACAGAGTGCCCCCTCTAGCTCTAGACTAAGGAAATTCATTTCATACATATTAGCGCTATTCTTATATCCAGGACAACCCCTTTATTGGGATTACCTCGTAAAAAGGAGTTAACTTAAAGAAAAACTCCGGGGAAAGCTAAAAATCCAGGGCTGCAGGGGGTGGGGGAGGAACATAATAAAGAATCTATACTTACCTTTCCCTGTGCCCCTGCAGTTTCACTGGTTCACTGACCGCCATCGGCCTCCTGCCGCTCCAGCTTTAGCCAGTTAGTGACTGGGGTGGGATACCACTGCAGTCACTGACTGGCTAAGCAGTAACTCCCTGTCAGTAAGCTGCCAACCTTGGATTTTTAGGTTGAGTTCCCCTTTAATATCCATATCGGGAAAAATATCCCATTTATTTCAATTCCCAACAGACAATAATGGGACTAAAAAAAGAAAATATTGCACATTTTGTGCTACCAATTTATTCACCGTTTTAAGAACGCCTTAAAGCAAGAAGTCTTCATCAACCAATAACACTCCCCCACCACAAAAAAAAAAAAAAAAAAAAAAAAAAAGAGAAATAAAAAAACATATCGTGCAACAAAAACACAGATGCACATACCATAAGTTCAGTGAACAGGTGCAGGAGAGCTAGAGACATTACTGCTACATCTGTACAAGGGCATACATACCATAGTGCTCACCAAAGCATTAAATGGGATGTCCCTTTAAGAGAGGGGGCCCAGCTATGGTTGTCCCCATTCACTTTGCTACAAGGTGCACAGAACCTGCACAGGGCTCCACCTCTCTAAAGAAACTGTTAGCAAGCTAGGGAGTGGGGAACTGGCCTAAAGGTTATACAGGGTGGGCTAGAAGGGAGCACCATAATGGGGGCCCTATTTTGTTTTGTGTTCCCCTCCCCCCCACCCAACACACTATCACAAAACTATAAAAGGATCCAGAAAGGGAGACATTTAAAAAGCTTTCCTCTAGACTATGGCCATAGGGAGCGACCAGAGTGTGCGGGGTCATGCAGTTTTACTGCAATTCAAAGCATTTTAAATGGATGGTTAAAAGCCACATTATGCAGGTAAACAGCAAAATTACGCTACAAAGCCTCACGATTCATAGAATTGCTCATCTTCACATACTGGCATTGCATAATATTGTCATATACAGGTAACAAACACTACTAGCTGCATAATGTTATAGTGAGACCAGACAACACGTGGTCAATACTACTGAACCAGATCAGAAATGCAACACAACATACTGGCTTATATATTGTCATCTGAATATTATCAATTAAACTTACAAAAACTTGCTGAAAAAAGGCAGATGACAGCATTATCATCATCATCTATGTGTCAAATAAAAGCAAATAAAAATAGAGGGAAAAAATCTTAAAGAGTGCATAATTTAGTGCTAATCTGAGGTACGACTGAATGGTACAAAATATTGGTGTATGTGTGAAAATGGTACTCACCTTCCCTGATCCCCTGCTTTCTCTACCCTGATGGTCCCCAGTCCTGGCTGAGCAGAATTCTCCTGCGTTCATTTTGATAAGCAGGAATCACTCTTTCAGCCAATCATTGGATGTGGCAGAGACCTACTCAAATCAGTGATTCGAAAGCTGCTCAAATGGTACTGGGGACAGTGGGGATGGAAAAGGCAGGGGATTGGGGCAGGTGAGTATTGAGGTTTTTTTTAATTATTTTTTTTTTCAAATTTTTATCCTGGCCTAAGCAACACTGTTTTGTTCTGTTGGTCAAACCCTTTAATTACGGAGCAAACTGAAAAGAGACATGGGAAATAGTGACTAAATGTAATAATAATATTATTATTAATAGTAATAATAGACATTGCACTCCATTTACTTGGAAACCCAATGGCTTCTTTCTTTAGTCTGGATGTTTGCACAGCCCTAAAAAATAAGGGCTTTGGTTTATTAGAAAATAAAAAAGGTATAGTGCATGGGACTAGCCTCCTTCTGCTCACTTTTCCATAACTGGGGTAAAAGGTGGACCCTACAGAGAGAGTTTTTTATGTGACTACTGTTCATGTGTTCCCTATAGAGAGGGGGTGGGTAGGTCGCAGCCAGCTCTGGCACTGGCCTATCCCTCCAAGAACAAAAAGATAGAGAAGGGTCTGAAGCAGTTGACCCCCCCCCCCCCCCACCTATGACATCGATATTTCCTAGTATGAGTTGTTGAGTACCAAAACAGTGATTTTTTTATCCAAAAATAGTTCTAAAAATATCTATTAAAAAATTATAATTTAAAAAAGCAAATTTGACAGATGTGACCGGAACAGTCTGCAATAGGCCATTCAATAATAAACCACAGCTGCCCGCAAACCTTTCCAGACTGCACCGGTATATTTACATGATAAATGCCCACTCTTCACAAATGGAAATGAGACCTCAATACACATTTTATGGTTAAAAACATTGCTATGATGCAGGATTTCATTAATCTCGGAGGTCTTCCTTATACAACCAAAATATCTGCCCTTTATGTACAAAAAGGTAAAGTAGATATTAAAGTAAATTCATCAGATATTAAAAAGCCTTATTCAATGTTCTGCTCTTTGGACTTTTCTCTTGGTGACCTTAAAGGGTTATTCCCATCTAAAGTGATTGTATATCGGTAGGATATGCCATGAGAGTACGACTCCCACCAATGCCAAAAATGAAGGGCTGATCCCCCTCTGAACAGGGGAGTGCAGCCAGCTGACCCAATTGACTTGAATGGGTTCACAGTGCA
This sequence comes from Dendropsophus ebraccatus, assembly GCF_027789765.1. Lineage (NCBI taxonomy): Eukaryota > Metazoa > Chordata > Amphibia > Anura > Hylidae > Dendropsophus > Dendropsophus ebraccatus. Next base: position 143,022,619 of record NC_091457.1, on the reverse strand, counting down.
GTTCCCTGCTACAGGATGAGAACCCCTATACTATACCAAGAGATTATGGAATTCTTAGCTCAAAGCAAAAAAACAAAACAAAAAACAAAACCCTAAAAAAGGGAATGTATCACCTAGAATAGGGCCAGATACTGAGACATTCATTTTTTTTCTCCATTATTATGAAGGCATCAGTCTTGTCAGAGCTGTTTTTAACAGCCTTTAGTGACACGCTTTATGGCAAGCCCCATGGACAGAAATACAATGAACATAGGCAGGCTCTATTCTTTGCCTGGTACACATTTATAAGCATGCTCTTAGGAAGTACATCACAAATTATATATATATTTTGAACATGAAAACTTCATTTAAACAATAGGTCATTTTCCTGATGATACATTCCCTTTAAGATTCATAGTCAGGTATCAGAGATCAAGAAAAGGAAAAGAAATAAGGGGGTGATACTGTTACCCCCTTACTCTACTGTATGTGCAGTTGACAGTGTCACTTAGGCGAGGCTTTATGGCAGATGGGCCTATTCTCCACCCAGAGAAGAGGGTCCCACCTACCATGAAGCCCCACCTAGATGACACTGACCAATCAAATGAAGCTGGAAAAAAAAAAAAAAAAGACAGACAGACAGGTTTTGGGCAAAGGTGGCCATCTCGTTATATAGACATAATCATGATCATTATTAGGGGCAGTCTATTTAACAAGACGGCCGCCTTTGCTTGATATATTCCTGAAGTAGGAACATAGGGGGAGATTTATCAAACATGGTGTAATGTGAAACTGGCTCAGTTGCCCCTAGCAACCAATCAGATTCCACCTTTCATTCCTCACAGACTCTTTGGAAAATGAAAGATGGAATCTGATTGGTTGCTTTACACCATGTTTGATAAATCTCCCCCATAGCCTTCTACAGGGTATATATCAAATGTGCAGCATCTTAGCTTGCGGATGGTGCAGAGAACTGCCCATAGAGTAAAGCCCCTATTACACGGCCCGATCTTCACAAAAAGCGAGTGCCAACCTGTCAGATCAGCGCTTGCTTGCTCCTAGTTCCCCTGCCCGCATTATTACATGCACCAACAACAATAAAGGGGGGGGGGGGGGTGACAATATCACTTTAAATCAAAGGTTCCTAAATGGTAGCATACCTTAAACACTTAAGTTCTGAAACTATTTCGATAAGCTGATGTCATGTCTCATGCACGAGTGCACATAGATTATAAGGGTCTGCAGGCGTTACCTGTGCAAAGCCTGTGTCTACACTTTTACATCAAAATAGATCATTTATCAAGGTGCACCACGGCATCCCGCTCCCAGCACTGGCCATAGAGAAGAATATTATGGAATATGATATATATATATATATATGAGAGAGAGAGAGAGAGAGACAAATGATAACAGGACAGTTGGGGCAGATAGCCGTTGCTCAGCTACCCTCTAGGTCTATGGCTAGCTAATTTACACTTTCCAGCGAGCCAAAGAGCCAGTTTGGACGGAAAGATAAGTGCATTCTTTAATAATCCTTTTTATACGTTTTCTGAAAAAATTACAACTTTGAGTAATCTACATTCCATCCATGAGACATACGGAACAGGAAAGCAGCAAGAAGAATTGATAAAAAGTGCAAGCATTTTTTTTTTCCTTTTTGTTTGTGCTAAGGGACTAGATATAATGGGTATAACCTAAGAAATCACATAACTTACCAGTATAACTAAAAATAAAAATGCCCTATATGTAATCCATCAGAAACAATGGGACCTTGGCTTCAGATTTCAAGAGTTTATCAGCGATCAAGTCAAAGTTTGCTGTGAAATCAAAGCAGTGAAAATCCTTATAGTCTGACCGAAGCCATAATAAGGAATTCACTGGTATTACCAGGAGAAAAGCTTGACGGAAATACATTTGCCGCCTATTGACTAATCCAGAATGTTCCTTTGAGGCAGTATACGTCACAATTACCCTCAAGAACGGCGAATCAGTCATGTTAATAGATAGAATTTTGTAAAGAATAATCATAATTGCCAACTTTTCTATGGTGTATGCGAGGCTAGGTAAAAGCCTTATTGCCCTTTCTTCTTTGTAGGTCTTGTACTATGGTATCTTTATTATTCCATCTTCCCCTATACTGTAAAATAGGCAGTTTTTTTTGTTCCGTAAAAGAACATAAGTAAAGGGGGTAGAAGGTCCTAAAATTACCAGGTACACAAAGCTTTAAAAGGAGCTGTCTCAGAGACAATCCCTTTCAGAGTGCAGGTACTCTCAGCAGCCACAGCATACAGGTGACTACTTGCCCTACAGGAAATCTGCAAGTACATGGCAGATAAATGGTTAACCATGTACAGCGCCTCTCTTTTGTGTTTCAGGGGCGGAGTACAGTACTCGTCTATGACTTCCATATAACCCAATAGGCCATATTAACAGGCTGTCTTCATAAAACACCTTATGTATTTCATTTCACACCCAGAGGGAGTGGTAGATCGAAAAAGCAATCATTATATAGCAGTCAATGACAAATGGATTTCTTTCAACTTAACAAATCCTTCAAAAGCAATATAAAAGTATCAATATAAAAGACAATTCAGGATGTAGCACCAAGAGAACCAAAGGAATATAATTTAAAGGAGAAGTCCGGATATTTTTTTTTTTAAAATCTGGCAGGGGGGAAAATCATAAGGAACAACTACTTACCTCTCTACGTGCCCGCGAATTGCCATACCAGAAGGTCTGGGACCCCCGCCAAAAGGTATTTTCCCCCCAGTTGTGATGATGCCACGACTTGGGGAAAAATGTCCGACCCGGCTGATTGGCTGTCAATCAGCTGGGTTGTGAAGTTGGAGGAGTGGAGTGGAGGCCAGTGGAGGTCCCAGGACGATCTGGCGATGGTCAGGCACGGGGATGGGCGAGTAGTAGTGGTTATTATGTTCCCCCCTGCCTCTTCCAAAAATAGTTGCAACCCCAGACTTCTTCTTTAAATCCCATGGCAAAAACTGTTAAACTAAAGAGAAGAGTTGATCGGATCTACAGGGTAAGAGTCGCCAAATGCAAATTTATTGAAATCGGATGTCAATCCACTGCGTCTTGTAGAAGTGGTTCTGCTTTTGAAGCATTTTCCGATTCCTCCTTGGGCGAAGTCTGGAATGAGACAGATCAGGAGTCTCGTGCCAGACATCTCTGTGGAATCAGAAAAACAAAAACGCAAAACCACTTCTACAAGACTAAACAAATCGCTGGTCGATTCATTAGATTCTGGTTTGGCAGATCTTAGTGTAGATTCACTTCAAGAGCATTTGTCATCTGCATACAGTACTGTAATATTGTAAGCACCGGATATAGCATAATAAAACGCATGAGGTTTACTAAGGTAAAAATAACTTAAAAGGTGTCCATACACATTAACTAGAACTGGGTTAATGGTTAAACAACCGCGAGCCAACAATCGATCATCTGACGAACGATCGTTCTGCATTATGTTACGGTTCAGTCTGGCCATACGTGATCAATGACGCCAATAAACTAATGTGTGCGGAAATATGGAAATAGATAAATATGGATTACACAGTGACAGATGCTCTTTAACATGGCAGCTGTTACTTGAGGCAGACCTTTACGTCATCTTTCATTGAAAATTACAAGGATGCCCATAAACAGAAAGCCGTTCGCGGCTCCGCTTACTAGAGAAATGCATTGGAAGTGCAGCCGCTTAAATGTCCGTTACAGCAAAAAAAATAGGTTAGCACCGGGTATCTTCTCGGCCTCCTATTGTTGATAGACAAGTAGGCAGCCTTGCAGAGCTGTATCAGTTTGTGGCTCGAGGTGGATCCTGACAGGCTGACTACCCACTATATCCTGGCCGCCGTATAAACACCCTTATCTACAAAATGGACATAAATAGGATTTCAGCACCAGTGAATTGTACAACACCATAGACCTCAAGGGTGTTCCTGAGATCACATTTCTCCAGGTCTTGCACTAGCTTGTCCGCAATTCATGTTAAATAGTTAAAGATGGATTCACTCAAAAGCTTTTAGGTTTTCAAGTTTTAGGCTGGAAATAAAGAGTTTCTTTCTTTCAGCCAATAAGTTAAGCATCTCATTAAAAAGCGATTGCCTACACCACCCTTTCCAGAAAAGTCACTGGATTTGCAACTCCTTCTATACACAAACCTGTGCGTATATGATGTCATTCAATTACACAAGAAACTAACCATAAAATGTGATGGCAGACAATACTGGTCTTGGTTTACCATACTTATGAATGCACTTTTATCTAGAAAGACGCAACTTACATTTACTTTACATAATGTGGAGCAAACTTTTCCTTCTACTCCAAATGTGCAGAGTCTCGGTTTTAAAGAACGCTCATTTTTAAGTTATATAGCCTTAAAGGGGCTGTCCCACAAAAAAAAAAAAAAAAAGTTGCTTTAGGCTTGGAGGTTTCCTGCAGCTTAGCTCCTATTACAGTAAATGGGCGCAGAGTTGCAGTAACCCATCACGGCCACTACACAATGTATGGAGCAGTCTGCTTCAGACTCTGCACACTGTATCTGGTAAACGCGTAGCAGAATACTCCATGAAATACATGAAAACCACTATGCAATGTAAATGTAAGATTGTGATAAAAATTACAATTAATTTATATGGACATAAAACACCTAATGCAAATGATATACAGATCCCTGTAAATAATATCCCCATGTATCTGCTTCACTGTTCAATGCTACAAACGGTAAATGTTGAGATATCAGAATAAAGCTTGAATCACCAGGATCTACACAGAGATCGTGAAACCTTGTGCTTTCATTTCATAGGGCTTAGATTTACAGTTGTGTATATTATATACATACTTGTAAATAACAGCTGTGTGAACAGTTGCATGACGTCATAAGCTCATAGGAAAAGCTTGGCTATACAACACGCACAGCTGTCCACAGACCTAGTACATATGGTGATCATTACAAATGTCAACTATACATTATATAATATAAATGAGGGCTCTTGGTAACCAGTTTCCCGGTTCTGGCTTATCAGCATCTATGACATATAGTCTATTTACAATACTTAAAGGGAAACTCCAGAGAAAAAAAAAAGGTTTTTAAATCTGGTGTCAGTAAGTTATACAGATTTGTCTGAGTTAACTTGTATTTAAAAATATCCAGTCTTCCAGTAATTATCAGCTACTGTATGTCCTGCAGGAAGTGGTGCATTCTTTCCAGTCTGACACAGTGCTCTTTGCTGCCACCTCTGCCCAGAGCAGCAGAGGTTCTCAATGGCTATTTGCTAATACTCATGACAGTTCTTGTCATGGACAGAGGTAGCAGCAGAGAGCATAGTGTCACACTGGAAAGAATCCACCACTTCCTGCAGGACATACAGCAGCTGATAAGTCCTGGAAGACTTGAGATTTTTTTAAATAGAGTTTACAAATCTGTGACACCAGCTGATCCAAAAACCATTTTCTTTCTCCGGAGTACCCCTTTATTCTTGCCTGTTTGGTTTGCCATCTCTTAAGCACTTTCCTTCCATGACATTGAGTACAGCATGTAATCGAAAGGAATGAGTAGACATTCACCAGTATAGAAATAAAATAAGCATAGACATATGAAAAAAAAAAGCATACAAAATATTTCATTGCCCATCTCGTAGAATATATTCTACCTCTGTATAGAAGCTTTACCCACAATGAATCTACATCCAGAGACTCACGTCTGCCTCCTGTCGTATACCAGTATACCACAGAAACATCTGCTTACAAACTAACAATATAGCCAAAAAGCCGCAAGCGTTGTGCGTTTCACGTTAATATCTTTTTCAATTTCCGCTTTAAGAGGAAAGACACGCAGGTGTATTTCATAGAGACTAGTAAGTGCCATCACATTCTAAGTAGAAACTGTACCATTATAAAGCGAGGAAGGACGCGAGAAGAGCCTTATCTACAGACATCTACTAACCTAGAGGTCCATTCAAGTCGATGCGATGCACACCATCTGACAGAACAGCACCACATGAGAATCATGACCTTATAATACATACTACATGGGTAGGTAGGGTGGTGTAGCAATAGCTTAAGAGTGAATTGACCTTTAAACTGTTAAGCTGACCGATTTATCCACCCTACTATTTGCCAGCAGCCGCCACTTTCTCGAAGTCTTGTGCGTTGCAGAACTCTTTTATGGTGACTGTTAAAAGGTTGCTCGTCACATCCGTCACCACCACATTGGAACATGGCGACATGTCTGGGCGCCAATCTCCAGCCTCTTCGGGATCCGATTCGTCCGGTTCGCCTTGCCCGCGTTTGCTGGCAGAAGATTCTGGTGGAATGGACAGATCCAATGCTTCCGATTCCCTCCAGTCAGGAACAGCTGGGCTTAGGGTCTCCGGCAGTAACTTAGGAGGTCTATCGTCGGATGGAGCTGGAGAAGGGCACCCAGATGTGCTAGAGCTCTCATCACCAAGACCTTGGTTAGTGCTTTCATCTTCTGCCTTTTCTTCTTCTGGACCTCGTAGGGTTGGCTTGTTGTACAGGGAGAAGGTCCCATACTTCAAATGGCGAATCTGATTCCGCAACATACTCTCGCTGTACTTCTTACTTTTCCCAATAACTCTATTTCGGGATGGAATTTTAGGACGTACTAGAGGCTGTTTTGCGGCTTTGTCAATTACCTTCAGATTGAGAATGATTCTGCTACGCTTTGGCTCTCGTGGTTTGGCCTTCCGGTTGATAATCCGTACAGTCTCTGAAAATGGAGACACAGGGGCACGCAGACCAGAAGTAGTTCCGGAGGGTGCGGTGGGATCTGGACGGGGAAGAGGGCGACGTGACATACTGTGACAGCGCCGGATGTCCTTTTTCAAGCGGTGTACAGCGGCGCTGGAGTGCAATTTATGGGAAGTGCTTGAGCTCGGTTTAACAGCAAAATGTACATCGTTTATACGGAGAGCTTCAGCCTGGGCTCGGGCCTATTAATAAGCACAAAATTTGGTAAATTTAGGTACATTATGTTCTCCAAACTACAAAACCAAACTGTTATCATTACAATAAAATCTGGAGTATAAAGAAAAAATTACTTCATAGAGATGAGCGCAACCGGAGCATAGTCAAGTCCGATCATTCGGCATTTGATTACCAGTGGCTAGAGGAGTTGGATGCAGCCCTAGGGAGTCCTGGAAAACATTGATTTAGCCATAGGCTTTAGGCTGTATCCATGTTTTCCTGGACTCCTTAGAGCTGCCGCCAACTTCCTCAGCCACCGGTAATCAAATGTCGAAGGATCAAACTCGACCATGCACTCATCTCTAGTATTTTATCAGTTGCTTTATGAATAGTGAAAATGAGCTTAAAGTCAGTCTGTCAGCTGTAATTCACGTTGAAGAATGCCGATACTGTCAGATAGCTGTTAGAGCAAAGACACATGGTACGTTTTATATTTCTGTTTGTACTTCCATAATGTAAAAAAATGTGTCAGAGAGGTGATCCCAAGCCACTGAAGTGCTGATGGCTGTGATGCCTCCTTGCTTCCCATTCTATACCAGACCCCACATATGTCTCCTGAACCTAATACTTCAGCAGCTTGGAACCTGAATTGCAGCAGACCGATTCAGTTTAAGGGTGCGTTCACACGTACAGGATCCGCAGCAGATTTGATTTGAAGCTGTGTCTGGAATGCTTCAAGACTTTTCTGGTCATGTGGGCTTTATCTTCTTCTGCTGCCCTCTTTATGGAACCATCAGCCTATAACTGCTGAGCGATTCCCTTTTATATTTAGGTATATAGAAGAACCGCATACGCTTACCTTTAAAAGAAATGTTTTTGGCTTTGGGCCTCTCTTTTTAGGTCCATAAATTTCCTGTTCTCTCTCTCTGTATATACAAAATAAAGACTCTATTAAGGAAAGCAAAGTTAGTTTTCTGGCTTTACTATAAATATACAAGACAAGATCACATTTCAACAGCTAGATTCTCTGTGAACCACAGACACATAATACATAGGAAGTGGATATTTGCTGTATATGAGAAACACAAGAAAGTTCTTATTTCTAAGAAGTTTTAATAACTAAAAATATTTCCACGATAAAGCAGGAATAGGAGAAGCAAAGTTTTAGTTAAAAAAATATATTTTTAAACATTATATTTATGATAGATATTTAAGGATTTAATTTAAAGGTTACTTAAAAGGGTACTCCGGAGAGGGGAAAAAAAAAAAAAAGTTTTTAAATCAGCTTGTGTCAGAAATGTATACAGACTTCCCCATAGAAAAACCTTTACAGCATTGAGCACTTCCTGTTACCGACAGAGGTGGCAGCAGAGAGCATGGTGTCAGACTGGAAAGAATACACCACTTCCTGCAGGACATACAGCAGCTGATAAATACTGGAAGACTTGAGATTGTAATTTACAAATCTGTATAACTTTCTAGCACCAGTTGATTTAAAAAATTTTTTTTCCCTCTGGAGTGCCCTTTTAACACTCAATAATACTGCCACTGCCTCATATCTTCACTCTTTTGCTTTCCCTTTAAGCATACCATAAAGCAGAGTAAGGGGAGCATACGGGTATTTGGAACTTACTTTTGCTCAAAAGCAACAATAAGTCTTGAGTCTAATATGTTCTCTTCTGGTTCCCATGTGCTGTACCTGTAATTTAAAACACAGAACACACTTGTTCAACAACTCTTGAACCTCTGCCTATAACCAGGGTATAAAAGACAAAAATATTAACAGGATTAAATAAAGTACTTAAACAACAATAATAAAAAAAAAATAATATTATACAGTAGTTATTTACATGCAGTATTACAACTCCTGGGAGAAGGGGAGGTTTTCAAACTACCTTAAGGCTAAACTCACAACTTATATTTTCAATTAATCACAGCCAAAAGAAAGAAAAAATGACATGTCAGTTTTGTGCGGCCACTATTCATTAAATAGCTGCCGCACAAAACTGACTGTGCAGACAATGTAAAGTGCGGCCCTTTACATTCTGTGCTATGGGTAATTGGAATGCGGGCACACCCGAATGCGCCTGCATCCCAATTCAAAAGAGATGAAGTTCTCTGGCCGGTATGAACTTCACTGACACCGGCTGGTCTGTGACATGGCCGTGCCAACTGTGCGTGAACCAGGCCTTACACTGTACAGTCACAATGCCTTGCTGGATTTGTTGCACAATAGGTAAGGCCCCTTCACACGTCCGTGAAATTTACCTGGATATTTTATCAAGAAATCCAGATAATTTTCCGGACCCATAGGCTTCTTTGGGCATGAATACCCTTCAGGATCTTTTCTGAAGGGTGTCCATGCCAGAAAATAGCTCTGGAAAATATAGGACATGTTCTATATTGGTTTGGAATTCTGGCAAGGATGCCCCATAGAACCCTAAGGGGGCATCCAGAATTCCGGACCGCTCTGAATGCACACGCCGAATCTGTCCGGAATTCTGGATGCATAGCATGGCAGCCCGAGCCAGTAGTTGCACTCGGGCAAGTGCCACCGAGTGCTGACACTGGCTCTTTACCTGTACACACTCTTAATCAGGGGCACATACAGTTAAATGCAGCAATGTTATTGACTAGGCCAAGAGCAATGTACATCCGGCCACAAGAGGCCGCTTCCTCCCCGTACTGTGCCAGAAGGAAGGTGGACACCGCTGTGGCCTGCAGCAGGCAAGTATGTGTTTTTTTAAGTCCACCATTTTAGGACCAAAAAACACAGTTTGTTTCCCGAAGCCTTGTGAAAGGCTTCCTGATCAGTGTTTCCTGGCTGTAAAAGACGGCCATGGAAGTGTGAAAGGGGGCCCAACACCTGATGGACCCCAAAATATATCAGTGTGGTCTCTTAGGGGGAAACATATATCCACCAAATGTGATGGGATCTGCGATGAAGATTCTTGATAAAGCCTCCAACGCAGATATGAGAGGTTTAAGGGTGCAAAGAACATGAAAAGGATACAAAAAAAAAAAAAAAATTAAACGAAACAAGTACCGGACACTTACTTGATAGCCCAACCTTTCCATTTGACAAGATATTCGATGCGGCCCTGAAACACAAAACAGGAATGACTTAGTTCATGTACAAGATGAGAAGGTCGTAGTGTTTTCAGCACATTCCCGTTCCCATTCCATAGGGCTGTATCAGTTTGAAATTTAACTCCATGAGAGTTTTTTAATATATAAATTAAAAAAAAAAAAAAATACATAAAGGCGAGCCTATTCTATTGCGCCATTACTATTACTTGTCCTGTGGATTTCCCTGCTAAAGAAGGTCAAGTTGCCATGTAAATAAATGTGATTTACTGCAGATGTTGCACAAAGCTATCATGTAAGCATAGCCATATTAGGGTGGACCATGGCTTAATTATAGGAGTATAAGAAAGCCTGACGGGAAACGGAGACGTGTAATGGTAACAAATAACAGGAGAGGTCAGAGCAAGACCTAATGGCCCACATTTCCTATTGTGGTCTAACAGTAACTAGGCGTTGCTTGCGTGTGTCTTTTGTTCAGTAGTAGTATATCTACCATCTAATCTTACTAACACGCTGCTTGTGTAGACCATTCTCACAGTAGTAAATTATGTGACATATTTCCACAAATGTGACTCTCCTTAAAGGGGTACTCAAGAGAATTTTTATTTTTCCCCAGATCAATTAATCACAGAAAGTTATACACATCTGTAAATTACTTTTATTTAAAAACCTTAAGTCTTGCAGTACTTTTCAGCAAATATACCAATCTGTATAAATTTCCGCCACCATTTCATCCAGAGAACCCCTTTGAAAAAATAAATAAAATTGCGAATCCAGAACGGTGCACAAGATTAGAAAATATGGCAGAAAGCCCCTGCAACCAGGAATGAGCCAAATCTGTAGTACAGACACATGAGTATTGTGTCCAGTAATAAGTAGTTGTAAGTAATAAGTAGTAAGAAGAGGCCACTTCCAATAAGCAGCTGCACAATGAGGTAGGCGGGATTCCGCCGTGGGGAGTTCCGCCTGTTTTACTCAATGTTAACACACCCTAATAAAGACAAAGATCGTTGTCTTTCAACATGTTAAGGAATCATCTCCTGGTGTTCTCCTAGCTTCTGCCCGCTTCTTACAGCCGCCGCTGGAACTTCTGAGCCGGTCTCTAAAGTGACAGGCCACTCAGTTAATGAGTGGCCATGGCACTATCCTGTTTTGGCCAGTGATTGGCTGTGCGGCCTGTCACTGCAGAGACGGGCGTAAAAGCTTCCGCAAAGGCTCCTGACAGGGCAGAATAGCTAGAAGGTCACCGAGGAGCATGGAAAGGTAAACTTTTTTATTTTCTTTTTTTATTTTACAGCAAGGACTGCACAATAGTTGAGCTGTTTAATAGGCTCAGTAAGCGAACGTCGATCTAGCAGATCAGTGATTGTTTTCTGGAATATCAGGCGGTGTAATACGGCGCCTACAATTACAATTATTAACCATAAGCAGCCGGCAGGAGAACCAAGAAGGCCTTTGAGGCTGTGTCTGAACCCGGTGTTTAACATATAGGTTTTCTGAGGGATAATTGCATATGTCTCTACTTCCACAACATGAAAGCTCTTTAATAAGAAAGAGCCATTTATCTCACCCCTAAGGCTAAAAATTTTATAGCACTAATACTTCAGGATTAGAATTAAAGCTAATAAGAATGGAATGGATAAGGAAGGGCTAAAAGGTGATATTATAAGTCCTGGCAGACATCATATAAGCTCCACTCTGCTATATCCTACATTGTTTAAAATTCCTGCCCCTACGCTGCATGAAACATGTCACGAGCTGCAGGATTCCAGATGCAAAACTTCAAGAGGGTTGTAGAACTAAGTTTGGAATTCCATCTGAACCACGAGACGTATCACACCAGGGATTTATCGAGCGGCTTTTAATTTTATATAATAACTTAATTTCCTTTACGAATCCATTACAAGACCCGGCCACCAACAACATCCACAGCCAGACAAAACAAGTCTACTAGGGTATAAGAAGTGATTGTCCAAAATGTGCAAAAGTAAAACACAACTTTTTTATTGATTGTTCAAAGAAACTTTTTTTATTAAATAAATTTCACGAGACATAATATACTGTATAAACATCTGGTATTGTCGAAACAAACAATAAACCAAACCCGAAGAGTCGACGAATACAGCCGGTAGAGAGTGGAGCTACTGAAAATTATACATAACCTACTAAACAGTGTCCGCAGGAAGGGAAAGGTCACACACTACTTACAAATAACATACATACAATAACAAATGACCGTGAAGAAACAGTAAATACATTAAAGGGGGTTCATTCATCAGCAATTTGACATCAGATTAACCCTCTCACATTACAAAGAAGCTACAATGTTGCAGATAAAGCCTGCCATGGACTTGTTTACATCAGCCATCTCAGAAGGGAGGGGGGAGGAGTGGGAGACAGAGAGAAAAGCTCACACACAGATTTTTGTGTCTTCAGCAGACAGAACTGGGGGAAAGAGACTAAATAGATAATAACAAGTATGGAAGGAATTGTTAGTCTCACCATGGGCAGCAACAGATCAAAAGTTATGTTTGAGTGGAATACCCCTTTAATAACCCATGAATTCCTTCCTCAGGGTATGTGCACACTGAGAAAAACACGTAGAGGACTCGCGGCAGATTCCATTGCTTGTTCTCGCGCGCTCCGGCTTCACTCTCCGCCTGTGCAATAGACTCCATTCTATGGTCAGGCAGATTCCGCTGTCCATCTGAAGAATGAACCCTTTCATTCTTCCGGTGGACGGCGGAATCTGCCTGACCATAGAATGGAGTCTATGGCACAGGCAGCGAGTGAAGCAGGAGCGTGGATATGTGATGTGTTGTCACACATTGGAGCTGGAAGCTGGAGCCCCAAGATGGTGGGGAGTGGTTGACAATAATATGTAACCCTAAAAACTACAATATTTCTGGCGGGGGCAGTTTGGATGTAAAAATTGACAGAGGCTGAAACCTCAACACAAGCCCTTAACACTGTGTTGTATCTTCTGAAAAGCTATTCATTGCTGTATAATTGTTTTGCTCTGGAGTACCCCTTCAATAAAAACTTTCATGTCATACTTATGTTAGTAAGTTTATTTCTGTAAAAATGCTTAATAGTCTAACAGAGATGTATGTTAGGGTGCACAGTGTCCTAGGACTGCAGCGTCTCTTTATGCTGGGGTTGCCTGAAAAAAAATTGTAGGCCAGCAGAAGGTGGTGTAAAAAATAATAGCTACACCCATCCCAGTCCACTATGGCACTGCTTCCGATCCTCTGCTGGTCTCATCGATCTCCCAGCTCCTGGGAGCTCTAGTCTCAGTCACCGATTCATGTGGTGACGTCAGGACCAGGAGCCCCGGCTGCAGGGCACCAGGACAGGTGAGTGTGACTTAGTATGTTTATTATTTTTACACCACCCCTGCTGTCCTTCAATGTTTTTATTTTGCTTGGACAACCCCTTTAGGTTAGCAGCAATGCATATAGTACTGCTCATTGTACAGGAGCAGGGAATCTGAACACGAGTTCCTGCTCCTGTACATACATTTCATGGCATCTAATTGGCAATATGCCAATGAATTTGTCAGCGGCTACATTTGTATACCGAATTGGGCCCAAGCCCTGCCCATTTAAACTCAATGGGCTGAACATGGTCTTCTAGTACATACGTTCCATCCATCTCCACATATATACTGTTATTATCTAGGACTGCAATGTACAGCACAGGTGTCACGCTTGCGGCCCCCCAGCTGTTGCTAAACTACAATTCCCATCATGCTTGCTAAAGTTTTAGCTGTCCAGGCATGATGGGAACTGTAGTTCTGGAACAGCTGGAGGGCTGTAAGACACCTCTGCTCTGCAGTCCTGTTATACATAACAGTATACATTCAGAAACGTAGTCACTAGTGTCATCCACTGAACGTGCGCGTGGTGGGTATGTCACGGTACGTGTGAGCATATCTTTATAATACTTCACACCTATGGAGCAAGTTTTTTCATTTCAACTGATGTCAGAAAGTTACACAGATTTGTAAATTACTTCTATTATAAAATATTAAGTATTCCAGTACTTAGCTGCTGTATGTCCTGCAGGAAGTGGTGTATTCTTTCCAGTATGACACAGTGCTCTCTGCTGCCACCCCTGTCCATGTCAGGAACTGTCCAGAGCTGTAAAGGTTTTCTATGGTAATTTGCTACTGCTCTGGACAGTTCCTGACATGGACAGAGGTGGGGGCAGAAAGCACTGTGTTACACTGGAAAGTAAAAAAAAAAAACAAACATGTCATACAGCAGCTGAAACTTATAGAAATCTGTAAAACTTTCTGACACCAGTTGATTTAAAAACTTTTTTTTCCCTTTGGATTTCCCCTTTAAGTGTGAACAGAGCCTTACTGGAACAGGTAAAGAAATGCAAAGCCCCCTCCCTCCTCCTTTTACTTTCTCGCTTCAAGTAGTGACATTTACCAGATTTAATACATACACTTTTTTTCCCCCTCCATTGAAACTATGCCAGAAAACTGTCAGGCCTGCGCTGCACTATAAATGACATGACAAACATGTCTAAATACTAGGATTTCATAAGGACAAATGGGCGAGAGAAAAAAAACAAACCCCTAACAGCGTACATAAAGTATACGCCGTTGATCCGGTGCCAAAAATGATGTAGCGTGTCCCTGTGTAACTCTACAAATCCAGGGACTAAACAGGCACAGACAATATCTGTTACTATCCCGTGAACAGCTACATACACAATATCAGATTATTATTTCCTACAACATAACCAAACCCAGAGCAGAAGAGGAAAGAATTTCTAGAGACGTCACAAGGGCATATGAGGCCGTACAGCGGGGGGCACAACAGGGAATCCTACACCGCTCAAGCTGCAAACAGATGTATAGATTTCTCCAGCTCCCTGTGACTTATACAGTCAGGGTTATGTTCACACAGGACTAAAAGGGATGCAGATTTTTACTTTCCCATTGAAGTTAATGGGTTCTTTTCAGTCATTATGTGAACTAACCAGAACAGAACTTTTTGTTCCGGAGCTGCAGAAAGTTTTTTCATTGGTCAGGAGTTTTATTACAGGTGGTGCGCAGTTTTTTTTTTTTTTCCTAGGTCGGTTTGGAGAGTCCGGGGAGTCGTAAACTTTATGCTTCTGACATCTATTGTTTTATAAAGAAAAGAAAGTGACCTTGTAACTAGCACAAAGATTTCGAGGAAGGTCACAGCCGCTTCTCTCACAGGGAACAAGTGATTGTCCCCGTAATACAGTGTTCTCCACCAGTGGCTCTGCAGCTGTTGCAAAACTACAACTCCCATCGTGGCCTGACGGATGAGGATTTGACATATGCAACAGGGTGGGGGACACTAGATTGGGGGACATTGTGCTGCCTGGAAATGCAGTGTTCCCCAACTCCCTGACTCCCATCCCTATAACTTGAGGATAGGGAACCTTCAGCCCTCCAGCTATTGCAAAACTACCCATCATGCATCGGGCTGTTGCAAAACTACAACTCCCATCATGCTTGTGCCCTCCAGCTGTTGCAGGACTACAATTCCCATCATGCTTGTGCCCTCCAGCTGTTGCAAGACTACAGTTCCCATCATGCCTGGACAGCCGGCCAAAGGTTCCCAATCCCTGCTAGAACTACAACTCCTTTCCTCTGTTAGAGCATGATGGGAGTTTTGATTGCATCATGATCACATGACCTCAAACCCTTCTGATGACGTAATAACTAATATGTAATAATATAACAACCAGACACAAGTGTAGCCACCTCCATACAGTGCAAGTCATTGAACGTCCACACCGCAGGCTGCCACTCTCACAGCTGACGCTAGGAGGCGCTAGTCATTGCTAGTAGAGACCTATTGGCACCGGGCCAACCCCAGAATCTGCACTTTGATGCCAAACCTTAGCATCGGCAGCGCACCGGGGAGGCACCGGGGATGTGACAGGGCTGCAGGGCCGCGCCATTGTGCCGGTATACAGGCCGGAGCTCAATGCGCAATAGGAAGATGAGAAGAGACAAGCGGAGGAAAAGAGACAGTGACGTGACGTCATCACGCGTCAGCCCCCGGCGCGACATTTCATGCAGCTCACCTTCCGTATGCGCCTTTTAATAATAGATTCAGCGGCGAAAACCCGCTCCCCGACTGCAGACAGCTCCATGTTCAGCGAGGCCCCGGCCAAGACTAGCAGCAGCAGCAAGAGCAGAAAGCGTACAGCTCCTCCTCCCCGAGAACTGCTGTCACCTCGGCTGTGACCGCGCCCCTTCCCGCTGTCAACGTGTTAGCCCCGCCCACTCTGACTGTCACTGAGCCGGTTAGGACGCCTGGACACGCCCACGTTTAAATCCTCACCACCTCTTTCTCGTCTAGACCCTAAGCCCCGCCCACGACAACGTCACTCTCAGGCTCCGCCCCTCTCAGGGCAGGCTGCGCGTTCTTGTGAGAGCGAGTGAGGTGATTCTCGTTTTCTTGTTGGCGGGAAACGAGCTCGTCGTTCACCTCCTCACAGAAGCGCTGAGCCCGCACTAGTCACACTGGGGGAGTCACTGGACCCTCATGAATCAGTACTGACGCATTGTGTGTCAGTCCTCCTTTATTTTACATCATTTTTTTTTTTTTTTATAGCAGCAGGTGCATTATATTATAGCCTTTTGGTGTGTAGATGCCATTTTTACTTATATTTTTTACTCTAAAACCGGCATTTTTTTGTGCTTTATACCTTATATGCTTTTTATGCAGTTTTGGTACCAAAACAACGACCCAAATTTGGGCTATGGTCACATCTCGGTTTTTTTTGCCATATAGTGTCAGTATACGGCAACGTACCCAGTAAAATACGTTCTATAATGTGTGTACTTCTTTACCATACGTCTACTTCTTTTTTATATATTCGTTGCTGCGTCGCGTATACGTCGCCCATAGACAGCTGTGTAAACTTGTATGTCTTCACACAGTATATAAAAGTGTAGTCGACCGCTTAGTTGCTAAAGAAGAGTAAATGCATTATAAGCTCCTCCAGCTTCTTCCTGGCTGGTTTGGTGTCTTTTTTTAGTTAACAAAGTCTTTCCTTTATGACCTGTACTCTGTTTATACTCTGTTCCTGGCTTTGGCTTAAAAAAATCTGTCAGATAAATCCCTGTGTCTAAACACACCATAAGAAGCGCATTTGTGCGGAACAGCTTTTGTCTGATATTTATGTAGGCTTAGGGTGGTATAACACTGGACGATTTTTCGATAAACAATTTCAATCGCTATGACTAATGCTACGTTTACATGGATCGTTTAATTGATTGTTTAACGATTTTAAAGAAACAATTTGGTTTTTATAATTAGCGTTTACACGAATAAATCGTTAGAATAATCACTAGAAAAATCGTTATTTCGATAGTTTCTAAGATCGCTTAAAGAGGACCTGTCACCCCCCGTGCCAGGGTGACAGGCTCCCTACCCCCAGCTAGATCCCCTTATACTGACCGAGTCTCGCTCCCGGAGCCGGTCCCGGGATGGAGATATCCGGGTCAGAAGATCGCGCTCGTGCTGTGGAGATAAGACTCATCTCTGCAGCCGCGCACACCTCCATTTATTCATGTGCTCTAGAGGTGAAAACTTAAAGTAGCAGTCCAGTTCTGTTTTTTAAATTTTTTTTTTATATATATACAGTATATATTTTCTTCCCCCTGCTGAAGGTAGAAACATATACTCGCCAATGATGATGGTGTCCCGGTACGGCTTCGTTCCAGTTCTACGCCGCCATTCTGATCCCTCTGGCAGTGACGTCACAGCCCTTCTCACCCTCTTCTTTCTACAGGTCTATTAAAGGCCAGAAGTCAGGATCAGAAATGCATCTCTAGGAGAGCGCTCTTGTCAATATACATTGGAGCCCCTCACTTCTGGCCTCCTGAGCTGCAGAGCTGAAGCTGAAGAGGTCGTGTGGGTGCCAGTGGGATCTGTGTGGCGCGGTAGGACCGGAACGAAGCCGCACTTCGAGACGATCATCATTGGTAATACATGTGCCAACCAGCAGCGGGTAAAGAATAAAAAATATCTGGACTGCTTCTTCAACCTTTTATTTATTTATTTATTTATTTGTTATATTATGTTGCTTAGAATGGAGTATATGTTACTGGTTGTCTTAGGAAGGAAAGTATGCATATAGAAACATAGGAGATAGACGGCAGAAAAGGATAGATATACGGTGGTATCTTGGTTTAAGAGTAACTTGGATTAAGAGCGTTTTGGTTTAAGAGCTCACAGTTTTTCAAAATTGGGACTTGGTTTAAGAGCATTGCTTTTGGTTTAAGAGCTCCCTGTGCTGGGGGGAGGGGCATGTTCTGCATAGCGGGGTCTACAGCCCTGTACTCCGACCCAGGAAGTCTCCCTCACCTTCCAAATCATAGCAGATCCACTTCAGGCTGGGGCTTACATCAGGGGACAGGACTGTGGAGGTAATCTTTCCATAGCTGTAACCCCTCTCTCCCCGGACAGAGAGTGCTGCATGTATGTGCCCCCATCTGTCCTGCTCATTCCTCCCTGCAGTCTCTGTCAGCCCTTGTGTTTCCCATCCTCTCCATTATGGGGATCTGCGGCTCCATCCTGTATCTACAAACTGCTGCTGTTTTTCAGGGTTGTGCACTTACTATACATTATACACCACATGCTGATTGCTATACTGAACAGTAACTTATAATATCACATATCCAGCTGTTTCTAAATGTTTGTTTCATTTATTTTATATGTTATTCAGAATAAAAAAATCCTTATTTTTGGGGTGTGGAACCAATTTTCTGCATTTCTTTGATTTCATTAGATATTTAGCAATATTTTTAATTAATTCTTACATAGTACCAGGATTTTTAGTAGGGAAATATATATTTTAGTTAAATAAAATAGTCACAGTCAATAGTAGGTATAGGGGGTCGGCATTATACAACACATAGATTAGCCCATTATGGCAAAAAAAAAGTGCTCTGTATGTAATAATCGCTACAGATGGTGCATAACTCCAGTAGAAACAAAGTGTCTATTGTCCATAAACGTAAAAGAAGTAGTTCTGGGTGCACTCACCGGTCAGTAGCAAAAGTATTTCTTTATTCAGGACTTGTGTATAAAAGCATGGTTCCTGCAGGCGGAGGACACCTCCATGCTCAGTGGAGGGTGTTTGGCGTCCTCCGCCAGCAGGAACCATGCTTTTATACACAAGTCCTGAATAAAGAAATACTTTTGCTACTGACCGTTGAGTGCACCCAGAACTTCTTCTTTTACGTTAAATAAAATAGTAAAACTTAAGTAGCCTTATTCCCCTTGTTCTAGAGTAAGGGCCCTATTACATGGGATGATTATCGTGCAAATAATCGTTATATCGTTCAAATTTAAATTATCGTTCGAACGATAATCGTTCTGTGTAATTGCAGGCAATTCGTGTGTTGTTGATCTGAACCTAAAATTATTGTTAATCGTTCGCTGTAATTCCACATTCGTCCGCTCAAGTTCCGCATTTGTTCACTTATTGCTCAGTGTAATTGCACATTGTTCATTGTTTTGCTGGGATCAGATGGAGTAAACGATCATAGTAACGATCGCAATAACGATCATAACTAACGACTATCGCTCTGTGTAATGCTGTGTTTACACGTAACGATTATCGTGCGAATTTGCGCGATAACGATCGAAGTTGAGCAATAACCGTACGTGTTAACGCAGCGAACGATCAAATGAAGAACGAGAAATCGTCCATTTTGATCTTACAACATGTTCTAAAATCGTCGTTTGCAAAAAATTTGCAGATCGTTCCGTGTAATCAGTAGTTCGCCAATGTAACCAAATGTGTGAGATAGGCTTAAGCGATCGCAAAACGATCGCAAAATGAATTTTCCGTACGATGTATCGTACCGTCTAAACGCTGATCGTTTTGGAAAAAAATTGTTACTCCAACATCGTTAATCGTACGATCGGGCCAATTATCGTTTTGTGTAAACGCAGCATAATATGGTGAACGATTTCAGGTTAAGGGTCCATTTACACAAAGATTATCTGACAGATTATCTGCCAAAGATTTGAAGTCAAAGCCAGAAACAGACTATAAACAGAGATCAGACCATAAAGGAAAGCCTGAGATTTCTCTTTTCAAATCCATTCCTGGCTTTGGCTTAAAATTTTTGGCAGATAATCTGTCAGATAATCTTTCTGTGTAAATGGACCCTAATGATAAACAATCTCATTAGTCGTTAATAGTTAACCCCTTCGTGCTGCAGCTAGTTTGGGCCTTAATGACCAGGCTAATTTTTCAAAATCTGACCTGTCTCACTTTATGCTCTTATAGCTCAGTGAGGCTTTAACGTATGCTAGCGATTCTGAGATTGTTTTTTCGTCACATATGGCACTTTATGTTAGTGGCAAAATTTGGTCACTACTTTGTGTGTTTTTTGTGAAAAACATCAAAATATGAAAAATTAAAAAAATTAGCATTTTATGAACTTTGAAATTCTCTGCTTCTAAAAAAAGAACGTCGTAGCACATAAATTAGTTGCTAAGTCACATTACCAATATGTCCTCTTTATTCTGGCATAATTTGGTAAACATATTTTACTTTTTTAGGGTGTTACGGGGCTTAGAAATTTATCAGCAAATTATCACATTTTCGTGAAAGTTTAGGGACCAGTTCTTTTTTTAAATGGATTTAGAAGTCTGGTATCCTGAAAACCCCCATAAGTGACCCCATTTTGGAAACTACACACCTTAAAGAATTAATCTAGGGGTATAATGAGCATTTTAACCCTACAGGGGCTGGAGGAAAGTATTCACAATTAGGCAGTAAAAAAATGGAAAATTAAAATTTTCCAATAATATATACGTTTAGATTAAAGTTTCTCATTTTCAAAAGGAACATGAGAGAAAAAGCACCCCAAAATTTGTAATGCAGGTTCTCCTGAGTACAACGGTACCCCATATGTGGGCGTAAACCACTGTATGGGCACACAGCCGGGCTCAGAAGGGAAGGAGCGCCAATTAGCTTTTCCAATGCAAATTTTGCTGAAGAAGTTTCAGAGCGCCAGGTGCGTT
The DNA here is from genome assembly GCF_027789765.1 of Dendropsophus ebraccatus. NCBI lineage: Eukaryota > Metazoa > Chordata > Amphibia > Anura > Hylidae > Dendropsophus > Dendropsophus ebraccatus. The sequence continues at coordinate 143,001,566 of NC_091457.1, read as the reverse complement.
TGCAGAGCCCCTGTAGTGTCAGCAGAGAGAAAAACCCCCATAAGTCACCCCATTTTGGAAAGTGCACCCCTCAAAGAATTCATCTTGGTGTGTGGTGACCATTTTGACCCCACAGGTATTACAGGAAAGTATTCAAAAGAAGACAGTAAAAATGAAAAACTCGAATTCTTCCAAAAATATGTTCGTTTAGTTTGAAATTTCTCAATTTCACGAGGAACAAGAGGAAAAAAAGTACCCCAAAATTTGTAACGCAGGTTCTCCTGAGTACAATGGTACCTCATATGTGGGCATAAACCACTGTATGGGCACACAGGAGGGCTCAGAAGGGAAGGAGCGCCAATTAGCTTTTTCAATGCAGATTTTGCTGAAGAAGTTTCCGAGCGCCAGGTGCGTTTGCAGAGCCCCTGTAGTGCCAGCGGAGTAAAATCTCCCAATAAGTCACTCCATTTTGGAAAGTGCACCCCTCAAAGAATTCATTTTGGGGTGTGGTGAGCATTTTTACCCCACAGGTATTAGAGGAAAGTATTCAAAAGTAGACAGTAAAAATGAAAAACTCGAATTTTTCCAATAATATGTTCCTTTAGTTTGAAATTTCTCAATTTCACGAGGAACAGGAGAGAAATGTCACCCCAATATATGTAAAGAAGGTTCTCCTGAGTAGAACGGTACCCCATATGTGGGCATAAACCACTGCATGGGCACACAGCCGGGCTCAGAAGGGAAGGAGCGCCAATTAGCATTTTCAGTGCAGATTTTTCTGAAGAAATTTCTGAGCGCCAGGTGCGTTTGTAGTGCCCCTGTAGTGTCAGCAGAATAGATTCCCCCCAAAAGTCACCCCATTTTGGAAAGTGCACCACTCAAAGAATTCATCTTGGTGTGTGGTGACCATTTTTACCCCACAGGTATTAGAGGAAAGTATTCAAAATTGGCCAGTAAAATGAAAAACTCGAATTTTTCCAATAATATGTTGGTTTAGTTTGAAATTTCTCAATTTGACGAGGAACAGGAGAGAAAACGTACCCAAAAATCTGTAACGCAGGTTCTCCTGAGTACAACGGTACCCCATATGTGGGCATAAACCACTGTATGGGCACACAGCAGGGCTCAGAAGGGAAGGAGCGCCAATTTACTGGAGCAAAACCGCAGCTAGTAATGGTTATTAGAATAGCGCAGTTACTAAAATAAAATAAAAAAAATGAGATTACAGGTAATGTGGGGTGGTTACGGGCAACCTGAGGTGGTTACAGGTAATCTGGGGTGGTTACGGACAACATGGGGTGGTCACGGGCAACGTGGGGTGGTTACAGGCAACGTGTGGTGGTTATGGGCAACCTGCTGTGGTTACGGCAACGTGGGGTGGTTACAGGCAACGTGGGCTGGTTACGGGCAACGTGGGCTGGTTACGGGCAACCTGCTGTGCTTACAGACAATCTGGGGTGGATACGGGCAACGTGGGGTGGTTACGGGCAACCTGCAGTGCTTACAGACAATCTGGGGTGGTTTCGGGCAACGTGGGGTGGTTAGGGGCAATGTGGGGTGGTTACGGATAAACTGGGGTGGGTACCTTTAATCTGGCATGGGCACCGCAATCTGGAGGGGGTCATTGGCAATTTGGGATGGTCAGAGGCGCCGTGGCGTGGTCAGAGGCGACGTATGGTGGTCAAAGGCAACGTGCGGTGGTTACGTGCAATCTGGGGGGTTACATGTAATCTGGCGTGATTACGGGGAACCTGGGTGGGTTATGTGCAACCTGGAAGGGTTACAGACAATCTGGGATTGTTACTGATAAACTGAAGTGCTTATAGGTAATCTGGGGTGGGTACATGTAATCTGGAGGGGGTCACTGGCAATTTGGGGTGGTTACGGGCAACGTGCGGTGGTTACGGGCAACATGCGGTTATTATGGGCAACGTGCAGTGGTTACGGGTAATCTGGGGGGGGGGGGGGGTTAGGGGTAATTTGGGAGTAAACTGCAATTATTACTATAATAAAAAGTGTGTTTTATTTTTTTGTATGTTTGTCACTTTTTGTACTTTACACATTCATTTTCACTGTATTACTATGATTACTGTGATATTTTCTATCACAGTAATCATAGTTCAGTGACAGAGACCAAATTGGTCTCTGTCACTTTAAATTTTCAGAGTTGGCTGGTTGTGGAGCGCATGCGCACTTCATAACCAGCCAGGACGTCGAAGAGGAAGGAGCTCCAGGATCAGGTAACGTATAAGGGGTAGGGGAGGTGACTGGGGGACGGGGGTGACAGGGGGGGTGGGGGGCCACTTGGGGGGGTGGGGGACATCACTTTTTATCCCCTGTCACCAATCATTCATGGTGACAGGGGATAAAAAGTGCCGGGAGCACATGGTACAAGCGATCAGCGGTATATAGTATATACCGCTGATCGCTTGTACCGGGACCCCACAGGGGGGTCCCGATGACTGCCCTATGCTCTCCGCCACCGTGGGGCTTTAATTCATTTTAACTTTTCCATCGCTGTGAACAGACATTAGTCGGTTCACAGCAATGGCGGTGGCCATCTTGGAAATGATGGCCGCCGGGGGAGGGGGGTTAGTGATAGCCCTACTAGGGGGGGCTGATCTGAGGTCTGGGGGACACTTATTTCATCTCCCCCCGCCGTAGATTCACGGCGGGGGGGAGATGAAAGACGGCGGCACCGGTAATCCCCTTTACCGACGGCCGCCGCTATAACGTGAATAGCGGCGATCGTCGGTTAGGGGGGGGGCCGGGACGGACCCCACACACTGCCCCAACCCCTCAGCTACCTCCGGTAGCTGGGGGGGGATGGGGTGGGGGCCGTCCCGACCCGCAGCCTTATGGTGCGTTTACACAGAAAGATTTATCTGACAGATTTTGGAAGCCAAAGCCAGGAATGGATTTGAAAAGAGGATAGATCCAAGTCTTTCCTTTATAACCTGATCCATGTTTATAGTCTGTTCCTGGTTTTGGCTTCAAAGATCTGTCAGATAAATCTGTCTGTGTAAACGCACCATTATTCTCTGCCATCGCCGTAAAAAGCTGATGGCAGCAGAATAAGGACCCTTAGTGAACGCCGCAAAAAGCCATATCGGCAGTCACTAAGGGGTTAAAAGTCGATTGGTCTAATAGGACCCTAATGGTACTTTTACACGGTGCGATAATTCGCACGATTAACGATTTTGAATGAACAACGTTTAGACGGAACGATACATCGTACGGAAAATTCGCTATGCGATCGTTTAAGCCTATCTCACACATAGGTGAAATCGCTGAAAGAATGTTTACACGGAACGATCTGCGAATTTTTTGCGATCAACGATGATTTGAGAACATGTTGAAAGATTCGTGTGATCGTTCGCTGCGTTTACACGTACGATTATCGTTCGAATTTGACCGTTATCGTGCAAAAACGAACGATCAATCGTCCCGTGTAAAAGGACCATAACATTCATCCAGCTACCACTAGGGAGGGCACACTACATAAGGAATTTTACTGCTCTCATTGTACTCAATCATAAATTCATTTGCATTGTGCTCCCCCTAGTGGTGACAGAAAGAAGTACAAGCTTTAACTTGATTTCCTGAACTCTTTAGAGGGGTTTTTTTCCCACTACTAGCGTTTCCATTTAAATCACTAGACCATATGCCTTTATTATATTTTGCCAGGTGAGAGGGCATTCATTCTGTGATTACAGACCAGAATAGAGGAACTCCATCATTATATGTCATTTTGATGCTGGGAGCCCTAAATCAGTTTAAATATCTGTGCTACTGTACTGATACAGCCGTGCAAACATTTAAACTGATTCAGAGCTTGAACTTTGTGCACGGTCTGTAGTCCTGGACGTGTGAATGCCCCCCTTAAAGGGGTTTTCTTTGCTTCAACACTGATGAAAAATGGAGGTTCTACAAAATTTGTATTGACCCCAGCTTCTCCCTCTCTCCCGTGATAATGCATCATCCTCTCAGGAAACTTGGCTGTATCTTGTCTCCTACACCTGAGTGATTTACCATCTCTGACTAGCCCCTGGGCAGCATGGTTGGTTAGTGTTTGGTACTGTGGCCTTGGAGCGCTGGGGCTCATGGGTTCAAATTCCACCACGGGCAATATTTGTTTGTATGTATGTTCTGTCTGTGTGGGTTTCTTCTCAAAATCTAGGTCGATCTAGATTGTGAGCCTATATAAAATGCTATCAAATCTTTATTGTGGTGCTCAGAGAACAAAAAAAGCAGCACTGACCAAATGTACCAATTTGCTTACAGTGTAATAATATCCCCTCCCTTCAGTGGTGGTGCCTGCCTCTAGTCCAGGTGGTGTTTTGAAAAATGGACCGCACCAACAGGATTTCCATGCCGGCATTGACCAGGTAGTGTAAAAAAACAAAAATTTAGTCAATTAAAAAAAATTAAGTAACACAATGAAACTACAATGTGTGAACACAGCCTATATGTTCTGCAACAGCTCTGGAAGGGGAGTAGGCAACGCTACTTGAAGAATGTAAATTTTTTTTATACCTCATGTTGGAGTACCCTTTTAGGCTGCGTTCACACACAGTATATTTCAGTCAGTATTTGATCAGTATTTTGCAACCTCAACCTTTGCAATATGAGGACCAAAATACTGACTGAAATATACTTTGTGTGAACCCAGTCTAAGGCTATGTGCAGACTATGTAAGAGACCAGCCGTTCCGTGACCCGGCCGGTACTGCAGGCCAGATGATCTTTGCAGCCGCAGAGTTCTGAAGCGGGCGCATCAGTGAGCGCCCGCATCAGAACTACCCACAGCACACTTTGGACGTCGCTCGCTCCATAGTGTGCACTGACAGGGTTTTCTACAGTCACTATTCAATGAATAGCGGTCGCAGAAAACTGACATGCTAGGGATCCCGTCCGGAGCGTATACTATGTGTATACGCTCCGTCCGGGATCCCATACATGGCAAGGTAATGTATATTTTCATAATAATTACGGCCGTGGTTTTACGATAATATACGTTGTGTGAACATAGCCTTAGGTTGGTTCACACGTACAGGATCCACAGCATATTTGATGCTGCAGATATCAATGTACCTACAATGTGCTGCGGATCCTGTATGTGTGAAGGCACCCGTAATGTTATTTGGAGGTGGAGTGTGATTGGCTGCAAACTTAAAACATTAGCATGGTGCTCTCTGAACATGTCTTATCAGGTGTCTCTCTTTGAAGATCTTCACAGTTGGGAGGCATGTAAAATATGGCTAGTGTTGAAAAATGTTTAACTTCATTACCTAGCACACATCACTCATCACTTGCACATATAGATGTTACATACAGAACTTTAATCTTTGTTGGGTGCTGTTTTCATGCAATTTGTTGTGATACAACTTCAATACAATCTTATGTCCTCCAGTAAGTAAAGATAAAAAAAAGAGTACCTAAATCTGCTTTTTTACATTGGTGTTTATGGGTGAGAGACCAATTCCATTATAGGCATCTGTCACAGCCTTATTAAACTATACATTAGTTTAAAGCGTGAGAGACTATAGGTTGTGAATAGATAACAGATGGCATCTGTTAAGGCATTCGTCATACAGCATATACCGTATTTTCCGGCATATAAGGCGACTGGGCGTATAAGACGACCCCTGACTTTCAATCAGATTGTCAGGGATTCGCCTTATTCGCCGGAAAATTTTAACCCCTGCCTGACCACAGCGCTGCTACGGTCAGGCAGGGGTTAACTGCAGCTAAATGAATAAAGTAACAAACAGTTAACTCACCTGGGCCTGTTCCCGGCCCCTGCTCGTCTTCTTCTCCGGTGCCGTTCCCTGGCGCAGGCAGTGTGACGTACGCTGGCTGCGCTGGGGATGCCCAAAGCCCTCCCGAGCAGCCAAGCGTCTAATCGGAGACGCTCGGCTGCTCGGGAAAGCTTCGGAAGAATGACAGAGGCATCGGGAGGCTCCGGAAGTACCCGAAGCCTCTGTCATTCTTCAGAAGCTCTCCCGAGCAGCCGAGCGTCTCCGATAGATCTGCTGTAAAACAAAGCTGAACTTCAGGTTCAGTCTCCTGAAGGCAGATTTTCTGACTTGTGTTGGTTGAAAAAAAAAAAACCTGGACTAAACACAGGTATTCTGGCAATTTGGAAATAAAATAAAGTATTTAAAAAATAAAAAACACACAGCAATTCTGGCCAGTACAGAGAGTCACGGCGTAATATGTCCATCAGTCACATGCAGGGCCGTATTACCAGCTGCTGCTGCCCTAGGCATTCACCAACTAGCATCATGATTTTTTTTCCTGAATATCATATTTATATCTGATCAGTCTTAGGCCGCGTTCCCACATTTACTGTACATCACCACATGAAGCCAAAACCAGACCCTCATGCGGTAACCAATAGGTGTATGGCCATTGGCCAATAATCTATAATAACGCCATACTGTGACTGGATAATACCGCTACACCAGACCTGACCAATACCACCATGCCCCCCTCCCTCGAAAAGACACTAGATTTACTGGCAAGTCTGAACGAGAGGGGGGAGGCTAAAAGAATTTAAAAAAAAGTTGTTTCCTTCCCCCTGCTCCCTGGTGCTGCCCCCATGCAAGGTGCTGCCCTAGACACCGGACCACGGATGCCTAGTGGTAAATACGGCCCTGGTCACATGACTGCCTTCTCTCTGAGCGCTCAGATGGCCTGGAATACACTGGACTGACTGTTTCCTGTTTTTTGAAAAAAAAAAGGCAAAACAGAAAGTGCCGTGCTTTCCATGATAACTAAAAAAAAATAATGAATGTAAATTGCAAACTTGGTTTATATCACATCTACTGCTGATTTAGATTTTTATATTTTTAAAGTTATAAGGACAGTGACACTTGCATGCTCGAGTCCGATTGTGTCACATTTGGACACCCCTGACTAAAGAAGTTGGATGCAGCTGTAGGGAGTCCTGGAAAATATGGATATAGCCTTAAGGCCCTATTCCACGGACCGAATATCGGCCGCTACGAACGATAATCGTCCCGTGGAATAGAGTGCAACGATCAGCCGACATCGTTCATGTCGTTTGATCGTTGCAGTCACTTGTTTTTCAACATGTTGAAAAACAAGCGACTGATATAGCAGCGATCTGCTGCCGTCGCTCCGTTGAATAGGAGCATCGGCAGCAGACGCTGCTGTATCCTATGGACTGCCCGGACGATCAGCGATCACCCGGGCAGCCCCCCCCCCCCCAGCCTGACACCAGCTGATTTACATTTTATTCTCTGGAGTACCCCTTTAAGGGCCCTATTCCACAGTAACGATAATCGGTCGGATCAGCCCCATTTGGCCCGATTCGGCCGATTATCGTTCGGTGAAATAGAGAGAACGATCAGCCGATGATCGTGTCATTGGCTGATCGTTCACTTAGGGCCAGACCTAAAATCATCGTTCCCCCCCCCCCGCGCGCATCGCTATGGTTGAATAGCGGTGCGCGGCGGGCGACCGACGATTTGACAAGCAGCAGCAGCATACATTACCTGTCCAGGCTTCTTCTCCGCGCTGTCTTCATCCCCGGGTCCCGCACGCTCTGTCTTCAGAATCGCCGCGGCCTGTGATTGGCTGAGTGTGGCCTGTCAGCTGACCGGCCATTCTGAAGATAGAGCGCGCGGGACCCGGGGATGAAGACAGCGCGGAGAAGAAGCCTGGACAGGTAATGTATGATGCTGCAAGGACATCGGTAACGATGTCCTTGCAGCTCTCGCTCAACGATCATCGGGCCGTGGAATAGGCCCAGTAAACGAGCTGCGATCTAGCAGATCGCCGCTCGTTTACATCGTTGATTGGGCCCTCCTCGGCCCGTGGAATAGGACCCTAAGGCAATGTTATTTCCAGTTTTACATCTATTCTTATTTGCCTTTAACATGAAGTTATATTTATTCATGTTCTATTGTCATACTTGCTATTCAAGCTTATTTACTTCTGTAATGCATACATAGCCCCTGAGGCTGCTGCTTTTTGTGCTCATTCTATAATGATTGTTTATATTGTGAAGTGAATTAATAAAGGTATAACCTTTCATGTTGACTTGCTTTGCTCTGTGTGCCTTTTTAGTAGGATTCATTGCTTGACTTACAAATACTAAGGCAAAATAAGGACATCATACTGCCTTGTGAAAGTGGCCTTAAAAACGACATCCATTATGTTGTTTTCCTTGTGTTTTTCTCACTGCTCCAGTGAGCATTTGCATTATAAGTGCACAGAGGAGCGGCAGCGATTTTCCGGCAGCAGGACTGGCGTCGGAAGTGGAATCGGCAGGAGGGGGTAAGTATGGGGGACTATATCCAGGGGTCGGGTGGGTTCAGCTTGCTCTTCCAGGATGACAGGTTCCCTTTAGATCAGTTTCATGATTTTGACGCTCCGAATTGCGGTTCACTGCAGTCCCAGGTTACTGCTGTTCCACTCAACCAATCAGTGGCTGCGGTGGGACAGCGCACCGATTGACTAAGGCCAGGGGGCCAGAGATGCAAGCTGGAGTGTGGCCAGGTATTGTATTAACCTGGCAGCTGATAGGCTAAATGGGCAGGGGGCTACATTCTCGCAGCGGAATGAAAATCCACTCCGAGAATTTAGATTCATAGGAAACGGCAGGACAGAGTATCACAGCAGATTTCTCTACGGAACTCACAGTGTGAAATCCGCTGCAATGCGGTATGTGTAAAACTGGCCTTAAGGTAGTTTCCTGTTCTTCACTAATGTGCCAAAACAAGGCATACAATTTATCAGTCAGATACCTAGGTTGCACTCCCCAGAATAGTCCTTAATTCACTTCTGTGTAGCTGCTAGCAAGATGGGCTTGGAGTTATATCGGGAATGGATCTGGGTAGATAGTGGGCAGGTTACATCAGATCCAGACACAATACCATTAGGCAGGGTCAAAGGGTCAGGCCAATGTCAGTGCATGAAATATCCAAGATCAAGCAGAATGAGGCAAGTCAGGTCAATAGGGATGGGGAAAAGCAAGCTGATCGCTGGGGGTCTGAATACTAGGACCCTAATCTCTCCACAATGAATTGCTCCACTCATTATCGATGGAGGGGATCTATGGCACCCCCATGGGGATAAGAAGCTGAGATGGGAATACACCTTTGAAAGGGTACTCAGGAAACTAACATTATATATATATATATATATATATATATATATATATATATATATATATGTTTTTCCTGCATAGTGTGAGTAGTGGTATGTGGGGTGTGTGGATACCTCCTTTTAACTTACACTCCACCCATCTCCTGTGGGTGTTTTAAACAAAGATTAGTTGAATCCTACATGCCCAGTTTGTAGGCTTAATGTGAGCCCAAGAGAGGCCAGTGTCAGGGTAGGAACCATCTCTCTGAGGTCACCTTAACATGGTCAGATGGTACACTCTATTTGATCCAATGGTTTGCTAAGAATCTCATTTAAAAAAACAAAACTTTAGAGCAGTTATTTATCATGTATGACGGCAGGGAGTATAGATGGTAAATCCTAACTCTTGCAGGTTGCTGTTTGCTCTTTCTTGTTTTTGTCTGTATATTGGTCACAGCGAATAGTGTGAATAGTGGTATTGGTGTAATATGGTAAGTAAGTAAGTATGGTGTAAGTGGTATTTTTGTAATAACCATGGTACCATGCTGGATTTAATTACGTAATGTAATTACTGTACAAAATTATTTTTAAAAAAGCGTAAATTACAATGACTTTTTTGCATTGGCTTCAAATGTTTTCCCAGTTGTTTTTGCATCAGAGCTTTGAGAGCATTAGTTATAATAACAACTATATTCACTACTGCTATGGTAACTCATCTAATGTCATAGTTGTTTGACGACCATTAGAATGCTACGGTTGTCATGGGAACAACCATTTTTTTTTCTGACTGAAAATAGCCTTATTTACAAGTAGACGAAAAGAGATATACAATGTACTGTGACGCACACTGCAGACGGGAACGCGGCACTGTACAATATCAAGCACATATATGGGTAGGGGGACATGGACCTCAAAATGTTCAGCACTACAACAACATTTTAACATCGCTACACATGAACGTACAATGAACATAAAATAAACTAACTAAATAAATAAAACAACAGACAAGTGATAGGGCATGGAGGAGCAGAAATAATAGAAACACCAAGAAGAGAGGGTACATTGATTTAGCTATTTAGGAGCCCCAAATGAAGTGAAAGGCTATTCCAATAATAGCTAATAAAGACCCTATTACACCAAGCGATTATTGGCTGTATTTGGCCGATTATCAGCCATTACGGCTGATAATCGCTTGGTATAATAGCTAGTGATGCTGAAATGCATGATGTCGGTTGTTCCTTCCCTTTCATCATGTTAAAAAGAAAAAAACTTCAACGATAGCGACGGTCTGCTGGCCATTCCTCCGTGTAACAGGAGCAGCAGCAGCACACAGCCGCTATCTCCTAACTGAAGATTGTCCTCACGCCCCACCCCCCTCGCTGTCTGTGCCTGTAATAGAGCCGGCAGCAGGCAAGCAAGGAGGAGCAAGCGAGCGCTGACCTGACAGGTCGGCGTCACTTGCTCCTTCTGGCGTTAGGACAAGAACCTTAATCGCTAAGAAAAGTTAATACGATTGTAAGTGCGATAGAAGTATATGTGCTCATATACACTAAGCGGATTTCACGCTGCGAGTATGTGGCCCGGCCCCTTTATCCCCCCCCCCATCCCGCGACCCGCAGCATTCATTACCTTCTCGGTGCCGCAGCTATGTGTGAGGCGCTGTGGCACCGAGCAGGTTATGTATGCTGTGGCATGTGGGCAGCGGGATGCGGGGGCTTAAAGTGGCCAGGTCACATACTGGCAGTGGAATGAAAATTCCGCTGCGGGTATGTGACCCATTCACTTCACACTACCAGGATCCATAGTATGTGTGATCAGGTATGTGTGAAGTTGCCCTAAAAGACTTTAGAACGATTAACAATGGTTTTGAGGTCAGCTCAAAACATGGGATCAATGGCATACAAAGACATTTTTATTTGCCGTGTGATGCTGCGTTTACCAGAAGTTTATTGATTAAATTTGAATGGTTTAACCATTTACTGCACGATAACCAACCTGTGTAAAAGGCCCTTAACCGTGCAAAGATAAGTACTTATATATGCTGTGTACTAAAGCACAACATAATATCAGGGTATCTACCTATAGGTGGCACTAGAGAGTCAGTTTGTTACCTTATGTAGGAAAGCTAGTTAGCAAGTTAACCCATATGATGTCATCCTCACCTTGGAAACCACTAAGTTGGCATGGTATCCTTTATCAACCTAAGAATCTTCAGGTTGTCATAATAGTGACTATGATGTCACTGCCAACAGGGTACACATGGTTGTCGCAGTTGTTCTTTGCACTGACACCATTAGAACACACGTTTCATGGTAATTACTGTTACATCTCTGTTATATTTATCAAGATGTTTAGGTTACCATGGAAAACCTCTGTATTTCTTTGTACCAATAGAATGCCATGTATTAACCCCTTAAGGACAGCAGGCGTACATTTACGCCCCCGCTGCCTGGGCCTTAAGGCAGGAGGGTGTAAATGTACGCCCTTGCGCGGTCTCGGGCTATGGAGCGGGCTCACAAGCTGCGCTCGTCTCGTAGCCGGTGAGGACCGGCTGCTATCTGCAGCCAGGCCCTCACCCTCAATGGCGGGTGACCGTGATCTTACGGGCCGCCTGCCATTAACCGCGACGTTTAAACGCGCCCCGGTGTCTTACCAACAATGTCAGGCCCGGCGCTCTCAGGCTGTCCTCCATTTTGTGAGCCTGGGTGAACAGAGCCACAGTGGGCAGGAGCTCCTCCAGACCATCAGGTAGGATATATATGACTGGCTGAGCCACGGTCAACTAACGGTGGGAAGTGTTGTAGCCCACAAAGGGAGGAACCTTTTCTCTGCAGTGCAGCAGGGAGTCATATAGGTTTTAGGTTCGGTTCGTACGAATCCGAACTTCACGAAAGTTCACTGGATCGAACCGAACTTTCAAAAGTTCGCTCATCCCTATTTTACATAAAACATATAAAAATAATAAAGTTAATTAACATATTTACCGTAGCGTGTGTAATTATCCAATCTATTAAAATAATACTTTATTGTTCCCGCATGGTGAACGGTGTGAACAAAAAGTGGTAAAAAAACTGCAGGGATTGCTTTTTTTAAATTACTTTTTATGTATAAAAAAAAATTATAAAAAGTGATCAATACGTCTGATCTAGAAAAAGATGTTACTAATAAAAACTAGAGATCATGGCGCAAAAAATGATGCCCCATATGACCCCGTAGGTGGAAATATAAAAGCGCTATAGGAGTCACAATAGGACCATTTTAAATATACCCATTTGCAAAAAAAAGAGTCCTACTGCTAATAAAAATAGTAAAACGTTAGAAAACCTAGTAAACATGCAGATCGCTGTGTTCAGACTGATCTATAGAATAAAGAAAAAAATGCCAGTTTTACCGTAAAGTACATTATGTAAACATGGAACCCCCCAAAATTTGCGGAATCGCATTTTTTGACCCAAATTTACCCCATTAATGATATTTTGGGAGTTCCGTCATTCATTTTATGGCAGATTGAAAGATGCCATTACAAAGTACACAAAAGTAAATGGTGGAAATCAGCTCACCTCCTCATGTGTCCGTTGGGGTCCCAGCGCATATAGGAGGGTGCACGGTTCCTGGCGGTGGCTGTCCGTCGGCAAGTAAATAGTTTAGAAGTGGTAAGGATCCGGCACTCCAAATGGTGGATTAAAAATCAAAATTTTATTAAAGGGGTTGTCCGGCGATAAAAAATTATTCACAGAATAACACACATTACAAAGTTATACAACTTTGTAATGTATGTTATGTCTGTGAATGGCCCCCTTCCCCGTGTCCCCCCACCCCCCACCCGTGTACCCGGAAGTGTGGTGCGCTATACATACCTGTCACGTGCCGACCACGGTCTCCGATCCTCAGCAGTGACGTCTTCTTCGGGAGGCCGGCGGATCTTCCCGAGTGCTGGCCCCCCTCTGCAGCGTCATCCGAAGCTCAGCCACGATTGGCTGAGCATAACTGTGCTCAGCCAATCGCGGCTGAGCTTCGGATGACGCTGCAGAGGGTGGCCGGCACTCGGGAAGATCCGCCGGCCTCCCGAAGAAGACGTCACTGCTGACGATCGGAGACCGTGGACGACACGAGATGCGGTGAGTATAATGTACCACACTTCCGGGTCTAGCGTGGGTGGGGGGAAACACGGGGAAGGGGGCCATTCACAGACATAACATACATTACAAAGTTGTATGACTTTGTAATGTGTGTTATTCTGTGAATAATTTTTTATCGCCGGACAACCCCTTTAAATCATGTCTAAAAATCAGCTGAGCAACTCATGCTGTGTGGCCTGAAGGACTGACGCGTTTCGCGCATGCGCGCTTAGTCATAGTCTAGTGGTCAGTATGTGACCGGAGATTTAAAAACAAATGATGGCCAATAGGGTGTCTCCCAGTGCACATGTATGCAGGTGGGATGGGTGCGTGCAATCAGTAATGTGATCCTGCTTGAGCACTGCTCGGTTAGCACTACGGCCAATTCACATTGCAAGAAATAAGTTCACTGAGCGTGACCATGTGATATATGTATATTAACAATCATGATGTGATGCGGAGGATAGATCGTGGAGTGTGAGAACACATAATCCACATTGGAGCGTGTTTGGCGGCTAAGTTGTGTGTTAATGCAATAGGATGCCAAGTTCTATCATATATGATGTAACTAAGCCGCACAGTATGAACATCGCTCCTAGAGTAGACCCTCTATAGGCAGGTCAGTGTGCATAATGTAAGCCCTGTTCCTGTTTTTAGATTCGCTGTAATGACGTGCATGAATGGTAATGACGTGCATGAATGGTAACACTATGTGTGCATGAAGAGTGCAACCCTTTGTTATAAATGAAATAATGATATATATATCTGTGTGTCTACGTATCTATAATGTATTCACATATCAACAAGGGTTGCACATTGCTACATGACATAATGTTGGGTTGACACAGAATTTAGAATGTATATGTGGATAATAGAATGTGTGCATATCCACAAACACATGGATATGTGAGAGTGTGGAGATGTACATGCAATGATGATGGAACGATACTTGGTAATATGGAACTGTTGATGACAGTGTGTATATCGTAAGTGATAATTAATGGTATTACAATATGCCCATATTACAAAAATAATATAAAAGTTAATTTATGTAATGATATAAAAGGTCATTCTTGTAATTGAGTCCAAGGGGGATTCTTGTGTCCAATTTAAAGATGTATTCAGCTTCCTTGTTGCGGAGTAGTTCTTGTCTGTTGCCTCCCCTCTGGGGTACAGCAATGTGTTTGATCCCGTAGAAGGTAAAGTGTGAAGTGTTCCCATTATGTACGTCTATAAAATGTTTTGCTGCACCAGAGCAGTGTAGGTTAGAGCCCTTTCTGATGTCGGTTAAATGTTCACTGATTCTTTTCTTTAATTTTCTTGTCGTGCAGCCGACATATTTTAATTTGCACACTCCACACTCTATAATATAGATGACATGGTCCTTTTCACAGTTAATGAAGTCACCAATATTGTATGTCTTTGTGTTAGTACTGTTGGTGTATTCCTTAGTGTTTTTGCAATGTCTGCACATATTGCACCGAGGTGAACCACACTTGTAGTTTCCTTTAAGTTTGTCTTTTTCATTTGTGGAGATTTTCAGTGTGGGTAAGGTGCTGGAGGATAGATCATCCCATAAGGTGCGTCCTCTACGTGCTACGCAGTGTATGCCCTCGTCAAGTATTGCGCTAAGTATTGCATCTTGTCTTAAGATATTAATGTTCCATTGAACTATTTTAGTAATTTCTTTATATTCTATAGAAAATCGCGTGGAGAAAGTTACGGGTGTTTGTGATGTTTGTTCCTTGTTTTGTTCTTCTTTTCTTCTTCCTCTTAATAGGTCGGATCTATTTTTTGTTTGCACAATTTTTTCTGCTCTTTCCAGGTAGTGTTTTTTTATATATCCTCTTTTTTTCATCCTAGCGCAAGCCTCTTTAGGTTGTTCAGAGTATACATTAGGTTCCGAGCAGACCCTCTTAATGCGGGTGAGTTCACCCACCGGTATTGCTTTAACTCTGTGTAGGGGGTGACTACTCTCAGCATGTAGTATTGTATTGCCCGCAGTGGGCTTACGGAACAGGGATGTATGGACCAGACCCGTGTCCACATCTGCCTTTAGGTGGATGTCCAAAAATGGTATACATGTTGGATTTGTGACAAGTGAATCTAAGATTATTATCATTTTTGTTACAGTATTCTACAAAGGCAGCAATGTCAGATATTCTCCCCTGCCACACGATGAGCACGTCGTCAATAAAACGACCGTACCACCGTATGGCAGGGGAAAATGGGTTGGAGCTGGTAAATATAAATTTTTCTTCCCACCACGCAACAAAAAGTCCAGCCAAAGTAGGTGAGAATTTGGCCCCCATGGGGGCGCCCCTGGTTTGCAGGAAGAATTCACCATTGAAAGAAAAATAATTGTGTCGCAAAAGAAATGATGTGACTTCCAATATGTATTCTCTTAAGTCGCAGCTGTAATTGCTGTACTTATAAAGGTGGTGAGCTAGCGCTTCCAAGGCTTGATTATGAGGTATGGAGGAATAAAGCGCTGTGATGTCACAGCTAAGCCATTGATTCTGGTCTGACCATGTGTAACCATCAAAAGCTCTAAGAACCGTGCCACTATCCTGGAGGTAACCCGGGACCCGCTGGACCAACGGTTGTAGCAGGTTATCCACCCACTCGCACAGTTTCTCTCCTAGGGTTCTCACACTCCACGATCTATCCTCCGCATCACATCATGATTGTTAATATACATATATCACATGGTCACGCTCAGTGAACTTATTTCTTGCAATGTGAATTGGCCGTAGTGCTAACCAAGCAGTGCTCAAGCAGGATCACATTACTGATTGCACGCACCCATCCCACCTGCATACATGTGCACTGGGAGACACCCTATTGGCCATCATTTGTTTTTAAATCTCCGTTCACATACTAACCACTAGACTATGACTAAGCGCGCATGCGCGAAACGCGTCAGTCCTTCAGGCCACACAGCATGAGTTGCTCAGCTGATTTTTAGACATGATTTAATAAAATTTTGATTTTTAATCCACCATTTGGAGTGCCGGATCCTTACCACTTCTAAACTAATTACAAAGTACACCTGTTCCTGAAAAAAAAAAGTCCTCACATGGCCATGTGGGTGGAAAAATAAAAGAGTTATGGACCTTAGAAGGTGAGGAGGAAAAAACGAAAACGCAAAAGTGACAATTGGCCCGGTCCTTAAGACATTTCAGAATCTGTCCTTAAGGGGTTAAAGAGTGCCTGCAATGAAAAAAAACTTTTGACATGTCAAAAGTTTTGATCGGTTGTATTCTAAACTTTCATACATGATCAGGAGAAGGAGCCAAGGGAATTTCATGCACTGCGTGGTCTCTTATATCTTTGGGTCCAAAGACGGGCTACACAAAAACTTATCAGGAAAGACTTAAGGATTTGAATCTGTATAGTCTGGAGGAAAGAAGGGAAAGGGGGGACATGATTGCAAATAGAGATTAGCAAACCGGGTTCGGGTTCGAGTCGATCCGAACCCGATCGTTCGGCATTTGATTAGCTGGGGCTGCTGAACTTGGATAAAGCTGTAAGGTTGTCTGGAAAACATGGATACAGCCAATGACTATATCCATGTTTCCCACATAGTCTTAGGGCTTTATCCAACTTCAGCAGCCACCGCTAATCAAATGCCGAAAGTTCAGGTTCAGATCGACTCAAGCATGCTCGAGGTATGTTCATCTCTAGTCGCAAACCTTTAAACAGGACCAAATAAGGAGGTTCAGGAGGGAAATATTTTTAGAACAAGAGGACACAGTAAGAGGTTAGTTGGGGGAAAGAGTAGTAGATGCTTGGAACAAACTTCCTGCAGATGTGGTTGGTAAATCTACAATAACTGAATGTAAACCTGCCTGGTATGTATATATATATATATATATATATATATATATCTAATATCCATCCATAAATACTATAAGGCCAGACTGGATGGGCCAGGTGTTCTTTATCTCCCGACAATCTTTGTCTCTATGTTATCTGACCTGGGCGGCCGCATAGACATACAGAAACTTACAAGCGGAGAGAGACCAAGTCTATGTGGTCAGAAAATGACACTGAGCTGGAAGTGAACGCGTAGTGGTTGGTAAATGAGACTGAGCCCGGGAGTGAACACTCAGACCACAACTGAAAAAAACTTTTGACATGACAAGAGTTGTTTTTTTTTTATGACAGTGTCCATTTAAAATTATAATGTCATATTATGATATCATTACTGTAAATATAAATTGATGTATTGGTAATCCATTGGATGTCATCAATACATTAATAACCATAAAGATGAGCGGGAAGTGTTAAGGGTGGGTGTAGTGGTGCACCGAGAGGTACAGACACCCCCCAAGTGCACCAAATAGCTAATTTGCATATGACTTAAAAATGTGTTTTGCTGGACATTGGCTGAAATATAACAAAAGTATCCGTCACATGGTGTGAAAGTGTTTGTAGACACCCTTTAACAAAGCATAGCTAATATTATGTCAATGATGCTGACTAACGTCCCCTAGACAACTTGTAGTATAGAAAGAAATTGGTGATCACCCCAAGTTGTCAGAATTACTATAGGAATAATAGGAGTTCAGGAGTGGGAACATTTTCTTACATGACCATCTGGTTATGTCTGGATATCAGTTTATTTTAGGCGTCTTCTAAAGCTGTCCTTAGAGGTCGTACTATTGAGCACAGAAAGCAATTTAGTTTGTCCTTTATGTGCATCCTCCCACTCTTTCCCCTTAACTTGGCACAGATCTAAAGGGTGCGCTCATCCACTTTGCCCTTGATGCAATCCTCCATGTATAATAGTAATTATAGGGTCTTTTATCTCACTTTGTCTACTTGTGCTATGTACCACTGGGACTCAGCCAAGCAACAAACTTGTGTTGTAGCTGTATGACTAAAAATAATATGTACTGCTGTCTTTGCTTACATTTCACCATGCTGCCACTCCATCTGTTATTGCTTACATATCAACTGGCTGTGTATATGGAAAGAGCAGTGGTCCTTATGTATACAGCCTAACAGCAGGTTGTTCACTTTTTTCACATTCTCTTGTAATTCATATGTATCATACAAAGAACAGTACATTATTCACTTAGTGTGTGGTTAGTTGGGGGACAAAAATATTATACATAGTCTTTTAGGGCGAGTTCACTCAGAGTAAAATCGGCGGAATTCCGCAGCGGAGCTCACCACTGCAGAATCCCACCGGCCGTCTGGTTCAATGGGACAGCCCGCGAACCATCCCTTTGAAACAGACGGCAGGCGGGATTCTGCGGTGGTGAGCTCCGCTGCGGAATTCCGCTGATTTTACTCTGTGTGAACTGGCCCTTTAAAGTAGAAGTTATTAAAGTTTTGTATTGCCCCCCCCCCAAAAGTTATACAAATTATCAATATACACTTATTACGGGAAATGCATATAAAAAGCTTTTTTCCCTGCACTTACTACTGCATCAAGGCTTCACTTCCTGGATAAAATGGTGATGTCACGACCTGACTTCCAGAGCTGTGCAGGCTGTGGCTGCTGGAGAGTATGATGGCAGAGAGATGCTCAGTGTCCCTTCAGTGCCCTGTGTCCCTCAGTGTCCCCCTGCCATGATCCTCTCCAGCAGCCACAGCCCACAGCTCTGGGAGTTGGGTTGTGACATCACCATGTTATCCAGGAAGTGACATCACCATGTTATCCAGGAAGTGACATCAACATGTTATCCAGGAAGTGACATCAACATGTTATCCAGGAAGTGAGGCCTTGATGCAGTAGTAAGTGCAGGGAAAAAAAAAACATTTTATGTACATTTCCCATAATAAGTGTATATTGGTGATTTGTATAATTTGGGGGGGGGGGGGGCAATACAATAGTTTAATAAAAAAAAATTGCTGGACTTCTCCTTTAAGTGAAATAATTTGATCACTCTTTGCAGCAGGAATGAGAAACCTTTGGCTGTCCAGGCATTATGGGAATTGTAGTTTTGCAACAGATGGAGGGGTGTCCCTGCTTTACAGCACTGTGCCGCAACCCTAGGCTCCAACGGCTGTCAGGGCAGCTGAAGTTTTCTTAATTTTTACATAAAAAGACTAATACAATCAAATCTTAAATTTGACACATTGTAACAAATTTAAAGGGATTCTTAATGATTAAAAAAACCTATCTCATTCCTTCCAGAAACAGCGCTGCTCTTCTTTTCAGTTTGTTTGTAGTATTGCAGCTCACTTCCTTTGAAGTGAATAGAGTCAAGTTGTAATACAGTACACAGCCTGAGGATAGGGGTGGCCCTTTTTTTTTTGAAGAAAGCAACTATATTTTTTTAATCTTGGGTAACCCCTTTAAATGGATGATTGCCTACTTTCTAAATTTAGCATAGTAGGAAAAATATGAAATATAAAATGTTGATGCCCTTCTAATTTTAAAGCCTCCAAAATTTATATCGCTAGATTTTAATCTAAATAAGGTGGGAGAAAAAAATCAGGACTTTAGAATTTCTGTTACTTTTTATGCCTTTCATGGTGTTGTGCTTATACACAACAAGAACTCATGTTCTTCTTAGCCGACGATTGAGGATCCAAAAATAAAGATAATCAACTCCCAAGGCAAATGTCTATAAAAACCTGGTGTAACTCTTCCTGCTTGCATTATCCTCTGTCTGAAATAGCATTATGAAAAGGACTGGAAGGTCAAGCAAATGTACAATAGAACTGTGTGATCAGATATGCAAAACCAACATCCTTGCCAAGGACCTACAGGAACATTTGGCTGCCACAGGAGTAGTGATACGATGCTCGTCGGACTGGGGTATCTGGGGCCCACCAATGAAGAACCAGTGAGAAACATTATGTCAATCAGTGTTATAGCAGGTTCTAAACCTGGGGGCCCACTGGAGGATCATCCGGTCCTCTGGTGGGCCGGTCCAGCACTGGTTGGATATGCTATGTCATGTCCCAGAGAGATGTCAAAAATTATGATCTCTAGCTATAGCCGTCCGTCTCCTACAGCAAGAAGAAAAAGGCATAAAGCGATAGAGGTGATACTGCACTCCTTCTTGCTCTACAGAATAGTGGGGATATGAACACCCAGACCTGGAACAATCACAATTTTTGAAATTTTGAAAGCTCTCTAGGACACATCAAAAGTTCTTTAAAGTGACAGTGCTTATTTATGCATGAGTAATTCTGTTAGGCTTTGGGACTCTCTGACAGTGAGACTGACACCATTGTGTGGATAAGGAGAAACATGGTTGTGCCAAAACTTAGAAGGCAATGATCCAAAATCAGCACTAAGCTGCTTTCAGGTTTTTCTTATGTGTATATGTCCTTCCTGGTGAAACATTAATGTCTGTCAATCCAGGATGCTGCTGCCTTCACTAGCTCTGAGATGTGGGCACATGTTCATTCCTGCAACGATTTCCTCTTTAAGGGTATGTTCACACTTACCGGATCCGCAGCGTATTTTCTGCTGCGGATCCGCAGCAGATCCGCAGCAGATTTCATTTAAATAACTGAACACAGCATCAAATCTGCACCATCAAATCTGCTGCAGATCTGCTGCGTATCCTGTAGGTGTGAACTTGTGTAAGTTGTGTATTTGTGTAAGTTGTGTGAACTTGTGTAAGTTGTGTATTTATCACGGACATTGTTGTCGATTTGTAACAATGGCCGTGATTAATACACAGCCTATATGCAGTGCAATTAGAGGGAATCCCATCTGGAGTGTATACACATAGTATACACTCCGGCCGGGATCCCTAGCGGCGCCGCAAAAAACTGACATGTCTATGCTCCCGCTATTGATTGAATAGTGGCCGCAGAGAACCTGTCAGTTCACTCAATGGAGTGTGTGCAGCTGTGTCCAGCGGGGAATTCGGACATAGTAGTGAAGATTATCTGGTCCTTACTGCAGTACCGGCCGGGATCATCATCAGTAACACCGACCGTTCTGTGACCCTGTTTTACTATGTGTGAACATGACCTTAGGGTGCGTGTACACTTACAGGATCCGCAGCAGATTTGATGGCCCAGATTTGATTTGCTTTGACTCTGAAACTTCAAATCTGCGCAATCTGAGTCCATCAGAACCCGAACTTTCAGCATTTGATTAGCGGTGGCTGCTGAAGTTGGATAAAGCCCTAAGGCTATGTAGAAAACCTGGATATAGTCATTGGCTGTATCCATGTTTTCCAGACAACCTTAGAGCTTTATCCAACTTCAGCAGCCACCGCTAATCAAATGCCGATTGATCGGGTCCGGATGGACTCTAGCATGCTCCAGGTTCGCTTATCTCTACTCTGCTCCCTTGTGCTGACAGTCACTAATACTGTGCTATTTGTTCTCCTCTCTACCCCCATACACATTGGAAAAAAACATGCCCAATTTTGATTGGATGAGTTGTCTATAGTGTATGGTTAGCCTCCTGACTTTTCTGAGACTCAGATGAGGTTGGATTTCAACTTCCTGATTCTTTAGTTGTAGGAGAAATAGGCTGCTGCCAGAGGAATCTAGCAGCAGATTACCCCTCCATTTTCTGTTCAGTTGTATAGAGGATTGAGAGTTATTACATTTGACAAAACAAATATCAGGTCAACAGCTATTGTATAGGTATGGCCACCATTAAAGACAGCCAATAAGATTATATCTGTACAGCCTGATTTGCCCTCCCTGGAGTACAGGATGGTTTCCCTCCTCTCAACACTCAAAACTGGTGTTAAGAAGCCCGATTATCGGCTGATCACATCTCTTGTGCCTGTGTATACAGTATATCGGTGCTGTCAGTTTCCAGATCTCAAGCAGCAGTGTATACTTACCAGCCATGCTGCTTGTGATTTGGCGTCTGCTTCTGTGGTCCTCTGTCCAATGCTGTAACAATGTTGTTCACAAGCAGCGTGGCTGGTAAGTATAGACTGCTAGTGATGTGGAAAGTGATAGCACAGATATATACATATTCCAGGGCTGCATGAACAATACAAGGATTATTCATTCAGCCCATCTGCTTGATTTCTCATGCTGTGTGAAGGCACCGCAAACAAGCAGCCAGTCTCACTGATTAGCACTCGTTTGCGGCCCCCATGGACAAGAAATCTGTGCTTCTAAAAGGATCCTAACATAGAGAGAGTCCAGGCAGTCAGAAGCAGAACTGGCAGCTATGTGAAGAAATCATGCAGACTTTATGGCTATGTTCACACAACCTCTTTGTGGATGGCCGTCATTTTGATAACAAAAGACGGACATATTATCCAAATTACAGACATAATTTGCATAATTTGTCGTATTTTCAAGTAAATACGCCAAAGCTACGGCCAATAAATGATGGTGTCTGATTATAGCTTATAACATCAAAGTGGTAGGAAGTTTTTAAATATTATTCATTATTTTATTATTATTATTATTATTATTATTATTATTATTATTATTACTACTGATTTGTATGTAGGAACCAAATGAACAATAAAAAAATATTGGTGTAAAGGCGTTAATAACATTTTAAGATTTTAGAATGGTCTTACTTTATTAGAAATGAAGTGAAGCACTTAGTTGGCTCGGCACTCAGCTTATACGCCGGCTGCCTTTTATCTCTGTGCCAATCCCTGCTGCTGTGTCCTTGGTGCCTGGAAAAGCTGGATCCAGTCCTTGGAAACTTTTTTGCCCAGGACTGGATCCAACTTTTTCAGGCACCTGGAGCGGAGCGGCACAGAGATCAAAGGCAGCCGGCGTATAAGCCGAGTGCCGAGCAAAATAAGTGCTTCACATCTCTAGCTGAGACCATCCAAAGACATATTATACAATATTATTATATGTTCTATGTTTCATAAACTGCAGAATTAAACAGAAGTGATGCATTATGTGCAAAAAAATATGTTCCCACACATTGCTGCATCTCCGCATAGTAATACACACATCATTTATGAAAACATTGTGGGCTATAATCCAAGCACATTATACTTGTAATGCCAAAATAGTAGTCAGAAATATGTGATGCCGTAACATATTGTGCTGTGGGTTACCCGAGTTTCGTACTACTATATGTGTTTATGTGGTTGAATGTCATTGGTGTATACATACATATATATATTTATTGAAGATGCTATGTATGTAATTGTATTTCCACTAACCACGTTTGCCTTCAGTAAGTGATTGTTTGCATATAAATAACATATTCACACATTTGTCCCAGAACTTTCTGTGAGTGACCGAATCCATGTTTTTTAATGGATTTCCATGAGCCCTATTCAGTCTCAGAAATGTCAGCGGCAAATCTGCTGCGTCCAAATATATGATGTATATAAGGGTACTGTTACTGCAGCCATGTACTTCCACCCTGCTGAGGTCAGCTGGAAAAGATGATTTTACTTTTGAAACTCTAAACATAGAAAAGTCTCAAAAAAAAAATTTTTTTTTCTTCCCACCAGGAGATTTGACAGCACATTAAAGTTGGGGAGGAGATGTACCACCTGTATGAGAAGACAAACACACTCTCTCGGTCTCATTTGCTGCTTTGTGCTCTGTGGAGAGCAGACCATGTGCCGGGATATTGATGAGCTCTGCACATCCAGGTGGTGAACAGTGCAACACGTGCACCAGGGAAAGGCTAAGAGAAAACCTGTTGGGAGGACTACTGCATAATGGTGCAGTAAAGTAAGGCAGCCAGCCCCCCCATAAATATGGAAGGTTATCTATAGATGTACTCCTGTTATGTCAGACACACACACGCCAGCTCGTACTCTCTGCAGACCATGTGCCGACATATTGATGAGCACTGCACCTCTAGGTGGTGAGCTGTGTGACACGTACACCAGAGAAAAGCTGAGGAGAAACCTGTGAGGCAGTCTACTGCATAATGGAGAGGAGTAATATATTCTGTATACTGTATGTATGTATGTGTTTTTTTGACTGGATTCTGCTGTATTAATTAACATAAAAGAAAAATTAGGAATAGCATAATAGACTAAACTTACCTACTAGTCAGGCAAAGGCCAATGTAAAGCCTCCTAGGCCTCCACTGGGTTTATGAAACCCCTGGGACACATTTAGGGCCCTATTCCACGGGACGATTATCGTTTGCATAATCGTTAACGATTAACGATCTCAAACGACCGCTATTGCGAAAGACCTGAAAACGTTCACTCATTTCCATGGAACCATAATCGTTACTTATGATCGTAATTGCGATCGTTTTTTCTTCGCTATTTATTTGCTATTGCGTTCGTATCTATTGCGAACGACCGAACGATGTCTTATTCAATGCGAACGATTTGCAAATGTTTTGTGAACGAGCAACGATAAAAATAGGTACAGGTCTTATAAAGTGATCAACGATTTCTCGTTCGGTCGTTAATCGTTAACTGCATTTCAACCGAACGTTTATCGTTTAGATTCGAACGATTTAACGATAATTTGAACGATAATCGTCCGGTGGAATAGGGCCCTTAGGCTATGTTCACACTGTGTACAAACAACAGCTGTTTTACATTTTCATTCGGTTGCATACTACATTATTTTGAAATCATTGGAATCCAGACGCTATAAGGAGTACATTAGGAGCTCTCTGGATTTTACTCTTAAGACATATCAGCAATGTGATGTGAACACAGCCTGTAAGACATCTGGCTGCAACAGAAGCTTCCATAGTACACAATGGTAGTTATGTCCTATTCCCCTTGCTAATATCTGTCCTCTAACCAGGTCAACAGCCTAAAAGCCCTATTCCACGGAACGATTATCGGCCGTATTTGGCTGATAATCGTCCCGTTGAATAGAAGGCAACGATCAGCCGACATGGTTCATGTCAGCTGATCGTTGCAGTCGTTTGTATTTCAACCAAGTTGAAAAACAAACGGCTGTGATAGCAGTGACGTGCTGCCATCACTCTGCGGAATAGGAGTGGCGGCAGCAGACCGCCACTATCCTCTATGGGCTGCCCGGACGAACTAGCGATCAACCAGGCAGCCCCCCCCCCCCCCCCCGGCAGCTCCTCCAGTGAGCGGGAAATGAGGAGCAAACAAGCGCTGACAGCGCTCGTTTGCTCCTCACAGTCGGCCTGTGGAATAGGGCCTTTAAATAGAGAAGATCAGCAGGATATCTAAAAGACTAATTTGGAACCTGGATCTAATGTGTATGGAGCTTTCCTGAAGACCCGCCGACAGATGTCGTTGGTGGTGATAGGGGTGGAGCATGAAAATCACGGCCAACCCCTTTGTTTCAGTGGAGATAAGCCGCAGCCAGAGCTCTCTTTCCTTCCCTCCCCACAGAGAATACAGGAACACTCAGCTGTGCCAAATATTGCTGTGTATGGGAATGAAGAGCAGCGGGGCGGGAGAGATAACCGACAGCCAACAATTGCTCAGCCGTCAGTGATTAAAGATGTTTGGGGACCTAAAGAGCGGTCAACAATGGGATGGAAAGAACAGTGTATTATTAGCGGAAGGAGGCAAGTTAGCTTTACCTTGATAAACCCTACAAGTTTGACAATGTTAAATAAATAAGAAGCCAGATCAAATTCATACAGTTACAGTATATAGCATTTTATTTATTCTGCAACAAATCCTCTACAGAAATAAATGTTCAACAAATATACAAAAATAAAAGCAGACATTTGTTCAAGATTCTTTATATACTTTACATCATTTTCCCGTCCTTGGTTCCTTTCCAGACTCCATCCTATATTTTACGTATTTTCAAGCTGGATTATCAGAGAGACACAGATAACCTTAGGAGTCACCCATGCCTCCTTAACAAGGTTCTCCTTAATATAAGTGCTTTAATTTTTCATAATGTGAAGGATATTGATATAAACGTTGCGTACCTATCATCTATGGCTGAGGAAGCACTGGGACACAATCCGCATAACACTTGTGGTTATAAGTGAGAAAGTACTATGCTCTTTTGTATCATTTTGGTATTTTTTGTTATAAGAAAATATGATAATTTATTCGTCTTTAGCGTGTTTAGCATTAGTACTTTGTATGTAAACATTACAAATTGTGTTTGCTTTGGTGTTGGGATATTTCCTAACTAGACTATAGAAATCTGTGCAGATAAGGTCGGCTATGGCGGCTAATCTGACTACTATAATGTATTGGAGTTTCTCTTTTTTTTTATTTTTTTATTTTCATTTTATTTAATCCAGCCTGAAAAAAAAACTACATTCAGTTTGTCTCTGTAACATTAACACTATGCATTATTATAAGTGCAATTAAAGCAAGAGAACAAATCCCCCCTGGGTCCATCTATGAGAACCCCCAGCTCTATTCCTTTTGCTGCCATGCATTTTATCAATGGATTTGCCTGTTCTTGGTGAAAACTAGAGATGAGCGAATCGGGTTTGAGACGATCCAAACCCGAACGTTCGGCATTTGATTAGCTGGGGCTGCTGAACTTGGATAAAGCTCTAAGGTTGTCTGGAAAACATGGATACAGCCAATGACTATATCCATGTTTTCCACATAGCCTTAGGGCTTTATCCAAGTTCAGCAGCCACCGCTAATCGAATGCCGAAAGTTCGGGTTCGGATGGACTCAAGCATGCTCGAGGTTCGCTCATCTCTAGTGAAAACGTAAAACAATATAAAAGCCAATTCAAACAGAGTTGTATATGTGAAACGGTAATGTGACCGGTGAGAAATATTCATTTGCTTTTCATCTTAGATTAAAGCAATGCACATTATTTCTCTGGTACTAGAAGAAACTATTCTGAACAATGAAAAGTCATTCTCATGGTCAGTATATTACTCTTGCTCATTACGTGATCACTGCATCTATTGGCCGAGGGAATAAGTCAAGTGGTAAAAGTTAACCATATTTTCATATATGGAAACAATTTTCAACATCAAAATAATATTTCTATAGTTCTATTAAAGTAGGTCCATTTCTTAAGAAGCATTCTTATAAATTTAGGGCTAGACGGCAACTTTTGCCCCATTGGCTTCCATTGCGCCGTGGCCTATCTTGCCATGTAGCCCTACCATTAAAGGGGTTGGTCAGGATTATCAAACATGGCCACTTTCTTCTAGAAAAAGCACAACTCTTGGCTCTGGTTTGGGTGGGGTTTTGCAACTCAGTTCCATTAAAGTGAATGGAGCCTAATTGCAAAACCACACCTAAAATGGAGACAAGAGCTATGCTTTTTCTGAAAGTAAGTGTCTACGTTTTTCTAATCCTGGATAACCCCTTTCAAATAACTTATTGATAAAGAGGCACTCCAGTAACTACGGCATAAGGCTGGTGAGGGTAAACCGCTGCCCTGCTTTCCCTACTTACTGAAGGCTCAGTTTCCAGTCCCTGCTGCCGCCTAGTATGACTGTGGATGGACAAGACCTTTCCTAATGTATGAACATCTCATAGACATACATGGATTAAGTTACTACTGGTTCACACTGGAGTGCCTGTAAGCAGTGGGGAGAAGGGCAGCCTTTACCCTCAGCAGCCATATGCTGGGAGGATAAAATGACATCGCCGCTGGAGTGTTCCTTTAACATGTTCAGCCTGTACCCCTAAACACCCAGCCATTTTCTGACTGCACCTATCTTCTCATTTTTGTATTGCAGAGGGATTACAAAAATTGGTGGAGCAATGGCAAAGAAAGGTTAAAGGGGTTATCCAGCAATCTGGCCACTTTCTTTCAGAGACAGCACATCTCCAGTTCAGGTGTGGTTTGCAATTAAGCTCCATTCACTTCAATGGAACTGAGCGGCAAAGCCTGGAGACAAGCGTGGCACTGTCTCTGGAAGAAGGTGGCCATGTTTTTCTAATGCTGTATAACCCCTTCTATGTAGATTAGTGTAAGGATCAGTGCTTAGGATGAGAAACCACAGTTTTACAATTATAAATGACATGGGGGTAATAGTGTATGGCAGTGAACTAGCAGCTAGTGTCAGGCAGCTGCTACAAAAGCAAATAGGAAGCATTAAAAGGAATCTGAAGCACATGGAGAAAATATATCTATATAATACAATACACAGACAGAACATGGAACTTTTTATACAATTTTGGCCTGGAGCAGGTTTAAAAGTTGTCGACCATAATACATGGTAGTAGTTTCCAGTAAAGATGGAAAATCCTCAGGTAAATACAGTGGTGAATCCCTACCAAGCTCTGCAGGTTTGCTGCTTTGGATTCTGCTGCAGAACCAAAGCAATGCAGATTTTTTGTGGTTTTTCGACTTCTCCCTTTAAGTTTTTTTTGTGTAGATTCTATAAGGATTTTTTTACTGGGTAATTTAGAGATTTGATGTAAACATCCGCTATATATTACAGCATGGTTCCATTCACTTCAGTGGAACTGAGCTTCAGTACCACATACAACCTTAGGACAGGTGTGGTACTGTTTTTTTTTTTCTTTTTTATAGAAAAAAGCTGTTTTTC
The DNA here is from genome assembly GCF_027789765.1 of Dendropsophus ebraccatus. Taxonomy (NCBI): domain Eukaryota; kingdom Metazoa; phylum Chordata; class Amphibia; order Anura; family Hylidae; genus Dendropsophus; species Dendropsophus ebraccatus. The sequence continues at coordinate 142,973,019 of NC_091457.1, read as the reverse complement.
TAATCCTGAAACATCCATTTTTTAGGGTTTATATTTATGGATACTGCTACTTTCTGGTTAGATAGTATCCATATTGACATGACATTTGTACTCTATATAGTGTATAGTTAAACTGTTCATAGTTCCTTATGTAGTAATGAAAGTTGAGTTGAACCATAATACTACTAAACTGTAGGGAAAAACAGTGCTAACAAAAACATAAAACAGAAATAAATACCATGAAATAAGCCAATAAGTTAAGGGGGTAATTCACTTTGGAAAAAAAAAAGTAAAACATTAACCCATAACAGTTCAGCAAAGCAAAGAAATTGTTCAGGTAGATTCCCAAGTGACAAGATTATTTTATACCATGGACACATCTACTGGAAAAGCCACATCTGCAATCCACATTCCAAGCTGCTGACACTGTTAAATAGTTTTTAGGACATGGAGGCACATGGTACCTTTCATATATCCATCTGTGCTTCCAGAACATAGAAAAATGCTTTTATTTTCCTGTGCAAAGTGTCAAAGAGGCGTTCCCAAGCTCCTAACCTGCCTCTTTGCTCCCCCTTCTCTTCCCGTCTCTGCTTGATTGACAGTCAGCTGGGAGCTAAACCCCAAGCAGGGATAGGGATGGAAGGGGGAGAAAGGAAGCGATCCAGGAGTTTAAGAACAGCATTTTCACACACTGTATTGAAGCACAGACTGTGTGTTTGTGTGTAAATATATATATATATATATATATATATATATATATATATCAGCTATCTACCAATGTCAGCAGTTTAGAACGTGAATTGCAGCCAGATTACGCAGGGTGATGTACGCCCAATGACTACGATTTAAATCATAATCTAAAACAACCAACAAGTGACCATCTTTTCATTTGTTGTCCTTTACATGGGCCGATTATCCTACAAAAGCCCATTCACCCCATATATAAGGGGCCTTCGGTTATGATGCAAATTTCCTGTAGAATTGCAGGGGATTAAAAAACCAGTAGACAAGACATGCAGATCTTGCGGAAAGTTTAACAGTGGATTAAAGTTACCTCGAAAACAAAGATATTCATGATGAAGGAATAAAGAGCAGGGGTGGGGAACTACAATTCCCATCATGCCTGGACAGCCAAAGCTTTAGCTGTCCAGGCATGATGGGAATTGTAGTTTAGCAACAGCTGGAGGGCCGCAGATTCCCCTTCCTGAATTAGAAGAAAGACAAAAGTACTTATCCACTCTTTTTAATAAGAACTCATATTGAGTATGGCTCTTTGAGAGAGACGTCCTACATGGGTATACATTTATTATACCATGATATTTACCTATGCTCCTGTGAAATAATGCATATATATATAAGACTGTAAATGAGGCCAAAAATAAAGGATGGTTTTCTGAAATGATAAAAGACTATTACCAAGTATCTCATGAACATGTCCGCGTAAATAGTCACTCAAGGCTAAAAAGCTTTAAGAACATATGATGCAAGATCTTACATCATACAATACAGCACAGACTGCAACAACCACACAATTGTATATGTATGATCTTATAGATGCAGCCTAACCTTGTACTTTATGAATGCAGAATATCATTCAAATAGATACAGTGCAGATACAGGAGAAGATGATACTTAGTATAGGCAAGCCAAAGGGTTCATATAAAGCCTAAACTTGCACGTAATGCAGAATATCATTCAAATAGATACAATGCAAACACATAACAGATACTAGGCAAGCCAGAGTCCTATTAATTCACTTGCGTTTTAAGCTTTTTTTTTTTTTGGTCCTAAGTGCTAATACACGAAATGTACCTAACATAACATATGTATTTATATCGATATATACAAAATGATACAACCATGCCGGCTCTGAACCTTCTGGGAGCAGGAGAATGCAACCTATAGCAAGGGAATGGGCTACCGACTAGAAGAGCTCAGTCAGGAGGCCATCTAGTAGTGATCCTGCAAACCCGTATACCATGCTTCCTATGTACTGACTCCATAGCTAATAATGTAAAGCAGAAGTAAGGTACTATTTGCAGAGCGTTACCAGCTACATGAATATGTAACCTGTTTTTCACTGCTTAACATTAGCTTCCAAATACTCCATCAAGCAAAACTATAAATATGGGAGGTAGAATGCTGTGAGATCGAGCGGTCGATTCTTAAAGTGAATGTAGCACCGGCACATCGCTTTTCTGATATTCACATGGATAGACCGGCGCTGGCACGGGGATGCCTGTGCTGCATTCCTTTTTTTCAACTGTGGCCCGGTTACCGCGCACAGCACTGGTCTATTACTGAGCACCGTCCCGGCCTGAAGCAGTGGAGACAGGACAACCCGCTCCCAGTGGGGTAAAACCCCCTCCCCTATATGACGCAGCTCCATTAGAATCGATGGAGCCATGTCATAGAGGAGCGGTAGTTTCCTCCCACTGGGGGGCGCACTGGCCCGCCTCTAGTACTTTACCCCCAGCTGCTGCTTGGGAATCGGGCCGTGGTTCAACAAAAGGGCCGTGGCACCAGCATCCCCGCAGCAGTTGCGGTCTATCCATGTAAATATCAGAAAAGCAAAGTGCCAGTGGTACATTCTCTTTAAAGATGTCAGACAACAGAATACTATTTCTATCAAAACTAAAAAAAAAAAGCATGCGGATTATAATTTACTAATAACAGTAATCGTCAGAATCAAAAAATAGTATTTTCTATGTTTTTTTGTACAGTTACATGTAGAAAATAAATATACCTGGACTGGCGGACTGGATGAGGGGCGCAGGAACGCACAGTAACGTCAGCCAGTCATTGTGATCAGTGAGACCGACAGCGAGTATCAGGCGTTAATGCACATATCCATGGAATCAATCAGCAGTAGCCTCTAAGGAACCGAGTTACCAAGTCTCCGATGAGTGTCTTTAAGTGCTGTATTACGCTCGGCTAGAACAACTATCAAAACGATCAAAAAGGAACTATAAACTCACAAGCTTAAACAATCAAGCTCGGAAAGCCCTCCCCCCCTTTCCTATAGTAAATTGATTTCTTTCCTACTAAATATATTGGTAACCCACAGAACAGTGCATAGAGGCATAATAACAATTGGTCAGACTAGTATGCGGACCTTGAAAACACAGCACTATTGTAATTCACGACATTAAAAGCTAAAATACCAGTGTTAACAAACGTCCTAAAGCAGAATAAAGTGCTCTTGTTGAATACTCACTTATCGCCCTTGTGTACATTGTTTTTTACCCTGTGTCCACCATTTGCATATTTTGGTATCAATAAGGATTTAAAGAGACGTTTCACGGTTAAGGATAAGAGCCTATAAGACTGAGCCTGTGTAGTGCTCATTGGTTTAAAGGGGCTTTCCTGGACTATATATAGATATATATATTACAGGTGTTAAACTTGCGGCCCTCCACCTGTTGCAAAACTACAATTCCAATCATGCTTGGACAGCCAAAGCTTTGTGTTCAGATGTCCAGGCATGAAGTGAGTTGTAGTTTTCTATAAGAAAATGTTGGGAATTGTAGTTTTTTCAAAGCTGAAGGGCCATGAGTTTGAAATTCCTAGATATGTATAAAGATCAGCTGTTCTGCGCAAACCACCATACAATGAACTGAGCAGGGCTTCTGGCTAGAGCGCTCCGCTCATCAAGCCGGCGGCCTTTCAGCGATGCTCCGCTCCTTGCCGCTCCACCCAGGATGTCGGGAAAAGCTGGATCCAATCCTGGGAAACTTCTACCAGTTTCCTAGGATTGGATCCAGCATTTCCCTGTCACCCTGGGTGGAGCGGCAAGGAGCAGAGCAGCGCTAAAAGGCTGTAAGCTTAATGAGCGGAGCGCTGATCAAACGAAGCGCTTCACTTCGTTTAGATGAACAATTCGCTGATCTCTACTTCTGGCTTTGTTCGCTGGTTCAGGGCATTGAACAGCTAATCTGCGGGATAGGCCATTAATCATATAGTCTCAGAAAACTCTTTAAAACCCACATTAGGGCATGTTCAGATGAGCATTAAACACACTGTTCCGGACATGGAAAACTCAGAGTTCTTAAGCATCCAAAACAGTGTGTATCACTTCCCCAAACCCCTCTCCTATTGGTATCAATGGGAAGGGTGGCAGCATACTGAAGCTCCTATTGAAGTCAATGGGAGGTTCGGGTCTGCAGTGCTCTACACCAGCATATGTTGTGCACATACCCCTAGACTCATTTCTTTCTTTTCCTTAGAGGCCTAATATATAAAATTTGTAGCAAACTAGTGGAGTAAATCTAAATATACACCAATGTATTCCAAATGGTAAAAAGGTAAGAAGCGTTGCAAGATTATTTCCACAAACTGGCTTCATGTTTCTTATTTGCATTGACATATCACTTCCGCTTAGCCATAAATAAACATTTATCTATCTATACACAGTTGTTGTGTTTTTTTTTTGCAGAGACAGTGATGGACTAGAAGTCAGTGCAGAAGGTGATACATGCAACAGTACCTACTACAGTGTAACAAGTGATTATCTGATCCCAATGATGAACTGATCTGAGTTTGTGATCCGGAGTACATATGGCTGCCGTGCACATAGCATTACAAAGACAACTGTTGCACAAATGTATAAACTGTGAAGTCAGGGATTGTTTCCTTTGTAACCACATCTGCAAATGTTACAGTACGCTCACAGGCCTAATAAGTAGAATACTGAGTGTAAGTGCAGTAATGTCTGTTCGCAAGTTGTAAGGTGCTGTATGGATACATACATCAATAACATAATGTATTACTGTGGTTAAAATGTGGAAAATGTGTACCTGAAATTTTCATTTCCTGGAGTCCAAAGGCAGCACCTGGGATGGGATTATTGTGCTGCCTTCAGACTTCAGGAAATTAAAATTTCTGGTTAAAATTTTCTACTTCCCGATCATCCTACGACAGCAAAGTAATTCCATTGTGTGCTGCCACAGGACGATCAGGACATTGATGGTACCCTATAGTACACATTGCATAACATTTAATCATATCAGTATTCTTGTCCGTTAGGGGTATAACATAGTGTAGGATATGTGCATGTGTTATTTCTAGAAAATGTTTTTTTTTTTACCATGACATAAAAACATGGTATTGTGATGACTGCATCTTTTCGCTCTAAAACCCATCATAAGATTTCCCCCCCTCATCCATGCACAGGAAGAGCACAGCTGTATACTCCCGAATAAAAACGGATACAAACTACACAGTCAAAGCAGCAATCATTTACAATGCTCATATAGAACAGCATCTGTATATTGTTGCCCCCTAACAAAGCATCTCCATGTGACATTCTCATAGAGAAGGACTAGTCGACGCAACATTGGAGTTATTCGGGAAACAATGTAAGCAATGTTAATGAAATTTCTGTGGAGCCGACAAAAAAAAAAAAAAAAGAAAATCGCACTCTTCCTATGACAGGATCAATGTTCTGCATTGTTATACAGGCCTTTCAGAGAGGAATCTCTCCTCCGTTTGGTTATTTTCAGTCTTTGAACTTCATTTCAGAGGAGGAAGAGGAATAAAAGGATGATTCCAGCCACTAGCATTCACCAGTGCGGTCCCGAAAAAAGCCTTCTGCAGAGCGGGCTTCACGGAAAGTTACGGTGATGGAATTTGAGGTGATGTCTGTAACGGTAATCTCGCTGGGCAAGGGGAGGACAGGAAGCCAAGGAGGAGCGTCAGGGGAACTTGTGTCATCTATGAAGAGACAAAAATGGATGATATGTATGAAGTCACTGGCAACCACACATAATACACAGGATCTAATAAGCACAGAAGTTTCTAAATCAGATACATTTAAATACACATATTACAGTCATTGGTAGAACTAAAGAGAATGACCCGATATACTAATGAAGGCCTATACAGTCAAATGGGTTGCCATTACTGCTCAATCCTTAATGGCACCCCCCTTGATAATCAATAGACTGAAGCAACTTCCATAGACTCCAAGGGGCACTGTCATTGGCCAATAAACCTGCCCTTTTGATGGTCTAGGCCCCCAGCTGTATTATAAATGAATCCTGAAATCATGTCGTTTTAACTTTGGCCGCTAGACTTATAACTAAGCTGTGACTTCCTGTTCTGTCTGTGATGATTGGTAGTCGGATGCTAGAAAGTGATCAGTATGTCTATGAGGCCTGCTGTAAAGCATGTCACTAAATTCTGCTAAAAACAGCTTAGGTAAGATGACTGCCCCCATAATAATGTACAAAGCACAAAATAAAAAACACCATTAGGACCAAGATCAAGTAAGACAGTAAAGCACTTTCCTTAAATGAGTTTGCACTACCTCTCATACTAGTTAGAGGGATGATGTTAGGAATATTGGCGTTCCTAATTATGAAGAGGGCGGGGAGGAGAGACAGAGAGGCGGTGCAATCCTAGGGCATAGGTACTATAGGCAACGCCAATTTGACACAGGGCTGCAAGTTTAAAAGTTGTTTTTTAGGACAATAACTGCATCACCTGCAGAACGGATCCCAGGACAGATCTTGGGTTAAAGGGGTACTCCAGCGGGGGGGGGGGAGGTCGGGGGGGCGCTTTTTTGCTGGGACTGGGGAGGAGGTGGCTGTGGGAAAAGACGTCCACTCACCTCCCCGCTTCCTGTTGTCTGACGCGGGCCCGAGACTATACGTCTCAGTGACAGAGGCGGGATCTGAGCGGACTTGAAACGGATCCCGCCTCCTTCACTGACAGGCTGAGCGGACCTGAGACGTCACGTCTCGGGCCCGCGTCAGACACCAGGAAGCGGCCGGGCACCGGAGCACCGCGATGCGGGACCCGCCACTGGAGCCGGGGAGGTGAGTGGACGTCTTTTCCCTTTTCACCTTCCCTCAGCCACCTCCTCCCCGGTCCCAGCAAAAAAGTGCCCCCCAATGGACTACCCCTTTAAAAGCAGCTATCTGAAGGTACAAGCGGTTTGTGTCTGTGTGTGTGTGTGTGGGGGGGGGGGGGGGGGGGTTGTGGGTACAGAGTCGCGTTAAGCAATGCAATGGATTTAGGCTGGAGAAAAAAAAAAAAAAAGGGACCTCTAATGCCTTGAACAGTCTATACTGTTTAAACAGAGCCCAGCCCCACTTCACAGCCCTGGTCTGAGTCTTAACTAAAGAAAAAGCCAATTACTGGCTGCACCAGCCATCTGTCTTAGCCATTCCTTGCATCAAGAATAACAATGGGGTTCTGCCAAAATGAGGCAAAGAAAGATTGGGGCACTGTGAATGTGCTTTTTTGATTGTTTTTTTCACCTCAACCACATTGCACTGCAAATGGTATTTCCCCTGACAACCCCTTAAAAGGATTTTCCAATGATGAAATTTATTTTCAACTTTCTGATAAATGAAGATATAATGATAAATTAAGGTATTTTACCATCTTTTTGTGGTCTTTCTTACTTTCCTTCTGCTTCTGATGCAAACTGTAACATCTCTTTGTTCCACTTCCTGTGTAGTGTACATCCTGTAATCTGACTTCCTGTTCCTGCTGTACACTCCACCTTGGAATTCAGCTACCTCAATCACCTGCCCTCAGACTCCTGTGGGTGTGCTTGCTTGGGTCATTGTCAAGATGGTGTAGCGAGAGGGTCATTTTATTTGACTGAATTCTAGAGCGTATAGCAAAATAGGAAGTACTTTACGGGATGTCCACCAGGCAGGAAGTGAAGAAATGGAGAAAATGAGGTTGGTTTGTTATAGAAGCAGAAAGAAAGCATGAAAAACATATAGAGGAGATGTTGCCTTACAGGCTTGCTTCCTATAGGTAGCACTGAAGGGACAGTTTCTTTCCTCCTTGAGGAGAGCTAATTTGCATACAAGAATATTGTTTGGTGCTTATTAGAAGGCGCAATAAAATATTTCCATTAAATATTTCCATATGGTAACTAGAATATGAAGTATCCCACCGTTAATATCAGCTTCATGCATAGTTTGGTCTTCATGTGTTTCCTCCTCCTCCTCCTCCTCCGCCGGCTTTTCTTCAGGCCAGTCGGGGATGCTCTGAGCTTCTTCCTTTTCATCCTCCTTGGCAAAGAACTCAGAAGTTGGACGACGACTCAGCGGCTCATAGGTTGATACGCGCAAAAACTTCTTGCGTGACAGGCACAAAAACTTTCTCCCTTTACGCTGCTTGCTGAGGGGGAACTGCAGGGACTTGGCTTTCTCTGGCACTGAGGACGTTGCGGTGGGTTTAGTGCCCAGACCACTGCTGAACCTTCGAGACAAGGAAAAGCAGAAATTTCTCTCTTTGGACTTGTGTGCACTGCGCAGGTCCATGCCATAAAGCCTCTGTAGGATAAAAAATCCAGATATATATTAATTCTTTGTCCAACAACTTCTCGAATCTAGAAGTTACTAAATTCAGACAATTTCCTTTACTGTAAGTATTAGGGGTCATTCGCACATTCGTGTACGGACGATGTTGTATGGACCGAAATATTGAACTCCCGGCATCATTATTCATAACAATGCCGGAGACTCCGAAACGCTTTAGAGCTACGCATTCCTGTACTGAGACAATGGAGGAGATTTATCAAAGAGGTGTAAAATAGAACTGGCTCAGTTGCCCCTATCAACCAATCAGATTCCACTTTTCATTCCTCACAGATTCTTTGGAAAATGAAAAGTGGAATCTGATTGGTTGCCGGGGGCAACTGAGCCAGTTTCACTTTACACCATGTTTGATAATTCTCCCCCAATGTGTTCCTAACTCTGTTCCGTACCATATTTACGGACCATGCACGGAACGTGTAAATGCTCCCTCAAAGCACCAGGCAACCGAAGGAATAACGCAAAAGTCTGATATATGGAGATATCGACTATAGAAATGTATTTGTTTTCCCTACACACCTGCAGCAGGAGGCGCTTTGGTTTTGGGCCTCGTTTTCTGCACCCGGAAGCTCTTTCTTTTTCTTCCCTACAAGAATAACAGGTAAAAAGTTCACATTATACAATGATATTATTCATGTTATATGGGTTTTAAACTTTTTTGTGACAGGCGGGATACAGGATAGGTGAGAAACCTATTATCGGCGCCCCATTTCTCATCACTACACAGCCGCATGGAGTAGAGCTGTGGTCCTGCACGTGCTCAGCCACTTTACCAATTCATTTCTATGGGGCTGAGTGTCATAGCTGACTAATTTCGGTCATTCCCATAAAGGCTGGAGCTGCAGGGCACATGCAGAAAGCTGGAATAGGGGGAACCTGGGTCCTCCCTTGTTGTAATAGTTGGGAATCCCTGCTGTGGGGCACCCAGAAATCATCCCTATATTGTAGATAGTTCATCTTATTCAGAGAATAACCCCTTTAGATATCTTATTTTTAGCAAGATTAGGTCTTCATCACTACTGGCCCACATGTCAGCATTATACTTTGGGATACACATTATTTCCTATAGTTGAAATGCTTTACCAAGATTATGAGGAATGCTTTAAGTCAGGAACGTGTTGGATATCCAGTCTTTTTTTTGTCTACATATGAAATTTTTTTAAAGGGAATGTGTCATCAGAAAATGACTTACTGTTTAATTAATAAAGAATTTTTTGTTACATTTTCTTTTTTAAATTGTCCGTTTGTCTATCTATAATATAAAATAATCCTAAAATCTTGCAGTTCTCATTCTCACCACTGGGCTAAAACTAAGCTGAGACTTCTTGTTGTGTCTGTGGTGATAAAAGGAGGCTGCTGTAAAGCGATCAGTACAGCATTGCAGCGACATGTGACACCAGTATATATATAGATAGATAGGTAGCACCAGTATAGGACAATAGCAGCTCCCTGTGAAATGATCTCCTCAAAGGTCACAGAGCATGTTCAGTAATGTTTCACATTCATCTCAAGGGGACAGACTCTGTCTATTGTCATCTATGTCCACGAGTCTTGCTGTAAAGCATGTCACTAAATGCTGTTAAAAACATCAAAGGCAAGATGGCCGCCCCCATAACAATGTACGAAAATAAAATAAAAAAAATGACAGTCAGAAAATAGATACAGATTAGAATAAAAGAACAAGTTTTGGTATCTGACTCTAATTTAGGTGACACATTTCCTTTAATGCGGACCAATAAACTGTGAAGATTATAACTCATTGGCTTGTGCTGGATTATTTTCTGTTTTGCGCAAGGACCTAAGATTATTCTACAAAAGATAAAAGGGTATTTCACGTAAAAATAACCTTAACCTTATCCACATTATAGGGGATAAGAGATAGATAGCACTTAGACAGTCATTTCTGCAAAAGTGATATGTTCGCTGCCATCCTGGTTGTCACTTTTCAATGGGATTCTCAGAATCTAATGATAGACTGTCACTTTATTTTTCTCCATTTCCAGCCATTAGTGCTGGGGGGAGCAGTCTATAAGTGATCACCATCATGTATGATGGCTGGGTGCAGGGTAGTATCCAGCAGTACATGAGAGAGAGGGACTAGAAGACAACAACCACTATGGGCTGCACATTTTAATGTAACTTTACATGCACTATAAACCCTGTATAACCCCTTAAAAACTTAATAATCTCACTTTTCTTCATATGCTAAGACAAGACGTGGGTCCAAAATGTGTTCTTCTGGTTCCCACGTGCTGTACCTAGGAGAGAAGAGGAAGATCGGTCAGAACAATGTAATGTCATATAAGAAATACAATGGAAGTAAGAATTATGTGTGCACAATTATGGCAGCAAGGCACACAGCGCTTTGTGTTTCTAGCAGATCATAGTTTCAAGCCAACAAGGTATAGAATAGATTGTGTTAATTCTGCTTGTCATGGCTGCATCCAGGAACATCTATTGATTCATACATACAAGAAACACTTAGCGGAGATATGAGCACATCCCTGAATGACACATCTAGTGATTACATTGCTGACTGTATTACAGGAAGTTGGAGACTCTGTAATATACAATTATATATATTAACTGTGTTATGTAGCTGGTATACATTGGGATACCAGTAGGAAGATATTCATAGTCTGCTTTGCACAAACATTCACCCCACAGCGAAAAAATAGCACACGTCCTAGTGCGGATCGCGGCACGGATCCCCCCCCCCAGAGATGACAGAAGCGCAGTCAGTCATTGCATCTGAAAACTACACACCTACTCCCCCTTGTCGGCTGGCTTACATGTTCACCAGAAGTGGCGTGGACTACGCTGCTTTCTTCTCCCGGCGCCAGCACGAACCAGCGTAGTTCACGCCACTTGCGGTGAACGTGTGTAAGCCGGGGAGTAGGTAAGAAGTTGTCAGATGCGATGACAGGGGCGCACACTATGCGCTCCTGTCATCTCTGCTGCCGGGTCATCGTGGCGCTGATTGCGGCACGGATCGTGTGAATGAGGCCTAAGTCTATGAGTAGAAAGTTACTTATATTCACACGGCTGGAACCATAGCAAGCAGCATAGTAAAGATACATTGGGGGAGATTTATCAAACATGGTGTAAAGTGAAACTGGCTCAGTTGCCCCTAGCAACCAATCAGATTCCACTTTTCTTTCCTCACAGACTCTTTGGAAAATGAAAGGTGGAATCTGATTGGTTGCTAGGGGCAACTGAGCCAGTTTCACTTTACACCATGTTTGATAAATCTCCTCCTTTGCACCCAGAAAGTGGGGGGAGCAGAGCAGCCATTTACCCTCACCAGCTTTATACTAGGAGGGTAAAATGACTTGGTCACTGGAGTGCCTGTCAGCTGCCATTCAGGTTCCAAACTGCTGACACTGTTAGATAGCTGATAGGACAAGGAGACACATGGTATACATCTGTGCTTCCATAATGTAAAAAATGCTTTCATTCTCTGGTGTGAAGAGTCAAAGAGACTTTTCCAATCTCCTGAACTGTCTCTCTAGCTGAGCGCTTCTTCTTCGCTCCTCCTCCCATCCGTATCCCTGCTTGGAGCAAAGTCTCCAGCCGAGTTAGGGATGGGAAGGGGTTTGAGGAGGTATCCCAGCTTGGGGCTTGGAATTGCCTTTTTGAGACTTTTTATCAGAGAATAAAAGTTTTTTTTCTAAGTTCTGGAAGCACAGAAAGGTACCACACATCACTTTTCCCTTAACATATGACAGTGTCAGCAGTTCAGATTGAATGGCAGATGATGGATTCACTTTAAGTGGAAGCTATAGAAACAGCTCCCCATAGACTATAATGGAGACAATGATGCCTACTTCCTAATATGCAATGTTAATAAACATCTCTCCATAGACTATAATGGAGAGAATAATGTATACTTCCTAATATGCAATGTTAATAAACCGCTCTCATGAGCTACATTCCTGTAAACCAGGGGTAGGAAACCTCGGCTCTCCAGCTGTAGCAAAACTACAACTCCCATCATGCCTGGACAGCCAAAGCTAAAGCTTTGGCTGTCCAGGCATGATGGGAGTTGTAGTTTTGCAACAGCTGGAGAGCCAAGGATCCCTACCCCTACTGTAAACCGTCTCCAATCTTTATGAAGGAGATGTAACAGCAACAACTTCCCATTCATGCTTGTACGATGCTTCTTAATACAAACTGTGACACATGTAATCATACTACAGTGCCAGCATAGGATTCAGGGCAGCAAAGCAAGCCTGTGCTACAGTAACTGGCTATCAATCTAATCAGGTTTAACTAACATAATGAATGAAAAGTCTGCGGTTACGATGCAATGCGTTAATATTCTTATGTAAGAAAGTGGTAGCCTCTCAGTAAACAGTGGGTTACGTAGCGCACACCTTTCCCTCTGCTGTTCCTGCGCACACTGCAGCACAGGCTGAAGTAAACAAGTGAGCATATGACTCATGCGTCACTCTCTCAGCTCCCTCCTCCTTGGAGTTCTCACTCCCCCTCTCAGATTAGAGGTGATAAACAAGACGTATTCAATAGGCAGTCCTTATCTAGGAGCAGGCAGTGCCATGGCATGAGCCCACATATACACATCCAGTGTCGGCTCTGAGGCAGACATGGCTATACAGTACATAGGTGTGCTCTAAGATACCTATATTGTTTCCATCTTCAATATAAAATCTATATTAAATGCAATCATTGACCTCATTGCATTTTAACGTGATAGTCACTATAAACCTCCAATAGTGCAGCCATATAATATGGATATAAATAATCCAATATATAGATTAACACATCCATCATTCTCATCACCACTTTACATGGACACCTTTATTCATATAAACTATGATACGACCGGCGATAGGTTTTACTCACTAATAAATCATGTAAAACTTAGTCAATATTACAATTTAGTGTATGTTGTCCATGGTGAACTGGATCCCCCTTACTATATTAAATATAGGAAAATTCCTCCTTCCTTTACTGTATCCAGGACTTCTGACATGTGGTAAGATATGGCTACCACCCAGGTTGAGCAAGCAGAGCGCTCAGTTATTACAGAGAACGGAATCCCCTATCTCAAGACACACGTAGGTTCACGGGGCGGGAAATTCAAAGATGCTTCAGAATCAATGTAAACACCAGCAGTTCCTCAATATGCCGCGTGGTAGTCTGTACTATGATAACGGCTTGTGCTACAACCATAGGGATAGCCTAGCGCTAGAATATTGCAATCATAAATTGGTGATGTTCCAGAATGATCATATAAATATTCTTTATTGCCGAGCTGAATTTGTCACAAGGATAATGTTTGTTTGCAAAACCACTAAAACAACACAAAGCTACAAATATCAAGGAGTAGAACAAACCACTTCTGCAACATGGCACCTTGGAAGTGGTTTATTCTGTTATTGTAGCTGGGTAAAGGTGGATCCCAGGTCTGGCACAGCAGGGAGAGAGTGCGGTAGTGCTGGTTACTGTATGTCATGGGTCTCCAAACTGCGGCCCTCCAGCTGTTGCAAAACTACATTTCCCATCATGCCTGGACAGCCAAATCCAAAGCTTTAGCTGTCCAGGCATGATGGGAATTGTAGTTTCGCAACAGCTGGAGGGCTGCAGTTTGGAGACCCATGCTGTATGTAAACAACTGCTACATTTGAATAATAAAATAAAAATAATATAATATATAATAATATATAATAAAAAATATAAATATTTGTGTCTGTTTTAAACATTCTAAATACAAACAAATAAACAGAAACAATGTATCAAAAAGGAAACAAAGAAAAGCGTCCTTACTTGGGCGGCCAGCCTTTCCACTTCACTAGATACTCCACTTTACCCTAGAATAGATAGTAACATGGCGTAAGCACAGAGAACAGAAACAATTACTAAGTTTCTATATAGTAACAGATCCTGTACATCCCCCATTGCGACGCTTCACTTTGCTTATACTCTAAGTGGCTCTCACAAGCCTTAAGGGAATAGTGAAAACTTTGGAAGATATCGGCCAGCCATCGCTTTTTTACGGTTTCCTTGGTAAATATGAGTCATTTTTTGCATTGAACGCTTAATTGAAAATCCATCATGCTCTCTGCACTTCTGTCTTCCTAACCCCATGAATATGAAATAAAACAAACATTTGTATTATGAGTCATCTCTATGAGTCACCGTTTAGTCACCTATAGAAACGTTAGCAACTGAGTCACCTGTAGCGTAAAAGCTGCAACGTCTTCTATCTCGACCCTGAGCTGCTAGAACCGAATTAACACTTCTTCTGGAGGAAGAGCAAGTCTCCTACTAGGTGGCTAAACAACAACTCCCAGTATACCCTGACAGCTGCAGGCCATGCTGGGAGTTGTAGTTTTATAAAAGCTAGAGAAGCGCAGATTGGCAAGCTGTCTGTGCATGCTAGGAGATGTAGTTCTTCAGGTTGGCAGGATGTTGAGGATGCTACGTGTTGCACTTCTGCAGCAGCTAAGGAGCAACAGGTCGGTGCATGCTGGGAGTTGTAGTTGTGCACAGGTTGTAGAATAGTGTTTGCATTGCAGGATATACAGGTAACGGCAGATCATATACATTCATGGAGATTGACAATACATCCTAGTACTTAAGCAAGTTCTATACGTGTTGACATAAAACGTCCAAAATTACAGATAAAAAAACTAACAAAAAAACAACATGAATAGGAATCAATCTTAGCATTGGGGGTGTAACCTATACCGGATTACCCCCATGCAGATGATAATACCACAGTTTGTAAGGTACGTGCAAAGTATCTGCCCACCTGTAGATCCACTGAGCATACGAGACCCCATATATCAATCCCTTGCAAACATCCCGGCACCCTCTAAATGACCATTCCCATGCCAACCTTTATGCATCGCCTCCTTTAAAATAAAAATAAAAAAAAAAAATGAAAAAAAGAAGATGGCACACTCATGACGTTCCAGTCCTTACCTTTCTCATCCTCTTCTTGCGGATGCTCTCCACAGCAAACACTTGCTCGCCAATGGCAGACAGCTCCATGCCAGTATCTGGCGTTGTTTCTCTGTGCCAGGTGGTCTCCAGTCCACTAGTAGACAGACCCTGTCCCTGTCTATGCAGATAGAGGTTTCTCTTTATGTTGCAGAGTGAGAGCTGCACAATGATGATGATGATGATGATGATGATGACACACCCCCCTCTCTGCAATGCACGGGTGCCAAGGGTGCCACACTAGATCGTGCCTGCAAAGATGCCACCGCTGGCTGGGCACAGGCTTCACTCTCACGTGCAAGTGCCAGCCTGGGCTCTGCTTCTTGCCAGGCTGTAATGCAGCTAATCTGTGCTGGTGGCTCCGGGATGCCCACGCCCCTTTTATTTTGGAAGCTTCAGCTCTTACTCTAGATAATCCCTACGTAGGTGCCACTGCCGCAGTCCACACACATAAGGCTCCAAGCAGGTATCGGGCAGCGGCTACTTCCTGCAAGTTCCCAACTACTACCTGCTCCTATTACTGTGCATTAGGCTGCTCCTCCAAATTCTGCAGCAGAATCCTCCCCCCACCTCCTCTGCAGGTGATGTACGCAGTGCTATGTGTCATGGGCAGATTCCCGGCTGCTCGGACCCCGCTGCCTTCAGTGCTTCTTCTCCCTCTTCTTCTTCTCCTCTTTGCATTACAACCTGCGCAACATTTTCAGGGAGCGCGCAGCAACGTCTCGGGAACTCCGCTCTTACTAGGAGAAGGAGTCTTTGATGACGTCAGCCGGCTGCGCGCCCGCGCACTGTGGCCGGAGCTTGGGAAGCGAGAGCTGCGCGCCCGGGGCCGAGTGAGTGATCGCTGCGCGCCCGCGCATGGTGGGCGGGGCTTAGTAAATGATAGCTGCGGAGAGTGGAAGCAGCTAGAAGCGATATATAGTGAGAGCTGGGGAAAGTGAAGGAAGGAAATAGAGGATTCTGGAAAGTTCTGATGAGCGGAGGGCTAAGTGGGAACTAGTCATGAGGCTACAGGGTAGGGCCTGTGCTGCTGTTCACACTTTGCGTTTATCTCTGTTAGATGGTGATGCAGTTTTATTGTTAGGGGCAGGTTAGGTCTCAGGAACAGTAGGTGGTTCACCAAGGGTGGGGGGGGGGGGGGGGCTTCATAGGACCCTGTGCAATTGGAAACTGTGATGATGTCATCAGTGAGCAATATAATAATGGAAGCAGCAATCTGATTAGTGGCATATAAGCACCAATACAAACTATCTGATCAGCTGTTGATGTGCAAACTGTGCAGAACTACAACTCCCAGGATAAAGTCCCTGGATAGATAGAGGGACAGGTTGCGCATGTCTGCCACCAAAAGTGAGAGCCACGGAACGGGGGGGACGCTGTTCTGGGCTGTTCTCACTTCTCCCATAGAAAATCAGTGGATCAGTGAGGCTTTATTTTAATGGGGGACTCTGGTCCTGGAGATCATCTAGTTATCCCCTATCCTGTGGATAATTGGTAACGTGCTGAAGATGGAAAACCCCTTCAAGTGCAATTGTAAATGTCATTCCAGAAAACTTTTCAGACAAGGAGTCTATGGTGGGGGCTGAGATCTGCACCAATCGCTGGAGGGGACAAGGAGAAGTTCTCAGCTGAACACTATGGGGGACGTTTATTAAGTCCAGCATTTTTTGTGCCGGGCTTAAAGGAGAAGTCTGGCAAAAATGTTTACTAAAGTATTATATTGCCCCCCAAAAGTTATACAAATCACCAATATACACTTATTACGGGAAATGCTTATAAAGTGCTTTTTTCTCTGCACTTACTACTGCATCAAGACTTCACTTCCTGGATAACATGGTGATGTCACTTCCTGGATAACATGGTGATGTCACTTCCTGGATAACATGGTGATGTTATGCCCTGACTCCCAGAGCTGTGCGGTCTGTGGCTGCTGGAGAGGATGATGGCAGGAGGACACTGAGGGACACAGGGCACTGGAGGGACACTGAGCATCCCCCTGCCATCATACTCTCCAGCATCCACAGACCGCACAGCTCTGGGAGTCAGGGCATAACATCACCATGTTATCCAGGAAGTGACATCACCATGTTATCCAGGAAGTGACATCACCATGTGATCCAGGAAGTGACATCACCATGTTATCCAGGAAGTGAAGCCTTGATGCAGTAGTAAGTGCAGGGAAAAAACACTTAATGTGCATTTCCTGTAATAAGTGTATATTGGTGATTTGTTTAACTTTTGGGGGGCAATATAATACTTTAATAAAATTTATCGCCAGACTTCTCCTTTAAAAAGGTCTCTGCAGCGCAGATGCTCCCCGGATTTATGTAGAAAAGCAATGCCTCTACATAAATCCCATGCGCACTAGTGTGCGCTCGTAGTGTAGATCTTTCTCTGTTATAACTAGAGATGAGCGAATTTGCCGAAGTTCAGGTTCGTATGAACCTGAACTATGGGCTTCTGATTCCCGCTGTCTGCAGCCTCCTTGAACAATAATAATTTGATCAAACCATAATAGCCCCGTGTACCACGTGTAGGTCCCCTAGTTCACACGGGTCCCTATGCTAACTCCACACCGTGACGGTCAGTGACCGCCACCCCCGCAAAGCGTGCACATGCAGGCTGTATCCCAGTTTTCCAGGCGGTCCTTATGCTGTATCCACCCTGTTCACGGAGGCTGCAGACAGCGGTAATCAGAAGCCGATAGTTCAGGTTTATACGAACCCGAACTTCAGCAAATTCGCTAATTTCTAGTTATAACATGCAAAAAAAAAAGTAATAATTTTAATAGGAAACTTTAAAAAAATGCTCGTGTTCTTATGAAGCCCTTGGTCTTCTTTGTACTTTGTCCACCTATAGGTAAATGCACATGAAACCAAAACATTTTGATAGATTTGTAGAACACAAAGCTGACAATCCACAGACCTTTTGTGCCCGATGGACTTATCTAGTCTCACACTGTACACATTAGTGCAGAAGGGATGGCTGCTGTTTGTAGCTACTGAGCAGCGCTAACAGTCCAGCACTATGGTAAGATACTACTACTAGATAATACTTGGGCTTCTAGCAGCTTCTATTTCTCTGTCTTTATAGCAAAATGCCCAACTAAATGTAATCCTCCACCGAATAGTTTCCACTGTGCTTAAAGTAACTCTGTACCCACAATTTGACCCCCCCCCAAACTGCTTGTACCTTCAGATAGCTGCTTTTAATATAAGATCTGTCCTGGGGTCCGTTCGGCAGGTGATGCAGTTATTGTCCTAAAAAAAACAACTTTTAAAATTGCAGCCCTGTGCCAAACTGTTGTGGCCTAGAGTATCTGTGCCCTAACCTTGCACCACCCCTCCCTCCCTCCTCCCCACCCTCTTCATCATTAGGAATGCCACAGGATTTTTCCTATTCCTCTGCAGTGAACACTGCACAGGTGCCTTTACGATCCAGCCCATGTGCTGTGCTCACACAGGTGATGAATAGTAGAAAATCTGCCTGGAGCATTCCTAATGATGAGGAGGGTGGGGAGGAGGGACAGAGAGGTTGTGCCAGCCTAATGCAAAGACACTCTAGGCCACGCCAGTTTGGCACAGGGCTGCAAATTTAAAAGTTGTTTTTTTAGGACAAAAACTGCATCACCTGCCGAACGGACCCAGGACAGATCTTGGATTAAAAGCAGCTATCTGAAGGTACAAGTGGTTTGGGGGGGGGGGGGGGGGAGATTGTGGGTACAGAGTCACCTAGTCTTTCTCCTACCAATGCTGGACACTATGGGTCATGTAAGTCATGGGTCAGGAAGGGGTTAAAGGAGTGAAAAAATATAAATAACTTAACTAAGTAAAATGGATAAAAAAGTTACCTGTCAGCACAGATTTGTATACCAAAGTAAGCCCAGGGGTAGATAGGCCATGTAAATAGGATTCCGTACATACCATTAGTTTTAGTCATTGACCTCTCAAGCACGGTGATCTAGCCGGTTTTATATTTATGCAAATTAGCTTAAAGTACAAAGGAAGATGTCTCCACAGCCACAAGAGCCCAGCTCAGTACGGCCTTATCTTGCCAAGACACTCCTCTTTCTTCCCTTCATTTTGCATATCCTTTCATCCCATAATTCCCAGTGGAGAAGCAATGGCCTATAAGTCTCCACACCTCTTTATGACGGACTCTTCTTAAGGAGAATTAGTACCCCTTGGACTCATGTCAATAGGCCTCTCACTAGCCAGCCAAACACCCTGCTCTGCACTGAAGAGGGGCAATGACCCTAAAACAGCTGTCTGCAGATGTAAAGTCTTACATTTTAAAGGGATTGATTGGCTTGACATAATATCAGTCAATGTTCTAAGTCTTCTAGATTGTAAGTCTTGACCTCTATGTCTCCACACGTCTTTATGACGGACTCTCCTTAAAGGGAAACTTTTTCTTTCGTATCAACTGGTATTAGAAAGTGCCAGAGATTTGTACTTCTGTTAAAAAATCTCCAGTCTTCCAGTACCTATGAGCTGGTGTATTTCATAGATATGTAGGACATACAGCAGCAGATAAGTAATGGAAGTGATGAGATTTTTTAATAGAAGGAAAATACAAATCTATATAATTAGTAACCTTTGGACCCATTCTTCCCATGTAATAGCCCATCCCTTTGTGATTGATAATTGTTTTGTGTTAAAGGGACAGTGATCAATGAATTAAAATAATGGCTAGTCACCTGCACATCTTCCCATGTACCATGCGTCTGGTCAAGCATCGAAACCAAAGTTTTGTTTTCTAACTTGTATGTAGATTGTTATACTGTAGAATCTAATAGTAGGATGACTGGTTCATCATTTATCAAAGTGTAAATGCCATCATTTGTGCTATAGCGGTGTTCGTCTAGCGGGGATAATCGTGACCCAGATTTGACTTTGCACATATTTCCAAGAAATTTACATCTTATTAAACTGTGGCTAGAAAAACAGGTCAAGATATTGGTGATCTAGAGTCTTTTCAGAAAAGGTATTAGATGAAGCAAAAGTAAGATACAGAAGGTGCTGTAACTAATGGTGAGGAAAGAGGAGCTCTGCGTAAAGAGGCCATTCAACCCATTTAAAGGGGTACTCCGGAGAAAATCTTTTACTTTCAAATCAACTGGTTTCAGAAAGTTATATAGATTTGTAATTTACTTCTATATTAAAATCTTAAGTCTTCTCATACTTAACAGCTGCTGTATGTCCTGCAGAAAATGGTGTATTCTTTCCAGTCTGACACAGTGCTCTCTTCTGCCACCTCTGTCCATGTCAGGAACTGTCCAGAGTAGTAGCAAATCCCCATGGAAAATCTCTCCTGCTCGTGACAGTTCCTGACATGGACAGAGGTGGCAGCAGAGAGCTACATACAGCGCTACAAAAACATGGCCACTTTCTTCCAGAGACAGCACCACTCTTGTCTCCAGCTTGGGCAGGGTTTTGCTGCTCACTTCCATTGAAGTGAATGGAGCTTAATTGCAAACCGCACCTGAACTGGAGACAAGGGTCGTGTTGTCTCTGAAAGAAAGTGGCCATGTTTTTGTAGCACTTGATAACCCTTTTAAACATCATCAAAAGTGCTGTCTTATTGAGGAGAAAGCCCAGCAGGCCACAGGCCTGTCATTATCAGCTTTAATTTATTAAATTTGGGAAGAAAGGGCCAATTAAAGGGGTTATCCAGCGCTACAAAAACATGGCCACTTTCTTCTAGAGACAGCCCCACTCTTGTCTCCAGTATGGTTGCAGGTTTTGTAACACACTTCCATTGAAGTGAATGAAGCTTAATTGCAAACCACATATGACCTGGAGACAAGAGTGGTGCCGTCTCTGGAAGAAAGTGGCCATGTTTTTAGCGCTGGACAGGGCCGATTCTGGGGTCTCTGCCGCCTGAGGCAAACCTCAGTCGGCCGCCCCCTCACTAGCAACCACCCCCCCCTCCCCTGGCTGGACCACAACGTGTACCTGGCACCCCCGTAACCAACCACCACCCCCAGCGCTCCCGCCCTGCAGCCGCTCACCTGTCCTGCCGCAGCCGTCCCATCCCGCCGCCAACGCTCACCGATGTCTCCCCGACCCTGCAGCCGCTCACCTCTCCTGCCACAGCTGTCCTGTCCCGCCACCAACGATCACCTTGTCCCCTTATCGCGGCTCCCGCTGACCCCGGGCACTCACGACTGGCTGGAGGATGATGACAGCTACTGACTGATGGTGCAGGAGCGTGGGGGGGGGACAGCAGTGAGCCTTGGTGGCGGGACCGGACGACTGCGGCAGGACAGGTGAGCGGTTGCAGGGCTGCTGTCTGCCGCCCCCTGCAGGGGCGCAGAATCTGCCCCCTGAAGCGGAATACTCATTCCGCCTCATGGCAGAAGCGGCCCTGGCGCTGGATAACCCCTTTTAATGGCAGATGCAGGAACCAGCGTCTCCTTAGTGGCTGTCTGCCATTTATTTCCCCTTCATTGTCTTTCTGTTTCGTGCCCCCTTTCTGCCTAATTTATTACCTCTTTATTAGGTACCAAGGCACGAAACAAAAGCAGTCCAGAGGGGTAATATGTGAAAATCAGGAACAACAAAGGAGAAATACATAGCCTTCTCAGCGCCCACGTGGCCTTCATTGCTTTTTAGGTCCTTTACACATGACAGTAAAAATCATTAATAGCTCCCATCGTACACACGATGGCCCTGTTCACACTACTGTCACAACCCATTGTTGCAGATTCTGTCATAACTGATGGGAAGAATAGCGCGGCGTGCAGAACTATGCTGTATAATACTACTGGCCTGCATGTCATGTAACCTCTGTATAGCTTGCTACTTTATTGCTTATAACTAGAGTTAAACAAACTTCGAGTGCACTTGGGTTCATCCAAAGCCGAGCGTGCGCCATTTGATTAGCGGTGGTTGCTGAAGGTGGATGAAGCCCTAGAGAGTCTGGGAAAACATGGATACAGCCATAGGCTACTAAACAAAAAAGCTCAACAACCCTGATCAAACATCTTACTGAGGATTTGGCTCTCTGTCTTCCCGGAGGAGGGTGCGGAGGTGTTTGTAGAACTCTAAAACACTTCTGTTGGGGGCAGATAGTGAGGCCTCCCTGAACCCCTATGCCAAAACATAGGAGAGAATTGGGTTTTAACTTTAGATCCGGGCAGTTGGACAAGGTTGTTTGTCTTCACCCATAAGTTTTTGAGGCTACAGGAGAATTACAGGCTCGTTTCTTGCTGGTATAGGACACCAGCTAAAACTAAAACAGATATATTCTTAGACTTTGGGATTGTGCTGGAGATATGGCGAAGAGGAGGGCACTGACCTACACCTTTGGTGGACCTGTAGACAGTAGTACCTCACCCTTTTTTCCTTTCTTTTTCTTTCCTCACCACCTTCCATCCCCCCATGTCAGTTGTCTTGTCACACTGTCCCGTCTTATGCTTGACCTCAGTTTAGGACAGTTGACCCTTCTGCTCGATCGACTTCTTATGAGTTCCTAGGTTTTGTCATTGATTTAGGCTCTGCGTTATTGTAACTCTACAAATTTTACAAATATTTTGATCAACTTTGACTGATGAAGAGTAATTGTAGTGATTTGATATATGAATAATGTAGAAATTGCCCTTCCAATGTTTGTATTAAACCCTAATGAAAAGGTTCAGCACTTAAGAGATTGTCCATGATCACCAATCCTTTTAAACAAACAGGTTAAAGGCCCTATTACAGGAAACAATTATCAGCCAATCGTTTGGTGTAATAGAACATGTTAAAAGATCACGATTAGGCAACATGCTCAATGTCGGCTGATCGGAGTCTTTCAACATGTTAAAAACGCCTAGACCATGAAAATGATGGTCTGCTGCTCATCTCTCTGTGTAATAGAAGCATCGCTGACTTCAGTGGGCCACCCGGTCGATCTAAGAGGCGATTATCGTGCGGAAAACCGTTATATCGTTCAAATTTAAACAATAATAGTTCCATGTCATTGCAGGCAACGATTAAAAAATCGTTCTTGTGTCGATCATTGATTTAGATCTGACCCTAAAATCATTGTTAATCGTTCGCTAATCGTTTGCTGTAATTCCAAATTCGTTCAATAATCGTTCAGTGTAATTCCAAATTCGTTCACTAATTGTTTGTTTTCATTTCAAATTCGTTCACTAATCATGTAATTCCAAATCTTTCCTTCTTTTGCTGGAATCAGATGGAGTAAACCATCGTAGTAACTAACGACAATCGTTCTGTGTAATATGGTTAGAGATAAACAATCTTGTTTGCGATCGTTAATCGGTAAAAATCGCTTTGTCTAATGTGACCCTAAGGATCGTTCGGGCAGCTGCAGCTCCTTGCTCTTCCCCGCTCACTGTCTGTGTGTGTAATAGAAGCAGTGCCACCAGACCACCACTGACTTCATAGGGCCACTCAGTTTATCTAATGGTCCCTTTACACGGAGCGATTATGATTAAAATTTTCGTTATAAAGATTGGATTTGAGTGATAATTGCTCTTTCAACCTGTTCTAAAATCTTTGTTGGTCGTTCGCTGAAAATTAGCTTTGTCTAAACAGTCTTTCAACGATTCACCCTATGTGTGAGATGGACTTAAGCGATCTTAAAATGATCATAATAACGAACTTTTCAAACGATTTATCGTTCCATCTAAATAATCATCGTTATTAAAAAAAACAACACATCATTACTTCAAAATCGTTAATTGTTCGATTGCGCAAATTGTTCTTCCTGCTCCTCCTCGCTCACTGTCCGTAGCACAGGCAGTGAGTGGTGATCGATGGGGAAGCAGGCAGTGATCTGGCAGGTCTGCGCTTACTTCCCCTAACAAATCGTTGTGTGTAATACGACCTTTACTCTTCAAATGATAACAATGGTGGAACTAAACAAGAACACAAGTCTGGTTTTGACGTATCCAATTTATAATTTTCATGTTCGTCTGAGGAAGATGTTTTAAAAAGAGAAAATCTAGAAGAATAATTACTATCTGATTATATAACCAATTTAGAGTCCTCAAGAGAGACTAATCCTGTACCGGAAAGTAAATTATATTATAATGTGTGAATCTTGTCTTGACAAGCTTTATTACAGGTGTGCTGGAGGTCGTAAGGACAGTGTGAGATGCCAACAGAGGGACTTGGAGAGTTTTCCATCTGTGTACGGAGAGTGTACATGAAATCATTATCAACCTATATTTGAAAGCCGGCCTAAGCTTGGTTAAAAGCCAGACGGGAATATTATTTTATCTCCAGCAATTCAGCAATATTAGTGAGTGGCATCACATACATTAAACAGTTTTTCACCTTGCTAGAATTCTTTTTATCGTGCCAGCAACCCACTACCATCACCGAAATCAATACCTCCATACAACGATTGATTAAAAGTGGAAACACGAACAATTGGAGACCGTTCAATTACTTCAGGGAAGAGCGGTCTGCTCGGATGGCGATGGCCAATGTGGTATGCCAAGACACATATAGAGAGTAGTTTAGTAGGTGTAAAGCCCAGAATTGTAATCACTTGTGATGTTAAGCAAATTGGTTCAGGAACATTTTCGAGGATGCCATTAATTTTCTCTTCGAAAACAACTGGAACATTAAGATTCCATGGTCTGTAGTACAGAAAGATGCGATAGCATTGGAAGTTATAAAGGAATACCCAGCCATTATATAGGACTTTAATATACATAATAACTATGGGGGGAAAATGGCTGCTAACCACAAACATCAGTGCACTTCTTTAGGTTCTTGGGATAACCTCATGAAAAGAAACATTTCTGATGGTTCATGCCTGGGAGGTTAAAAATAGCTTTCATACTAGGTTCCAACATGATGACAACAGGATGATGAGACATATGACATCTCAAGGGACAAAATTTTAAACGAGAAGATATGAAGATGTTATAATGGTGACGGATGCAACCAAATGTAGGTGGCAAC
Organism: Dendropsophus ebraccatus; assembly: GCF_027789765.1. NCBI lineage: Eukaryota > Metazoa > Chordata > Amphibia > Anura > Hylidae > Dendropsophus > Dendropsophus ebraccatus. The sequence goes on along the minus strand of NC_091457.1, from coordinate 142,947,809 downwards.
ACTGTTAAAGAGGAGACCTAAAGTCCTTTTGCCCATAGGTCATGTAACCTCTGTAATCTGGCTATTAGTGTCTGGGGTGGGCCTGGTCTGCAATCTAAATAAATTTAGGAGTCTGAAGTCTAATAACTTGTGGGGCTAATAAGGAGACTGATCATTTATGAGGCTGGTCAAGGATCTAAATAAATGTATAGGTCTGGTCTGGGATCTGAATACATTTAGGGGTCTGGTCTGTGGTCTTATAACTTGTAAGCCTGTTTTGGGGACTGAAAATTTATGGGCCTGGTCTAGGGTCTGGCTCGGGTTTACACAGCGTATGACACCGGCTGTGTCACAAAACGGTCGGTGTCAGTGAAGTTTATCCCAGTCCGTACTACAGTACCGGCAGGGTAAACTTCCTTTCTATTGAATTGGAATGCAGGCTCATCCGTGTGCACCCGCATCCCAATTCACCATTGCACACAATGGTGCCGCACTTTCCATTGTGTGACCTGTCAGGGATGTGCGGCTGCTATTCAATGAATATCGGCCGCACAAAACTGACATGTCAGTTTTTACTGCGGCCGCTAAGGATCCCAGCCGGAGTGTATACTATGTGTATACGCTCCATCTGGGATTCCTTCTGACTGCAGTTCAATGTAAAATTTCCATAAATTTTAGATTGTGTAAACGTAGCCTAAAATAGTTAAGGGATCTAGTCTGGGATCTGATCATTTGTGGGCCTGCTCCGAGGACTGATCTTAGATCTTAATAACTTCAAGCATTTGAGTATGGGTAACATATCAGTACTTTGTTTGTTTCATTATTCCTAAGCCTAACAAAGAATAATGCCATGCTTGGTTGCCTGGTTGTATTTTTTTTTTCATTTGACTCAACAGGAAATTGCAGTCTTTTCAGTGAATGTGTCATCAGAAAATGATCTGTTCTTTAAAGGGGATTTCTGGGCAAAATGAACTGATGAACCGTCCACAGGATAGCTTATCAGTCACTAATCGGCAGGGTGCCGACATCTTGCACCTGTGCTGATCAGCTGTTTGGTGCCGCACTACACAGTGAATGGATTGTGCCTCTAAGTAGTGAGACCCGCTGTGTTCAATAACTTTAAAATGAGGGCAACATAAACTAGTGATATAAATGCTGAACAGATCGGTGTATTACTTAAATCATTTTGTTCAGCCGTTCTTCTAATATGCAGGAGAATAGGATTCTTGCCACACCACTGCCCCCGCCCTCTAGCTGCTGATTGACAGTTGACTGCCTATACACAGCAGGGATAGATAACTGCCAATCAGCAGCTGATGGGCGGAGTTTTCTGCTTCTCATGAACATGCACATAATGGGGAGGACTGCATATTGTCCATGTTATTCAGGAGATCTCTGGATCAGCTGCACGGAACAATGTAAGTGATACATTATTCTGTTCAGCCTCTCTGTCACTAGTTTATACTACCCTGCTAGGACAGCAGAAACCTAGTGACAGAGTCTCTTTAAACCATAGGCTGTGTCCATGTTTTCCCAGACTTCCTAGGGCTCTATCCAGCTTCTTCAGCCAACGGTATTCAAATGCAGAGCAATCCAACTTGTGTTCATCTATAGTCCTAGGTCATTGAGGAGTTAAAGGGGTACTCCATGCCGGGGGGGGTTATATTTTGGTGGATCGCCGGGGAGGGGGTGGAAATTGAAGCCGGAGGTCACTTACCTCCCCTGTTCCAGCGCTGGTGCCCGGGTCGCAGCGCCCGGTACTCCCGTCTCACGTGACGTCTCAAGGCAGGTCTGCCATTTAGCGGCCGAGGCGGAACTCCGGAGTCCGCTTCCTGGTGAAGTCTCAAGGCAGTTTTTCCCAGGAAGCGGACTCCGGAGTCCCGCCTCGGCCGCTAAATGGCAGACCTGCCTTGAGACGTCACGTCTCATGCAGCAACACTAACAGAAAGCGGCCGGGGGACGGGAGTACCAGACGGCGCGATCCGGGCACCGGCGCTGGAACGGTGGAGGTAAGTGACCTCCGGCTTCAATTTTCACCCCATCCCCGGCGATCCTCCAAAATACCCCCCGGCCCGGAGTACCCCTTTAAGAACTCATTGCCTTATTTAGATTTGATGTCATGTCTGTATCCTCCTGCGAGGGGTCTTTTTTGCACCTGTGTTTATACCTTTTCTTCTTATAAAACTTTGTAATGTATGTTAATTTTCTATCGGGCCCCGTTATCTATCTGATCCCCCCCCCCCCCAAAGTCAGGAAGAACCAAAGACGCCGACCAGGATCGTCTCCAGAGGGATAGTCAGTATTAAATGTGTTTGTTTGTCTCTTTTTTTATTGGAACACCGGAGTTGTCCTTTAGCGTGCGTTACAGGATCTGCAGCAGATTTGATGGAGCAGATTTGAATCTGCAGCGGATCTGCAGCATATCCGCAGCAGATTTGATGGCCCAGAATTGATTTGCTTTGAATCAAATCTGCCGCGGATCTGCTGCAGATTCAAATCTGCGCCATCAAATCTGCTGCACATCTGCTGTAGATCCTGTACGTGTAAACGCACCCTTAAGAAGTTTTTCAATAAAAATCCCTTTGACACCTTTAGCAACTTTATTTGGAATAATAATAGATGAAATGCTTCCTAAGGCTCGATTCACACGTTGTAAGAGTGCGGCTGTATGTGCGGCTGTAATTGTGCGGCGGTATTTTTGATGGTTCGTGTGTATGCTGGGAAGTATAGGATATGCGGCTGCACAGTGCACACTATCTCTGAATCTACGGCCCTATCGTAAACGGACCCGTAAAAAATGAACAAGACCATTGTTTGCGGCTGGACATGCGGCCGTGGATTGACAGGCGGTCCGTACGGAGTACTTCAAAAATAGCCGGCAATGATGCCGAATGCCGATGCCTCTAATAGTTAATATATTAAATTAATCAAACACATTTTATTTGTAATCAAGACACTTTCGTTGATCAATAATTTATTTCTAACGAATCCATCATTTTGCAATTAAATATACTGTTAAAAAAAATAGATATATAAATAAATGTATATTTATCTATATATTTATTTTTTGACAGTATATTGAATTGCACAATGATGGATTCGTTAGAATTAAATTATTGACCAACGAAACTGAATTTATTTCCAAGAAAATGTGTTTTATTCATTAAATATTAATTAGTACAGGAAGCTCTATAAGCCGGTAATTCATATGCCGGCAATAGAGCTTTCTGTACTAATCATCACTTTACTTTAATGAAAACATCAAATGTTTCTTCTAATTATGTTATGACAATAACATTATTAGAAGAAACATTTAGAATTATATGTGCGCTCAGCTGATTGGCTGTTCGGCTGAGCGCACATATAATTAGCCGGTCCGCAGTACAGTCACTTCATTGTGCTGCGGACCAGCGAAGAGGACACATCGGGGTGAGTATAGAGCTCTCCCCACCCCCTCCCCAGCACTGCACCCCTCCCAGCAAGGAAGGGGGGGTCAGTTAACCCCTTCCTTGCTGGGATGGGTGCAGTCTGACATCAGTCTGGCCCCCCGGGGGTTAAGGGGGATGCAATACATCCTCCCTTAACCCCTTGGGGGTCAGACTGTAAGCAGCGATCTGTAAAGATGCTGCATACTGTAAGGAGCACAACACCGCTCACAATGATGGGTGTTGTGCTCCTGTTTGTGTTTTTTTTGTGTGTTTCTCCCTTTTTGTTTTTCAGATATCGGTATCCTGGGGATTACGTCGGATTCCATGGACTACGTCGATGACCAGCGGTTGTTCTTTGAATTTTTTAAATAAAATGGTCAATGAGGGGTGTGGGGGTGTTTTTATTTGAATAAAAAAAATTTTAAACTTGTGTCTTGTCTTTATTTCTTTACTTTTTAGACTTAGTAGTGGAAGCCGTCTAATAGACGGAATCCATTACTAAGTTGGGGCCTAGTGTTAGCCGGTATAAAATGGCTAACACTAACCCCCCATTATTACCCCAGTACCCAATGCCACCAGGGGTACTGGGAAGAGCCGGGTGCCAGTGGTCCCGGAGCGTCAAAATTGGCGCTCCTGGACCGGGCGGCAGCAGGCTGGTAATATTTAGGCTGGGGAGGGCCTAAACCAATGGCTCTTCCCACCCTGGTGTTACCAGGCTGCTGTCGTTTGGTTTTTAACCCGGCTGGTTATAAAAATAGGGGGGACCCTATGCGTTTTTTTTTTTAAATAAATAAATAATTAAAAAAAAAACGCATAGGGTCCCCCCTATTTTTATAACCAGCCGGGTTAAAAACCAAACGACAGCAGCCTGGTAACACCAGGGTGGGAAGAGCCATTGGTTTAGGCCCTCCCCAGCCTAAATCTTACCAGCCTGCTGCCGCCCGGTCCAGGAGCGCCAATTTTGACGCTCCGGGACCACTGGCACCCGGCTCTTCCCAGTACCCCTGGTGGCATTGGGTACTGGGGTAATAATAGGGGGTTAGTGTTAGCCATTTTATACCGGCTAACACTAGGCCCCAACTTAGTAATGGATTCCGTCTATTAGACGGCTTCCACTACTAAGTCTAAAAAGTAAAGAAATAAAGACAAGACACAAGTTTAAAATTTTTTTTATTCAAATAAAAACACCCCCACACCCCTCATTGACCATTTTATTTAAAAAATTCAAAGAACAACCGCTGGTCATCGACGTAGTCCATGGAATCCGACGTAATCCCCAGGATACCGATATCTGAAAAACAAAAAGGGAGAAACACACAAAAAAACACAAACAGGAGCACAACACCCATCATTGTGAGCGGTGTTGTGCTCCTTACAGTATGCAGCATCTTTACAGATCGCTGCTTACAGTCTGACCCCCAAGGGGTTAAGGGAGGATGTATTGCATCCCCCTTAACCCCCGGGGGGCCAGACTGATGTCAGACTGCACCCATCCCAGCAAGGAAGGGGTTAACTGACCCCCCTTCCTTGCTGGGAGGGGTGCAGTGCTGGGGAGGGGGTGGGGAGAGCTCTATACTCACCCCGATGTGTCCTCTTCGCTGGTCCGCAGCACAATGAAGTCACTGTACTGCGGACCGGCTTATTATATGTGCGCTCAGCCGAACAGCCAATCAGCTGAGCGCACATATAATTCTACATGTTTCTTCTAATAATGCTATTGTCACAACATAATTAGAAGAAACATTTGATGTTTTGAGTAAAGTAAAGTGATGATTAGTACAGAATGCTCTATTGCCGGGAATATGAATTACCGGCTAATAGAGCTTCCTGTACTAATTAATATTTAATTAAGAAAACACATTTTCGTTTAAATAAATACAGTTTCTTTGTTCAATAATTTAATTCTAACGAATCCATCATTGTGCAATTCAATATACTGTCAAAAAATAAATATATATATAAATATACATTTATTTATATATATATTTATTTTAACAGTATATTTAATTGCAAAATGATGGAATCGTTTACATTTAATTATTGAACAATAAAAGGGACTTTATTAGACAGAAAATGTGTTTTATTAATTCAATATATTAACCATGAGAGACATCGGCTATAGTGCAGAGGATCGCAAACCCCGGTAATAGCGATTCATGTAAACTGTGTTCCCTGCTTTCCCAGATGCATCCAGAGGTGTTTCCATCACTTTCTTAACATTTTATTTCTTATTTTTAGTTGAACCAGATTTCCAAGTAAATGACCGTATGTTTTGAGCCGCATGTCTATTTTTTCCCACGGCAGTAGTTTCACCCGCACATTTACAGCCGCATAAAAAATACAGCCGCACAGTTACAGCGTGTGAACCCAGCCTAACCCGCCTGTACGTAATATTCCCCCCAATATCTTTTCTCTTCTTTTTTTTTTTTTTTAGATCCAAAGCTTGTTTTTTTAAAAAAATATTTGTTCTGTGAATGAAGGTACGACACCAGATGTGATGATCTCGTATGCAACAAATAGTTCACAGAATTTTTTTTTTCTGAACACCAGCTTGAAATCTGCCACCTGAATCTATTCCTGTCACACACACAGCTCACTTTTAAATTTACAATCTTTTTTATTCAAATTGCAGTTGTTGTTATGACCCCTCTCACTTAAAGGGAATATCATCTCTTTATTACATCATCTATATATTTACCCAAAATAGTTTCACCTGTAACGTTGCCTCTGTGGTGCTCATTGCAGTGCCTTGAGGCTTGTAAAGAAAAATTGTCTATACACAAAAATATGTCTGTAAAGAATCCCAACCACATCAATGAAAGTTTGAAGAATTTTTGGAGTTTGAAGTTTAAAGAATTTTTCATCCAAAGATTCTTCCCCCGAGGCCATCATGGTGTATACTGGATGGGGACAGAGATTCTGCTATATGTCTGATCACATCCTCAGTCAGGCTGTCTCCACTAGTCCATCTGGTTCTAAATATTTATTGTGCCCCTCTTTACATACAGAGGCATAGAGAGGTTTACAGTTATGGGATTTCATATATATCTTTCACTGGCTTATATCCCCAAGAGCAAAACTATCAGGCATGTTGAAATCCAACATACTCAGTCCTTTTCTCCCCCAACATCTGACATCTGAAGATGGTTGGAAGGAAGGCGTGCGTATTAGAGGGACAGTCAGCAGTGGCGGATTAAATGTATCCTGGGCCCCGGGCTGTCCACCCAACCTGGTCTGGTCCCCCTCCCCCCCCCCTATAGCTGGTCCCCCTTCCCCCCCTTATAGCTGGTCTCCGTCTTCCACCCCCTTATAGCTGGTCCCCCTTTCCCCCCTTATAGTTGGTCCCCCTTTCCCCCTTATAGCTGGTCCCCCTTCCCCCCCTTATAGCTGGTCCCCCTTCCCCCCCCTTACAGCTGGTCCCCCTTTCCCCCCTTATAGCTGGTCCCCCTTCCCCCCCCCCTTATAGCTGGTCCCCCTCCCCCCCTTATAGCTGGTCCCCCTTCCCCCCCCCCTTATAGCTGGTCCCCCTTCCCCCCCCCCTTATAGCTGGTCCCCCTCCCCCCCCCCCCCCTTATAGCTGGTCCCCCTTCCCCCCCTATAGCTGGTCCCCCCCCCCTTATAGATGGTCCCCCTTCCCCCCCCCCTAGCAGATAACACAAAAAAAAACAACACAACTCACCTGCCGTCCGTTCTCCCGTCGAGCCTCTCTCCTTCTGCAGCCTCCGGCTGTTGTGCGGCTGCCGGGGGTGTCCCGTCCTATCCCCGGCAGTGCGCGCATCACAAAGCTCCCCGTGCGCCGGAAGTCACAGCCCATATTATAATCCGCCACTGACAGTCAGTGTCGCACTGGCCCACCAGAGGATCCTCCGGTGGGCCCCCTGCTTTACAACCTGCACTAACACTTTCTGACATGTTGTTTCTCACTGGTTCTTTAATGGTGGGCCTCCAGGATCATTTCCTCTGGTGAGCCCCAGATACCCCAGTCCGACACTAGGGACAGTTGATCTTTTCAAATTTAGGTTTGACCAACGTTAAGGTGTATGCCCAGCTTAAAGGGGTTTTCTGTGGCTATACACAGAATAAGCTGTCAACGACTGACCAGTGTCTTGCATTATGCAGTAACCAGGACCAGAAGCCCTGCACCATTCACTGTATAGTGGTGGCACTGGGTGACTGCAGCTCAGCTCAACACTTGGCTTCCAGCTCTGTTCAATGCCCAGTGCTGTTTATGGCTTGGCCATCAATCATATAGTCCTGAAAACGCGTTCACACGTTCAGGATCTGCAGCAAATCTGCAGCAGATTTGATGGCGCAGATTTCAAGTTGCAGATTCAATGCAAAGTAACTCTGGGCCATCAAATCTGCTGCGAATCTGCTGCAGATCTGCTGCAAATTCAAATCTGCGCCATCAAATCTGCTGCAGATCCTTTACGTGTGAACGCACCCTAAAGGGGAACTATCAGCAGGTTAGAGGAATGTAACCTGCTGATAGCCCCCTAGTGCCACAGGGCACCGAGAAAGAAGGTATGTCTGTCTCCTCGTGCAGGAGTTGAATTCACAGCCCAGAGCACCACTAGGAGCACTGCCCCACCCCCATTGTGCCGAACCGGCTCGGCGTGATGTAGTGCTCCAGGACATGGATTTAACTACTACCTGCACAGGAATGGTGGAGAGGAGGAAGGTAAGATACATACCTTTCTTCTTGGTGCTCCTGAGCATTAGGTGGCTATTAACAGGTTAGATTTGTCTAACCTGCTGATAATTCCCCTTAAAGAGTCACTGTCGTTATAATTTTTTTTGCAGAAATCAATAGTCCAGCCGATTTTAGGAAACTTTGTAATTGGGTTTATTAGCCAAATCTGCCATTATCTGCATGTAAAAAGCCTTTTCCCAGGTCCCCCCTCCTCTCCTTTCTGCCGTCCACTCTTCAGAATCAGGAAATCTCGACTGTTTTTTCATCAGTCGGATCTGTCTGGTCTATGAAGAGGGGAGGGGGGAGGAGGAAGGAGTGAGATTAGTGGGCAGCTGAGAGCTGAGAACAAAGGATTGCTCAGTGGGGGAGCTATTTAGACCCCTAATTAGAGGTCAGAGAGGTCAGTGTTAACTGTCAGAGTAGAGAGCCTGTGATGTGAATGTAAATTAACTCTTTGTTGTCCTGTTTTGCTGCTTTTACTTTCTCCATTGGAAAACCATGAAGACAGGGGGGAGAGCTTCAAACTGCTTTTTCATGATAAAAATTCATTTTTCAACTAATAAACCCAATGACAAAGTTTCTTAAAATCGCCTGTACTATTGATTTATGCAATAAAAATTTTAACGACAGTGACACTTTAAGGGTGCCATCACACATACAGGATCTGCAGCAGATTTAAGGGCGCTGATTTAAAGCTGCAGATTTTCTTTGAATCTACAGCTTCAAATCTGCTGCACCATCAAATCTGCTGCAGATCCTGTATGTGTGAACGCACCCTTAAAGTGTTACATTAATGGACAGTGTCACCTAGGTGGGACTTTGTGGCAGCTATGCCATGTATCTCTTGGGAGAAGAGTCACAACTGCCATGAAGCCCCGCCTAGATGACACTGTGAACAGATGAAATGAAGCAATTTTAGAGAAGAAGGAAGACGCAGACAAGTGTTAAACAGGTATATATCACATGTGAAGCATCTGAGCTTGTGGATGGTGCGGAGAATCACACATACAGTATGAGGTGTGTGGGTGTGTGTGTGACAGTATCACTTTAAGTGTTTGTGCTATCAGCTCTGTAAATGATTAATGCTTCTCCATGACCAATTTGACTCTTCTTCTGCCTTAAATGGCTAGCATATGTTTTCATTCTGTGTATACATAATAGATATATATATATATATATATATATATATATATATATATATACATACATATACATACACACTACCGTTCAAAAGTTTGGGGTCACCCAGACAATTTAGTGTTTTCCATGAAAAGTCACACTTATTCACCACCATATGTTGTGAAATGAATAGAAAATAGAGTCAAGACATTGACAAGGTTAGAAATAATGATTTGTATTTGAAATAACATTGTTTTTACATCACACTTTGCTTTCGTCAAAGAATCCTCCTTTTGCAGCAATTCCAGCATTGCACACCTTTGGCATTCTAGCTGTTAATCTGTTGAGGTAAGCTGGAGAAATTGCCCCCCACGCTTCTAGAAGCAGCTCCCACAAGTTGGATTGGTTGGATGGGCACTTCTGGCGCACCATACGGTCAAGCTGCTCCCACAACAGCTCAATGGGGTGGTGATCTGGTGACTGCGCTGGCCACTGCATTACCGATACAATACCAGCTGCTGCTTCTGCTGTAAATAGTTCCTGCACAATTTGGAGGTGTGTTTAGGGTCATTGTCCTGTTGTAGGATGAAATTGGCTCCAATCAAGCGCTGTCCACTGGGTATGGCATGGCGGTGCAGAGTGATAGCCTTCCTTATTCAGAATCCCTTTTACCCTGTACAAATCTCCCACCTTACCAGCACCAAAGCAACCCCAGACCATCACATTACCTCCACCATGCTTAACAGATGGCGTCAGGCATTCTTCCAGCATCTTTTCATTTGTTCTGCGTCTCACAAACGTTCTTCTTTGTGATCCAAACACCTCAAACTTGGATTCATCCGTCCACAACGCTTTCTTCCAGTCTTCCTCTGTCCAATGTCTGTGTTCTTTTGCCCATCTTAATCTTTTTCTTTTATTGGCCAGTCTCAGATATGGCTTTTTCTTTGCCACTCTGCCCTGACGCCCGAAATCCCGCAGCCGCCTCTTCACTGTAGATGTTGACACTGGTGTTTTGCGGGTACTATTTAATGAAGATGCCAGTTGGGAACCTGTGAGGCGTCTGTTTCTCAAACTAGAGACTCTAATGTGCTTATCTTCTTGCTTAGTTGTGCAATGCGGCCTCCCACTTCTTTTTCTACTCTGGTTAGAGCCTGTTTGTGCTGTCCTCTGAAGGGAGTAGTACACACCGTTGTAGGAAATCTTCAATTTCTTAGCAATTTCTCGCATGGAATACCCTTCATTTCTGAGAACAAGAATAGACTGTCGAGTTTCAGATGAAAGTTCTCTTTTTCTGGCCATTTTGAGCGTTTAACCCTTAGGGGACACATCCAGTTTTGGCATTTATGACACAGCCAAATTTTTCAAATATGACATGTGTCATTTTATGCCTCTGTAACTTTGGAATGCTTTTATCAATCCTTGTGATTCCAAGATTGTTTTTTCGTGACATATTCTACTTTATGTTAGTGGTAAATTTGGATCGATACCTTTAGCGTTTTTTTGTGAAAAACTCCAAAATGTTGTGAAAAATGTAAAAATTATTGCATTTCTCTAAATTTGAAAGTTTCTGCCAATAAGGAAGATAGTTATACCACATAAATTATTGATTAATTCATATCTATAACAAGTCTACTTTATATTGGCAGCATTTGGTGAACATGCTTTAACTTTTTTGGGGGATTTTAGAGACCGTAATTGTTTAGTAGCAACTTTCAAAATTTTTGTGAAAATTTAAACTCAGATTTTTTTAGGGACCAGATCAGTTTTGAAGCATATTCTAGAGGCCTGTTTACTAGAAAACGCCCATAATTCACCCCATTTTGAAATCTTCACCCTTTCAAGTATTCAAATTGACATTCATACAGTTTTTTAACCCTTTACGCATTTCACAGGAATAACTTCAAAGAAAGTGTGGAAAGTAAAAATTTCCACTTTCTTTGCAGAGATCCCAATTCAATCCTATTTTTTTCATACCAAACCAGCTATAAAAAGTAAAATGTAATAAAACATTTATTCCTCTGAATCTGCAGTTTTTATTAATAGCCCATTTGTGGACATAAAGTATTGCACAAGCGCACAACATGGCTTAGAAGAGAGGGAGCACCCTTTGGATTTTGGAGCGTGGATTTGGCTGGAATAAATGTAGGAGACCATGTTACAGTTACAGAGCCCCCCTAGTGCCGAGACAGTGGGAACCCCCCACAAGTGACCCCATTTTGAAAACTACACCCCTTAAGGAACGTAACAAGGGGTACAGTGGGCATTTTGACCCCACAAGTTTTTCACAGTTTTTTGCAAAAGGGGCCCATGAACATTAAAAATCACATTTTTCACACTTACACGTTAGTGAAACCCCAAATTTTCCAAATTCCAAAAAGCTTGGAGAAGCAAAAGCCCCCCAAAATTTGTAAAGCAATTTCTCCTGAGTAAGAAAATACCCAATTTGTGAACGTAAAAAATTGTACGGACGCACAACACGGCTCAGAAGAGAAGGAGCACCTCTGTCTGTGTGTGCACTCCAACTGTAGCAGTAAATGCAACAACGTTTACTGACACTAACGGAGGCTGATGTTTATTAACGGACGCTGAATTACACTAACAGATACTGACACTAATGGACGTTGATACTTACTAACAGACACTGGCGGTTACTAACGGACGCTGACTGATGCTTACTAACAGACACTGACTGGCGCTTACTAATGCACGCTGACTGACACTTACTAACGGATGCTGACTGACGCTTACTAACGGACACTGACTAATGATTACTAACGGACACTGACTGACACTTACTAACGGACACTGACTAACGATTACTAACGGACACTGACGCTTACTAACAGACACTGACTGGCGCTTACTAATGCACGCTGACTGACACTAACGGACACTGACTGACGCTTACTAAAGGACACTGACTGACGCTTACTAACGGACACTGACTAACGATTACTAACGGACACTGACTGACGCTTACTAACGGACACTGACTAACGATTGCTGGCTGACGCTTACTAACAGACACTGACTGATGCTTACTAATGCACACTGACTGACACTTACTAACAGACACTGACTGACGGTTACTAACGGACACTGACTAACGATTACTAACGGACACTGACTGGCGCTTTCTAACTGACGCTGACTAAGATCTCCCTTATCACTGGGAGATCACAGGGGAGGGGGTATTTATTATGTGTGTGTGCTTTGTGTATACACTATGTGGATGCAGGCTCTGATCTCCTCACATAGCATTCAGCTAGTGGGGGATCAGACCCTGCATCCAGCCTCTGGTCCTCACTGTCAGACACTGTGATTGACAGCTCTGATCACAGAGCTGTCAATCACAGTACAGAGAAGCAATGTGACCAGCGTCATTGGACAAACGCTGGTCACATGCTTCCCAGGAGGAGGCCGTCCCTGGATTCCTGAGCTCAGGGTGAGTCCCGGGACCAGGGGGCGTGGCTATCGCGGGTGAGGGCGTGGCTACCGCGGACGGGGGTGCCGATCGCGGGGGGGCCGCGGGAATCGCGGGGGGGCCGCGGGAATCGCGGGGGGAGGGGGGGCGCCGATCAAGTGCGGGGGGGGGGGGGAGGGCTCCGATCGTGGGGGGGGGGGGGGGGGGGGGTCATCAGAGGCAGGGGAGGAGGAGAGGGAGGGATCTCTGCCCCAGCTTCCCCCGGTCCCGGACCTCAGCAGAGACCGGGACCCGGGGGTTACTGCTGACTGTGCACCGGCATCAGTGGATCGTTACCGATCCCCTGATGCCGGTGATTGCCTTTCCTGGACCCCTGCTGGGGGTCCAGGAACGGCTTCACTAAACTGTCAGCTATCAGCTGACAGTTTAGTTTCAGCTCCCGGTCACTGTTTACATAAACAGTGAGCACTGGGAGCCGGGAAGTTATAGTACGTCCTGGTGCGGAAACTAACCTCCTGCCAGGACGTACTATAACTGCATGGTGCGGCTATGGGTTAATTGACCCCACAAATGTGATGCTCCAGAAACACAATCTGCTCAAAGGAAGGTCAGTTTTGGGCCTTTATACACCTATGTAGATATTGCACCAAAAACCAGACATTTGCAGCTAGAATAGTAATTTACCACATTAGCAATGTATAGGGTGTATTTCTTTAAAGTTAGGACTAGTTTAAAGTTATCTTCATTGAAAAGTACAGTGCCTTTCCTTAAAAAATAAGGGCATTTCAATGTGACCCCAAACTTTTGAACGGTAGTATATATATATATATATATATATATATATATATATATTGTAAGTTCCAGGTACATTTCATGCTATTTTGTTGTAAGCAGGTTATTAGGTTGCAGAACGGTATTAGTCAAATGTAATTCTTCGCTATTCTGTATTTCAAAGTGTAACCATGGGAACTTAAATAAATATAGCTTCACAATAGAGAGCAAGGATAGGAAACGGTATTAAACAACATTTGCATACATTCTCCGAGAACTCCGAGAAAGTTCCATTAGTTTAGTGTGTAGCTTTATCTGTCTTTTTATACCACCCAATATCTGTAATAAAGGGGCTTAAAGGACAACTCCGGCGGGACCCCCAAAAAAAAAAAAAACACAGACACACACAGACACCACACTCACCATCCCTCCGGTGACGATCGCCACTCCATTCGCCCGCCGTCCGCCTCACCGTCACCTGCGTCCGCCGTCCAGCGATGTCTCCTTCTTCCGGGTCCATGAGAGAGAAAAGGCTGCCAGCGCGCTTGCGCACCGGCAGCCTTTTCATTGGCTGGATCGCATCACATGGCTTCCAGCAAGCTCAGCCAATCAGGGCTGAGCAAGCTGGAAGCCATGTGATGCGCTCCAGCCAATGAAAAGGCTGCTGGTGCGCATGTGCACCAGCAGCCTTTTCTCTCCCATTCACTCTCAATGAAGACGCCGAGAAGGAAGAAGACCCGGACCGCCCCCAGCTCTGACATCACCCGACACCAGAGAAGAGGACCGTGACGACCGTAATAGGTAATGTATATATTCTTTAACTTCCGGGGTGGGGGGTCGGAAAGTGGGGGAAGGGGGCCAGACCGGGTATTTAACCACATTACAAAGTTATATAACTTTGTAATGTGTGTTAAATAAGCCAAAAAATTTTTTCGCCGGAGTTGTCCTTTAACTATGCGCGTTCATCGGCTTCATTTGGCTGTCCTGGCATGGATAGGGGTATATAGGCTATTATTATCTGGTATGTTTAAATGGTTATTGTTATTATTTAAAGAGTACCATTGTGTGTCTTAAAAAAAAACAATCATGAAGACTTTCTTGGGCGTCATCTGTGATCCTTCCTAACCCCTTTTTTTTTTTTTTTTAAATCTTTTGCTTTGACATCAATTAGCCTACATCCTCTGCTCACCTAATGTGCAGTTCTTCTAAACTGTGTGGACGTGTACAGGAAGTGATGTCATCTGCCCTCACAGCTGCCACGTAAGGGCAGGCGTGCAGTAAGCAAAGCTCAAGGATAGAGATAATACCTGCAGCACTAGTGTTGAGTGAGCATGCTCGGTCAAGCAGAGTGTTCAATTGAACATCAGGGTGCTGGACATAGCTTGATGCTTAAAGGGGAACTCCACATAAGGAAAATGTGTTTCCTATTAAAAGTACATTAAAAGTTATATAGATGTGTCTATATAATGTATTACCATATCTGTACGGTTCTGCCACACTGGTAGCTGATTGACATCCAGGAAGTGAAGAAAAATGGCCTCTGTGTCAATTCACATTGTCTCCTGCTCCCTCTGTTATCCCCCCTTAGGAGACAAATCTTCCATGCCTCTGTCTCACATTGTGTGTGTTTGCTGAGCACAGGCTGATGATGCAGACAGGGGGCAGGGTGTGATGTCACAGGAGGCTTGGCTGGTTTTTTGGTAGTTTCAAAACTGGGATAGACAGGTAAGTAATGCTATATGCTTCATTTTTTTTAACCTCAACCTGGAGTTCCCCTTTAACCAAGCACTGGGGTGTTTTTTGCTGACAGAAGCTTGACTATTTAAGCAGTTTCCAAGCTCCTGGTATCATCATTCATTATGATGTTGGAAGCACCGAAACGCTTTAAATATTTGCACTAATGTACTGACACCCTGTGTCAGTACAGTAGCATGAATATTTAAAAAGCACCTTTACAATAAAAAACAAAAACACAGCCATATTTACATGCCTGCACTCCTTCCAATGCCCTCCGCTGCTGACTCTCAGCCAATCACTCAGGGCCGTCTTAACAGCATTATGCAAAAGAACACTGCAGAGACACCATCACATGTCTCGACGTCAGTGAACTAGCCAGACCTTCCCTCCGGGAAGGAACAACCAAGCCAAAGGCGCGCTCCAGTCAAGGAAACCACCTCAGCAAGGTATCCATCCACAGACAGCTGTTTCAGGGTTTTTGCCCCTCATCAGTGTGGAGTAGGTTTCTGGCTAGTGGGAGCAATGACTAGTAAGTGCATGCAAAAGGACGCTGGTTGACCTCAGGGAGATCAACCAAAACACCGCAGGGACACCATCACGTGTCTCAATGTCAGTGTATTCTAGAACATTGCCCCCTGGGAAATCAAATATGCAAAAGAACACTGCAGAGACACCATCACATGTCTCAACGTCAGTGAACTAGCCAGACCTTCCCTCTGGGAAGGAACAACCAAGCCAAAGGCGCTCTCCAGTCAAGGAAACCACCTCAGCAAGGTATCCATTCACAGACAGCTGTTTCAGGGTTTTTGCCCCTCATCAGTGTGGAGTAGGTTTCTGGCTAGTGGGAGCAATGACTAGTAAGTGCATGCAAAAGGGACGCTGGTTGACCTCAGGGAGATCAACCAAAACACCGCAGAGACACCATCACGTGTCACAACGTCAGTGTATTCTAGAACATTGCCCCCTGGGATATCAAATATGCAAAAGAACACTGCAGAGACACCATCACGTGTCTCAACGTCAGTGAACTAGCCAGACCTTCCCTCCGGGAAGGAACAACCAAGCCAAAGGGGCTCTCCAGTCAAGGAAACCACCTCAGCAAGGTATCCATCCACAGATTAACAGCATTATGGGCCCCTGGGCAGAGGTGCGAATTGGCCCCCACATCTTTGCATATATTGCCACACATAGTAGCCAATCACCCCATATAGTGCCCCCCAAAGTAGCCATTCCCACCATATAGTGTCCCCCATAGTAGCCAGTGCCCCCATAGTAGCCAGTGCCCCCATAGTAGCCAGTGCCCGGCATAGTAGCCAGTGCCCCATAGTAGCCAGTGCCCCCCCATAGTAGCCAGTGCCCCCATAGTAGCCAGTGCCCGGCATAGTAGCCAGTGCCCCCATAGTAGCCAGTGCCCCCCATAGTAGCCAGTGCCCCCATAGTAGCCAGTGCCCCCCATAGTAACCAGTGCCCCCCATAGTAGCCAGTGCCCCCATAGTAGCCAGTGCCCCATAGTAGCCAGTGCCCCCTATAGTAGCCAGTGCCTCCATAGTAGCCAGTGCCCCCCATAGTAGCCAGTGCCCCCCATAGTAGCCAGTGCCCACCATAGTAGCCAGTGCCCCCATAGTAGCCAGTGCCCCCCATAGTAGCCAGTGCCCCTATAGTAGCCAGTGCCCCCCATAGTAGCCAGTGCCCCCATAGTAGCCAGTGCCCCCCATAGTAACCAGTGCCCCCCAAAACAACAAACCAGTTACTCACCTGTCCGGCGGCCCCAGCAGCTCCTCTCCCGTCAGCGCGCACTCCCTACATCCTCCGGGGCGGTTGCTGGGTACAGAGAGACTGCCTGTGCCGGAAGTGTCCTGCAGCCTCCATCATGAATGATAGAGGCTGCTGACACATCCGGGACACAGGCAGCGTCTCTGTACCCCGCTGCCTGTTCCCGGAGAATAACGGGAGCACGCTGCCGGGAGACATCAGCTGCTGGGGCCGGCGGATGGGTGAGTTCCGGGACCGCCCGCCCAGCCCACCCAGCCCGCCCCTTCTATCGCCGCTTAGCTGAGCCGATCAGAAGCCCAGGAAAGTGCTGCTCATTGCACTTTCCTGGGCTTCTGATCAGCTCAGCTGAGCGGCGATAGAAGGGGTGGGCTGGGCGGGCGGAGGGGGTCGCTTAGGGCCGCTCACTATGCATATGCATAGTGAGCGCCAATAGAGGGGCAGGCGGGACGGCTTCCTTGCGGTGCTCAGCACTGCTTGGGAGCCGTCCTTGCTTTATAGGACGCACTTAGTTTTATAAGTGCGTCTTATAAAGCGAAAAATACAGGTATGTCACAGAGGGCAGGGGCCCCCTAGGCGCAAGGGCCCCCGGGCAGCCGCCTACCATGCCCAATTGGTAAGACGGCCCTGCAATCACTGGTTGCGGCAGGACAGTGCAGTGATTAGCTAAGCAGGCTGTCACTAAGACGGGAACCAAAGCCAGCACCAGAAGGTATTAGTGGGAGCGCGGTCAGATACATATGGCTGTTTTATTGCTTTTTTACTATAGCAGCTGCACAGCATCTTAGGTTTAATAGATACTGTGCAAGACATTTGCGGTAAGAAAAAGGGAGACATGTAGTGGCTGCATGTTTAAGGTTAATTTAAACGTATAAAACATAAATAAAATTATAACATCTATATTAAAAAAACAACAACACATATTATGAAACCATTAGCAATCAAAACCCCTACTGATTTATTTAAAATAAATTATTGTGACAGTCGTTACCATAATGTTTCTAAGCAACATTTCTGTTTTTTCAGTTTTTCAGTTTTAGTATGAAGAAAGTTTGGTAAAATCAGATGTGTGCCACATACATATATGTAAAGGAGGACAAATTGCTGTTATTAGTAAAGTAACTTACATCCCTGTACTGTTTTTCTCCCCCATGAATCTAATAACTTACTAGTTTTCCCTCTGAACTGTGACCCTGCTGTTGCCATGCAACAGTGCACACACTTTTCCACAGTCCCCCTTTGTTACAGGCTCAGTTAAAGGGGTTATCCAGAGCTAAACATGGCCACTTTTCCCCTTCTCTTGTCTCCCGATTGGGTGGGTTTGGAACTCAGTCCCATTGAAGTAAATGGAGCTTAATTGCAAACCACACCTAAACTGGAGACAAAAGAGGGGGAAATGTGGCCATGTTTTTGTAGCGCTGGATAACCCCTTTAAGACAAACTGCCAGTACTTCCTGGAGATTGCCATAGAATCCCTTTGTGAGTTGTAACTAGAGATGAGCAAACTTTTCAAAAGTTTGTTCTGACCGGATTGGATTTTTTTGAAAAGTTCGGTTCGACCGCATTTCGTTTTTCTTCGTATTTCACTACTCATCCTTGTGGATGTCGAAGTGTGAGCCAGCCACCACGTCACATAGGGAGTGGGCTAGTGCAAGATCCCTGCTGATTGGATGTGTTCCGGGCATCATGGGAAAGCACTTTTTCCGTCTGGAACACTTCCTGCTTTCTAAAATGGCGGCTGCCATTTTAGAAAGCAAGAAAAAAAAAATAGGAGCGGACTTCCAAAAATCCGAATCCGACCGGATCCCATAGCGGCCGAACCGGTTTGCTCATCTTTAGTTGTAACCAAGGGCAACAATGCAGAAAAATGCGGGATTAGTAAGTCTATATTTCTCAAACATTTTTAGAAATGCTTGTATCTGTGAAACATGTTTGATTTCACATAATGCATCAGTTTATACCAAGTTTTCCTAATGACACAACCCCTTTAAGAGATGTAAAGGAAATTAAAAGGGTTTTCCAAAAGGTTTTATTTTGAGGTGCTTTTAAATAACAAACAAACCATACTCAGCTGCCCTGTTCCTCGGTTTTCATAGGTGCTCATTGCTGCCTCCCACATCTTATGTTTTTCCTACAGCTGAGGCATGTCACTATTGCAGCCAGTGATTGGCTGAGCATTTCCTGCAAGAATAAGACATCATAGGATGCAGGGAACAGCCGCAAGGGGTGGGCACCGGGATATGTCATAAAGACAGCTATGGGGGATCAGGAAAAGTGAGTATGACTACAATGCAGGTTTGTATTTTATTATAAAAATCAATGTTCCTTAATAAAACAAGTCATCCACAAAATATAACTATAAAAAAAGTAAAACCCCCATTATGCCTATCCACATACAGTATATATATAGCATCATATAACTACTTTGTGCAGCACAATTTTGGTCATAACTAGAAAGATCTAAAGGCCCTGCCCAGTTTGCAGCCAGGCATGACAGGAGCTGCTCTCTCACAAGTTCAGAGCTGACTCATATGAAGATCCAGATCATTTATGAGAATAGGGGGAAATGATACGTCTCACACTGCAGTTTGTAGATGTGACAGAACTGAAAACATTGGGGTTATCCAGGATTAGGAAAATGTAATTGTTTGTCTCAGTTTGGGTTTTGCAGCTCAGTTCCATTGAAGAGAATGGAGATGAATTGTAATACCACATACAACCTGAGGACAGGAGTGGCGCTGTTTCTTTCAAGCTGTGTTTTTTGCAAGTTGCACATGTGTGCTGTTTCTACACTCATTGTCTATGAAGCTGCTGTTGATAGCTTAGTGCAAAGCTTGTGATCTGACTCTAAGGGTGTGTTCAGACTACGGAATTCTCGCGGATAAATTCTGCGGAATTCCGTCGCCTGTACGCGCTCACAGCCGTAGTCCGTAGTCTGAACCCGCCCTTATCTCTTATCCTGTACATAGGGTATAAATGTTATAACTCCTTTAATGTAGTTTTCCAAGATTAAAAAAAACATAGAAACTTTCTTTCCAAACAGCACCACTCTTTTTCTCAGGTTGTGTGTGGTATTACATCTTGGCTTCATTCTCTTTAATGAAACTCAGCTGCAATACCACACATAAACTGCGGACATCGATGGCGCTGTTTTTTGAGGGGAAAGAAGCAATGTTTTTCTAATACTGAATAATCCCTTTCAATATTATAGCCGCATTATTTGTAGTTAAGCACTAGATATTTCTCATTTCATGTTTTCCTGTCATGGTCCTATGGGGGAAGGGCTCCTCATTAACCGTTCACATTGTACAAAACATAGGACTTAATTACATGCAAATTGAATAATATTGTGATTATAATTACTGGGTATAACCCGGAATCTGTGAATGTTATGGTGTTAGTTTAAGAAATAGACATGATTGTAATAGTTTTTTAATTAAAGATAATTAATAGGCGGAATGTTTTAATGGACATGAACCTTGCACCCTCTAATACATAAAATAAATATATAACAGGTTGTGCCTCCATGATTATATAACAAAGACTTTTAAAGAAGCAGTTCACAAAAAAATATTATTGATGTGAGCGCGCCGGATTTGACCGGTGCCGGGAACGAAGCTGCACTGCAGAACACTGATCAGCTGCGGTGAGTATACGTTCCAGCACCTACTGGGGGGGGAGGGGGCAATAATATTTTTTGGTAAACTGCTTTTCTATAAGTCTGGTGTTTTTAAAAATTCGGCAGCCGGCAGAGGCAGGGGCGACTTTGATAACAAGTAGGAACTTATCTTTCTACGCAGTGAGCGGCAGGACCCCTACCGAAAGGAATTTTTCCCCTGAGTTGTGATGACATCACGACTTGGGGAAAAAGGCCTTTCGGTAGGGGTTTTGTGGCCGGTCGTGCCGCTCCCCGCGTGCATGGGGAAAGATAAGTTCCTACTTGTTATCAAAGTCCCCCCTGCCATATTTGCCGAAAATGCCGGACTTTCCCATCTAAGTTTGCTTTCACCTATCCATAGGATGATGAATAACAAGCTGATTGCCGGGGATTCTGACCACCGGGACCCCCATAGATCCCAATAATGGGGGCACAATCTCCCATGATGAATTTTTCACTTAGATATGAATAACCCTTTAAAGGGGTAGCTGGAGAAATAGCTTTATATTTAATGTTGTCACCTGCCACCAAAGGTCACCTTGACCAGTGGCTTAGTGAGTATTTCCTATGTGACAAGACTGACACCAGGGGATCATCATCAGTGGGGGATGGCTACATGGGAGTACATTAGGGATGGTACGAACCGAGTTCGGTTCGGGTTCGTATGAACCCGAACCCTCGGTAATGACTCCTGCTGTCTGCCCGCTCTGTGCAGCGGGCGGATCCAGCGGGAGGACCTCCCGCTGTATCCGCCCGCTGCACGGAGCGGGCAGAAAGCTGGAATCCGGTGCCGAGCGTTCGGGTTCATCCAAACCCGAACCTCGGCGGGTTCGGACCATCCCTAGAGTACATATTACATTCTTACCTTTATCTTCTGTGATAGTAGTAGTTTATTCCCTATGCTAATGAGGCGTTTTGGTGCACTGGGACAGGACTATCCTCCCCCCGATTGCCTGGGGCGATCAGTGCACTGAGGGCGGTAGTCCCGCCCCCAGTGCCCCAAAACACCTCATTAGCATTGGAGATCTCACGGAAAGGGTGCCAAGGATAAAGGTAAGAAACTTAACTTCATCCCTAGCATCCTATGTGCTCTAGGAACATATAAGCAGGTTAGCGGCTCCTAATTTCCCTTTAATCCCAGTTCACCATTTGCAACATCATCCACATAACCTGCAGGACAAATGTGACGTTTTACAACTACAAATAGTAGTCCACCCTACAGCAAAAGGCTAGGTTCACACACCGTCTTTTTTGGTCTCTGACGTCCGTCATTTTGAGGTCAAATAACTTCCGCTATTTTGAAATCAGGGATGTCATTTCAAAATAATGGACGTTACTTGGCCTCAAAATGACAGTTGTCCAAAAAGATGGCCGTTGAACGGTCAGAAAAAGACGGCGTGTGAACCTAGTCAAACAGTGGACTGTAAAAGTGGACTATGTCTAACAAGAAACACAATTAGCAAACTCTATGTGGGTGCTTCAATGGGTACAAACTCCAAAAACAGATCACTACGTAATATTAAAATGATTAAAAAAAAAACAAAAAAATAACAGATTTGAAATGCTAATTTATTCCGGTAGCTATAATCTCCTTTGGGAAAACAAATATGGACCAAAAACTTTACAAGGATAATATAGGTCTCCTGGCACCAAAACCACCTCTAGGTACCAGTGGACTATCCTTACCATATGTACTTGTTGGTGAAGAGACGTTTAAAATGTCCAAAAATCTGCTAAGATTATACACCAGTAAAGGAACACTACAGAAGATTTTTTTTTTAACTACAGGCTCACTTGTGCCAGAAGATTGGTCAAGTGTGCTCCTGGCATATTAGCAGGCAAATGGCAGATATAAAAGAACGCTATCCAAATGAAAGCGGAGGGAAAATCTGTGTTGTCTTATAAAACTTAAGCCTCCTGCTTGTAAGTCACTGGCAGATGTTATTTGTCTGCGTAATTATTGTGATGACTACTTGGCTTCCCCAGAGGTTAGTGTTCCTTGGCAAAATGTAGTTTGTTAAGTTGTTTGTGTGTTTTTTTCACATATTTACTAAAATGACATCAATGAATGAAAATTGGCTTTGTTTTTAAGGGGTTAACTCTTTAAACGGAATCTGTCACTAGGTTTATGCCGCCCTAAATGAGGGCAGCATAAACTAGTGACAGAAATGCTGAACAGATCGGTGTATTACTTACATAATTTTGTTCAGCCATTCTCCTAATATGCAGGAGAATGGGATTCTTGACACACCCCTCCCCCCACCCTCCAGCTGCTGATTGACAGTTGACTGCCTATACACAGCATGGATAGATAACTGCCAATCAGCAGCTGGTGGGCGGAGTTTTCTTCTTCTCATGAATATCCAGGACTACTGGGCTCATGCACATAATGGAGAGCACTACATATTGTCCATGCTATTCAGGAGGATATCTCTGGATCTGCTGCACAGAACAGTGTAAGTGATACATTATTCTGTTCAGCTTCTCTCTCCACACATCTTTCTTTCTTCTAGAACATCTTCTTGGAAAACATAATAAAGTGATGTCCTGGAGAAACCATCAGTGTGGCAAAAACGCAAAATGGATAGGAGAGTAATAGAAGTCCACAGGGGGAGTCTGCCTAGGGCTTGTTGCCAATGCATCAGTAAAAAACCTGCGATACATGGATGGTGCATCCATGTGTCGTCCATTAAAGGGGTTTTCCTGCGGAAATCATTTTCTTTCAAATCAACTGGTTTCAGAAAGTTATATAGATTTGTAATTTACTTCTTTTTAAAAATCTCCAGTCTTACAGTACTTATCAGCTGCTGTATGTCCTGCAGGAAGTGGTGTATTCTTTCCAGTCTTACACAGTGCTCTCTGCTGCCACCTCTGACAACTAATATTAAATACACCCACCAACTTTAAATCTACTTCTATTATTAACATGCATACCAAAGGGACATTTAGGACCTCTGTAGCCATGTTAGCCAAATGTACATCTGTCTGCTTGCCCGTTCTGCAGGTTAGAGATGTTCTTCCCCCCCCCACCCCACTGACCCCCCCCACAGAGAACTACATATCCTTCCTCACCGAGACATAACAAACAATCTATTCAACTCCTTTTCATGAATAATCTACTACCCACTTTATCAGAGTTGCTACTGCTCACCAATACTAGATTTAAAGGGGTACTCCGGGACGGGGGGTATTTTGGAGGATTTCCAGGGAGGGGGGGAAATTGAAGCCGGAGGTCACTTACCTCCCCCGTAGCGGAGTCCCGCCTCGGCCGCTGAATGGCAGAGCTGCCTTGAGACGTCACATCTCATGCACAGCTCTGACTAGGAAGCGGCCGCGGGACGGGAGTACCGGGCGGCGCGATCCAGGCACCGGCTGGAACGGGTGAGGTAAGTGACCTCCAGCTTCAATTTCCACCCCCTCCCCAGCAATCCTCCAAAATACCCCCCGGCCCAGAGTACCCCTTTAATATCCTCTCATAGGATATTAGCAGCGCTTCAAATACTTTCTAGGAACTTGCACTTACAGCCCTCTCGGTTTGAAAAACTAGCCCCACAAGTAAAGGGGTTATCCAGCGCTACAAAAACATGGCCACTTTTGTCTCCAGTTCAGGTGCGGTTTGCAATTAAGCTCCATTCATTTCAATCGAAATAAGTTACAAAATCTGCACCCAAACTGGAGACAAGAGAGGGGCTGTCTCTGGAATAAAGTGGCCATTTTTGTTTAGCACTGGATAACCTATGTACATAAGCATTACATAACTCTATGTAAATGCTTATTATGACTATTACTATGTTTGTACATCTACATGTTCAATAAAAAGACATTTCAAAGAAAAGAAAAAACTGATGTGTTAATGAAGCCCTCTTGTAGGGTACAAACACACACAGCAGATATGCAGCAGATACGCAGCAGATTTGATACTGTGTTCAGTTATTTAGATCTAATCTGCTGCGTATCTGCTGCGTATCGCAGCAGTAAATACGCAGCGTATAAGCCGTGTGTGTTTGTACCTGTAAAGTAAATTCTTGTTTTTTTCCTAAAAAAACAACTCCAGAACATCTTGCTGCACTGTGCCATTCCTCTGCTGTACCTGTTGGACATGTATGGCTAAGTGTGACACTCATGTGACATTTGTATTTTGTTATTCACAATTTGGTACAGACCCATTATGTTGAAGTAGATATATTTAAATTTATAAAATATCTAGTAAAAATTATGTTTTATAATATAGATTTTCTGTTTTGGTTTATCTGTCATGAGAGCGAGGGGCCTAAGGGTCCTATTACACAGGCCAATTAAGACCTGATCAATATTGTAAAACGAGGACCAGTCTGCTAGATCATTTACTGGATCTATTACACAGCAAGGGCTGCACAGACATCGTTAGCCCCGTTACCTGTCCCTGTCTCCTGCGCTCTGCATGCTTCCCGATCCCACCGGTTCAGCTTCAGAGGGGTCTCCGAGCTGACAGGCCGCTCAGCCAATCACAAACCATGGCCTAAGTAAGAACAGTGACTGTACTGTACACTATTAATACAAATTAAAAATGTCAGGAAAAAAGTTCCAAAAAACAAACAAGTACAACCATTTTCTATAAGTCACCACTAACCCTCATGTTTAAGTAGTTGTTTTGACTTTTTTTTTTTTTATTCCATACAGATGAAAGAAAATTGTTGCAGATTGATGGCATTTTGCCACCGGCGGTCTGATCTGTTCAGATCTTTTATAAAACGAAAGTCGTGCACCAGCGATATTGTCAGGAGTCATGTTTAATAACCTGAGATCTAATGCTGTGCTCAGTTTTAAGGTGACCACATCCGCACCAACATCCTGGATTACATTTTGATTCACTTCCTCATAGATGACAAAGAATATGAAATCATTTGCATCTCCCAGACGAGGGATGTACCTAGACTTTTATTTTACTGACTAATCAAAACCTGAACCAGCGGTTTTCAACACATTTTAGGCGATTTTTATATTACACTTTGGGTGGAAAAGTAGCTTTTAATTTACAAAATAGTTCCGAAATTCTAACTCACGCAATCTTTGAAGATTTTCATCCTGTAGATAGAAATTTCACTGTGATTTTTTTTGTGTAGCCTTAGAGTGGATTCATGAACAGCTTGCTGTGTTTTTTAAGGGTAACTTCACACGTACTGGATCCGCAGCGGATTTCACGCTGCGAGTTTGCAGCCAAATTCGCTGCGGATCCTTGTAGTGTGAAGTTAAATGGGTCACATACCTGCAGCGGAATAAAAATGATGTGACCCGGCCCCTTTTACCCCCCGCGGCCCGCAGCCTGCAGCCCCCGGCCTGGAGCATACATTACCTGCCTGTGGCTGCAGCTGTGTGTGAGGCTCCCGTCAGTCCCCATCAGCCAATCAGTGCATGGCAGATGGGGACTGCTGGGAGCCTCACACACAGCCGCGGCGCCAAGCAGGTAATGTATGCTTCGGGCCGGGTATGTGGCCCATTTAACTGCAAATTCGCAGTGTGAAATCGGATCCGGTACGTGGAAAGCTACCCTTAAAGGGAATCCATCACCTGGATGCCCCTTACAAGGATGCTGACGCTATCAATAAGGCCCCATGGCAAGGAGATGAATGGTACCAGAAGGAAGAAAGTCTTGATTTGCTAATAGCAAGTCTCAAAGAGGCGTTCCCAGAGTGCTTAAGCACAGTGGACTGGAACACCTTTCCGCTCCCCCTCTCCTCTCTCTCAGAGTGTTTTGGACAGCTTTTAGCACTGAACCCTGTCCAAATCCCACACGTGTCATGCCTTTGTATTGAGGTGTACAAACGGTATGGCATTGAGCCCCACAGGAGGCTTATGCAGTCCATGCAGTGTGTAACGAATAGGCTTTGACATCCATTTACTAGTGGTATATGTGCAAGATTTGGACATGGATTGGTGCTGGAATCTGTCAATCATGCAGGAAACAAGAACAGCGAGAACATTCCAGCCTGAGCCACTATGGTGCCCTAAGAGTTTTTTTTTTTGACAATTGCAATTAGCGAATTAAAGGAAAAGTCCAGGGGGGGGGGGGGGCAAGAATTCATTACAGGCAGGGGGTGGGATGAAGTGAAAAAAAGAAGATTTAGTCACCTGCTCCTGGACTCAACCGACTGTCTTCTGAGCTCCCCTCCGGCGATGTCTCGACCTGGCTGACGGATGCCCCACTCAGCCACTCAGTGACTGGGGCCGGACACCACTGCAGTCACTGATTGGCTACACGGGCTTTGACAGTGAAGATGGCGCCCATGCATTAAGGAAGAGGCTTGACATTCATGTATTTAGACCCTATTACACTGGACGATTATCGTGCGAATTAACGGTTCGAATTTAAACGATAATTGTTTTGTGTAAATGCAGGCAACGATTATACGACCAACGAAAAATCATTCATCGTTAGTTTGGTGCTGACACCAAAATCATTGCTAATCGTTCGCTGTAATTCCACGTTTGTTCACTAATCATTCAGTGTCATTCCACATCTTTCCTTTATTTGCTGAGATCAGATGGAGTAAGCGATCTTAATAACGACTATTGTTCTGGTGAAAGATTTCAGGTTAACGATAAATGATCTTGTTTATGAACGTTTATCGTTAATCGTTAAAAATTGCTTTGTCTAATAGGACCCATAGTGGTGCATGTACAAGATTTGGACAGGGCTTGGCGCTAGAGGCTGTCAATCACGGAGCAAAGGTGGGAAAGCAGGGAGAGGGTTCTGCCTGCAACACTACAGGGCCCTGGGAATACCTCTTTGAGCTAAGTACAACTACTGCTACAACTTTTAAAGGAACATTAAGCATAAATTCCAAACAAAGAAGAATATATATATATATATATATATATATATATATATATATATATTTTTTTTTTAATGACTGTATTGTTTTTACTCCTTAAAATAGAGTAAATAGAGTGTTGGGCTATGTTAACACAACGTATGAGACAGGCCGTTCTGTGACCCGGACGGTCTCTGAAAAGATCTTCCCGGCCAGATGATCTTTAGGGCCGCAGAGTTCATCCGTGCGCGCCTGCATCAGAACCCTCCACTGCACACTGTGGAGCGAGCGCCACTGACGGGGTTTTCTGTGGCCGCTATTTAATGAACAGCGGCCGCAGAAAACTGACCTGTCATACATATGTATACACTCCGGCCGGGATTCCATAGGCAGCAACGGCATGTATATTTTCGTATTAATCACGGACGTTGTTGCAATCGTCAACAACTGGCGTAGTTATACGAAAATATAAGTTGTGTGAACATAGCCTCAGTGCGCGCCAACCTGGAAGCTTAGACAGAGAGGAATGGGTTTAGGCTGCATTTTACCTACACGGTGAACATTGTGGCCATTTTCAGGGCATTATTGTGTGTATTTTATTTTAACCAATATGTCATGTATCACCCTCTTGCCAGGGGCCATTATTCCCGTATACTTGGCTATTTTGTGAGACCCATATTTAAAAATAGGCCTTAGAATTGATGTAATTCCACTGTGTCTATGAGGGGTCCTGTGGCATAGAATGAAGCGGAGATAATGTGATCTGCATAGAGGTTGGTCTGCTCAACCATTAAACTTATTAAATTGTCAGATAAATGGGTAAAGAAATTAATGGCCCTGAACCCTATAGTGCCAACTTGAATGCTGAAGGAGGCAGCTGGGGGTGTAATTGTCAGCTCCTAGTCACATCCACTCCATACTGTTATGGTGATTCAGACTAGGGATGAAGATGAAAGGACACACAGCGATTCACGTTCACTAGCGGTGTGTATCAGAGCTATTCTAAGACAAAAAGGGCAGAGTGGATGGACCATGTGGCCTTTTTCTGGTATTAATCTGTGTTGCTATGGTGTATGCATCCTCTGCTCTAAGCAGTCGGGTTTTTATTTCTTAATAAAACTGCATATGTACTGATTTATTTTGTAATATTATTATTATTATTATTATTAGAGATGAGTATGCTCGAGTCTGAGTTTGATTACCGGTGGCTGAAGAAGTTGGATGCAGTCCTAGGGAGTTCGGTGAAACATGGAAACAGCCATAGACCATAGGATGTTATCAGACTCCACCCAGATGTCAATCAAATCTGACTCAGAGCGACAGGTCTTTGCCTTCACCATCAGGTCTTCTAGGTACGGTGCACACAGTTTATGAAGGAACTTACTTTTAAATCCTTTAGTTTTCATTTTATTATTCCATAAACAAGTGTATATAATATTAGCAAAATACAAAAAAAAAAATCATAAAAACCAATATCACACAATTCATCATGAATCATCAATAAAAATATACCCTTCCCTATCCAACCTCCCTCCACCCTACACTTGCCTGGCGCCACAAGAAAAATAAATTTTTTTTTTTGCTTTTTTCCCAACTTCCCCATCAGATGCATAGAAGAGCATTCTCACAACCATTCTCACAACCGCTATTACACGCGTCAGCAGCGAACAGGTGAGTGCAGAGGGGGCCGCAGGAAGCTGCGGGGGGGGCTGCCTGGGTGATCGTCCGGGCAGCCCATAGCAGATAGCAGCGGTCTGCTGCCGCCGCTCCTATTCCGCGGAGCGATGGCAGCAGATCGCTGCTATATTAGTCCTTTAT
Organism: Dendropsophus ebraccatus; assembly: GCF_027789765.1. Lineage (NCBI taxonomy): Eukaryota > Metazoa > Chordata > Amphibia > Anura > Hylidae > Dendropsophus > Dendropsophus ebraccatus. The sequence goes on along the minus strand of NC_091457.1, from coordinate 142,918,621 downwards.
CTTTCAAAAGACTGCAACGATCAGCCGACATTGTTCATATTCTATTACACAAGATGAATATAGGCCGTATCCTCTGAATATGGCCGATAAACGTTTTGTGTAATAGGGCCTTCACACCTAATCTTTAATCTTAGTATAAACATATTCCCAAAATTCAATTACCTTATTGCAGCTCCATAACAAATGAACAAAACCAGTGCCTTCCCACCCACACCGAGGACACCTATCATGAGACCATCTTCTAATCTTATATAGAAAAGTGTATCAAGGGAAGGTTGTTCCAGACATTTCGGAGAACAAAGCCCAGATCTTCTGTGGATGTCGCTGCTCGGATCCTTCTGTCTCTTTATATAATCCCAGACAGAATAGATCACAGGTGTAAAACGCAGGCCCTCCAGCTGTTTCAAAACTACAATTCCCATCATGCCTGGACAACCAAAGTTAAGTGTGACACCCCGGAACTGGGTGATGTGAGAGCAGGGCTCTGTGGAGGCCATATCACTTCCAGAACTTCTTGTTCTTCTTCATGTAGAAGATAGTTCTTAAAAACATTGACTGTATGTTTGGGGTTGCTGTCTTGATGATTTTGGACCAATCAGATGCCTTCACCCCTCCTAAAATTTCTGCATTGTACTGTAATTGTCTTATGGCTGGGGGTCCAACTGGCTCTTACAGACTTGAGAACAGGACCCCCGAAACCTCTGTGTGTGGAGTGGCAGTAAGAATATTTGACTGATGCTTCATTTATTCTTTGAAGATAACTGAGTCCTCCTTTATGGTTCGCGATAGGGGATTAGTAGGGAAACTACTGCTCCTCTGAGATGCAATACTCTTGTCCTTGTGATCAATCAGGGTTCCTGTGGATAAGGTGATAATTATTCCTATCACACGGAGTAATAATTGGCTGAATCAGTCGCTCCATGTAATAGAAACAAAGATCAGCCGATGAAACTTTCTTTAGGTCTAACCTGAAATCATCGGCAGTCGACCGCTCTTCGCCACATGTAATAGTGATGCACGGCTGACAGATGACGATTGAACAAACAGTTAATATATTACCTCATTCAAAGGGGCTAGGGAAATAAAAGGTCCCAAAGTGTAATTACTGTACATCAAAAATTAAAAGAACCTTGATTCATGGGAATAAACCCTAGTCATCCCTCTCCAGCAATAAGGACTCTCCCTAATCTGTGGCTATATACTATGGGGGAGGACAGGGGGCTATATACTATGGGGGAGCACAGGGGGCTATATACTACTGGTGAGCACAGGGGGCTATATACTACTGGGGAGCACAGGGGAGCTATATACTATGGGGGAGCACAGGGGGCTATATACTATGGGGGAGCAAGGGGGGCTATATACTACTGGGGAGCACAGGGGGCTATATACTACTGGGGAGCTATATACAATGGGGGAGCACAGGGGGCTATATACTATAGGGGAGCACAGGGGAGCTATATACTATGGGGGAGCACAGGGGAGCTATATACTATGGGGGAGCACAGGGGAGCTATATACTGTGGGGGAGCACAGGGGAGCTATATACTACTGGGGAGCACAGGGGAGCTATATACTATGGGGGAGCACAGGGGGCTATATACTACTGGGGAGCACAGGGGAGCTATATACTATGGGGGAGCACAGGGGAGCTATATACTATGGGGGAGCACAGGGGAGCTATATACTATGGGGGAGCACAGGGGAGCTATATACTATGGGGGAGCAGAGGGGGCTATATACTATGGGGGAGCACAGAGGAGCTATATACTATGGGGAAGCACAGGGGAGCTATATACTATGGGGGAGCACAGGGGACTATATACTATTGGGGAGCACAGGGGGCTATATACTATGGGGGAGCACAGAGGAGCTATATACTCTGGGGGAGCACAGGGGAGTTATATACTATGGGGGAGCACAGGGGAGGTATATACTATGGGGGAGCACAGGGGGCTATATACTATGGGGGAGCTATATACTATGGGGGAGCACAGGGGACTATATACTATGGGGGAGCACAGAGGAGCTATATACTATGGGGGAGCACAGGGGGCTATATACTATGGGGGAGCACAGGGGGCTATATACTATGGGGGAGCACAGGGGAGCTATATATTATGGGGGAGCACAGGGGAGCTATATACTATGGGGGAGCACAGGGGACTATATACTACTGGGGAGCACAGGGGTCTATATACTATGGGGAGCACAGGGGTCTATATACTATGGGGAGCACAGGGGAGCTATATACTATGGGGGAGCACAGGGGAGCTATATACTATGGGGGAGCACAGGGGACTATATACTACTGGGGAGCACAGGGGTCTATATACTATGGGGAGCACAGGGAAGCTATATACTATGGGGGAGCACAGGGGAGCTATATACTACTGGGGAGCACAGGGGAGCTATATACTATGGGGGAGCACAGGGGACTATATACTACTGGGGAGCACAGGGGTCTATATACTATGGGGAGCACAGGGGTCTATATACTATGGGGAGCACAGGGGAGCTATATACTATGAGGGAGCACAGGGGAGCTATATACTACTGGGGAGCACAGGGGAGCTATATACTACTGGGGAGCACAGGGGGCTATATACTATGGAGGAGCACAGGGGGCTATATACTATGGGGGAGCACAGGGGGCTATATACTATGGGGGAGCACAGGGGGCTACATACTATGGGGGAGCACAGGGGAGCTATATACTATTGCGGAGCACAGGGGGCTATATACTATTGGGGAGCACAGGGGAGCTATATACTATTGGGGAGCACAGGGAGCTATATACTATTGGGGAGCACAGGGGTCTATATACTATGGGGGAGAGCACAGGGGGGCTATATACTATGGGGGAGAGCACAGGGGGCTATATATTATGGAGAGCACAGGGGGGCTATATACTATTGGGGAGAGCACAGGGGGCTATATACTATTGGGGGGGAGCACAGGGGGGCTATATACTATTGGGGGAGAGCACAGGGGGGCTATATACTATTGTGGGAGAGCATAGGGGTCTATATACTATTGGAGAGCACAGGGAGGCTATATACTATTGGGGGATAGCACAGGGGGGGCTATATACTATTGTGGGAGAGCACAGGGGAGCTATATACTATTGTGGGAGAGCACAGGGGGGGCTATATACTACTGGGGAGAGCGCACAGGAGGGCTGTATATAACTGGAGGAGCACATGAGGGGCTATATACTACAGGGACACCTTAAAACTATGGAGGCACAGAGGGGTGTAACTATGTAGGGGTACGGAGGGGTGTAACTACTATATAGGGGTACAAGGGACCTAACTACTGTATGTGTTGGAGCCTTAAATATTTGTCTGGCAGATTCTGGAGAGAAGATTCACAGCCAGGGGAAGACTTCAAGGTGGCCCAGGCTGGATGGAGAGAAAAAGAAAAGGTGACAGACTCTGATCGGAGAAGACGCCCCCGGTGAGTCACTGGATGTAACTGCACTCTGTTATAGGGTTGTAGTGTTAGGGGTCATGATGTGGCGGTATTATGTAATGGTATCATTGGTGATATCTTTCTGTTTTGTTTAGTGCAGTTTTTATGTAATATGTAATCACTGTATGGTGGAAATAGTGTTATAAGGTAACTACTGTATGTATTGGGGCTACTGATACAGTGTGGGGGCAAATTCAGTACATTATACAATGTGCCAAAAGGGAAGGGGGGGGGGCACTCTTGAGGGCTGTGCACTGGGCCCACCAATGTATTAAAACGGCCCTGGGTCAAAGCAGCACAGAGGATGTCAGGAGAGGAGGGTGCTTATCCTATAGGAGAGGTCCCAGCAGCACAGAGGATGTCAGGAGAGGAGGGTGCTGATCTACAGGAGAGGTCCGAGCAGCACAGAGGATGTCAGGAGAGGAGGGTGCTGATCTATAGGAGAGGTCCGAGCAGCACAGAGGATGTCAGGAGAGGAGGGCGCTGATCTAATAGGGGAGGGTCACAGCAGCACAGAGGATGTCAGGAGAGGAGGGGGCTGATCTTATAGGGGAGGTCGCAGCGTCCCAGCAGCACAGAGGATGTCAGGAGAGGAGGGCGCTGATCTTATAGGGGAGGTCACAGCAGCACAGAGGATGTCAGGAGAGGAGGGTGCTAATCCTATAGGAGATGGTCCCCCTCTTCCCCCCTTATAGGTGGTACCCCTCTTCCCCCCCCTTAGAGATGGTACCCCTCTTCCCCCCTTATAGATGGTCCCCCTCTCCCCCCCTTATAGATGGTCCCCCTCTTCCCCCCCCTTATACCCTTATTGATGGTCCCCCTCTTATAGATGGTCCTCCTCTTTCCCCCCTCTTATAGATGGTCCCCCTCTCCCCCCCCCTCTTATAGATGGTCCCCCTCTTTCCCCCCCTCTTATAGATGGTCCCCCTCTCCTCCCCCTCTTATAGATGGTCCCCCTCTTCCCCGCCCCTTATAGATGGTACCTCTCTTCCCCCCCCCTTATAGATGGTCCCCCTCTTATAGATGGTCCCCCTCTTGCCCCTTATAGATGGTCCCCCTCTTCTCCCTTATAGATGGTCCCCCTCTTATTGATGGTCCCCCTCTTATAGATGGTCCCCCTCTTTTAGGTGGTCCCCCTCTTTTCCCCCCTCTTATAGATGGTCCCCCCTCTTTTCCCCCCTTATAGATGGCCCCCCTCTTTTCCCCCCTCTTATAGATGGTCCCCCTCTTTTCCCCCCTTATAGATAGCCCCCCTCTTCCCCCCTCTTATAGGTGGTCCCCCTTTTTCCCCCCCTCTTATAGATGGCCCCCCTCTTTTCCCCCCTCTTATAGATGGTCCCCCTCTTTTCCCCCCCTTATAGATAGCCCCCCTCTTATAGGTGGTCCCCCTTTTTCCCCCCCTCTTATAGATGGTCCCCCCTCTTTTCCCCCCCTTATAGATGGCCCCTCTCTTATAGATGGTCCTCCTCTTTTCCCCCCCTTATAGATGGCCCCCCTCTTCCCCCCCTCTTATAGATGGTCCCCCTCTTTCCCCCCCTTATAGATGGCCCCCCTCTTCCCCCCCTCTTATAGATGGTCCCTCTCTCCCCCCCCCCTCTTATAGATGGTACCCCTCTTTTAGATGGTCCCCCCTCTTCCCCCCCCCCCCCCTCCGTGCAGGCAGATTTAAAAAAAAAACAAAAAAAAACTCACCTTACAACCCGTTCCCCCGTCGATCCATCCTCTCCTGTCCTGCAGGCTCCATCTGTCCTCGGCTGTTGCGCAGTCCCTTCCTATGCCCCGGCAGCGCGTGCATCAGAGAGCTCCCCGTGCGCCGGAAGTCACAGCCACAGGCGCACGGGGAGCTCTGTGATGCGCGCGCTGCCGGGGGATAGGACGAGACACCTCCGGCAGCTACGCAACAGCCGGGGGACAGTAAGAGGAGGACTCTTGTGACCGCAAGCAAAACAATGCTTGCGGGCACAAGAGCCTGCAGTGGCGAGGGGGGCCGGGCCGCAGCGGCATTATAATGTGGGCGGCGTGGCATGGGCCCCCCGGTGCCCCGGACGGCCGCCCAAACCGCCCACATTATAATCCGCCATTGGGTACATGGCTAGACCGTAAACCGGTTGGCATGTATAGATGTGGAAAGGGATGTGTAGCTTGCCCATACATCAGTAATGGCAAGGCGGCGTCTGCACACTGTACACTAGTGATAAGCGAATAGTGAAATATACGAATATTCGATATTCGTTTGAATATCTCCCGAATATTCGATCAAATATTCGATCCCATTAAAGTCTATGGGAACAAGTATTCGATTATTGAAAAACATCTATTCGACCACTTGGAGGTAAAAACCGGAAGCTGGGGGATTTGAACGCTTATCGAATATTTATCGAATATTCTGCGAACTATTCGATAATATTCGATCGAATACCTTACTATTCGATTGAACAGTATTTGCTCATCACTAGTGAAGGCATGTGATTGGTCCAAAATCAAGCATGCAGAGCACAGGAGTACAACAGGATCGTGGACAGGTAATATATTAACTGTTTGGGCAAGGGCTGCACAGACATGGCTAACAATGTCCGTGCAGCCCTGCTAAGTGATTATCGTGCCATGTAATAGGCCCAGTAAACGAGCAGCGCTCTAGCAGATCGGCGCTCGTTTACAACATTGATTGGGGCTTCATCGGCCCGTAAAATAGTACCCTTAGGTGGTATGAATCCCCCACTCTCTGCAGATCCTGTCCCAGTCTACACGGCAGAGTTGTCAAGTAAACTGCAGACAACAGAACATGATTTTTTTTTTACATGGATAATCATTTAAATCTCCAGAATGGTGAAAGGATTTGTCATTTTCCAATAAATCATTCCCTTTAATTGTTGGAATTTAATAGCTATTTAATCGCTCTTATTGTAAGCCTCAAACACTCAAGCATTTGATTGTCATCTTTAACAAGTTGTTATATAAACTATGTCAAGACACCTCACATTGCTGGTAATGAATATGTATGAGCACAGAAAAAAACCCTACAAACCAGCAATTCCTTTTCACACCATTTTAGCGGTAAGATAGATAAGAAGATACAGAGCTCTTTCTTTAACAATCAAGCAAAGTAAATATTTTGAGAAATGAAAAATAATAAGTGACATAAATTACTGAGATTTAGAGATGAGCAAAACTTAGAACTCTTGCTTTATGGCGGTCTAGGTTCATTCATTGCGGGAACTGTACAATGGGAATAACTGTTGTAGATTTTGGTGCCTTATTGTTTCCCCACTGGTTTGTCCTCAGTCTGTAGGCTCATGCATGTGACAATGCCTTACCTCTGTGCTCGAATAAGCCATATATATATATATATATATATATATATATATATATATATATATATATATACTGTATATATATATATATATATATATATATATTATTTTTTTTTGGGGGGGGGGGGGGATTTGTATCAAGCCACCACTAGGCTGCTCCAGCGTCAGCTTATCATCCTGAAAACAAAAGATTTCGGGCAGTAAAAATCCACCACGCCCAACCCCTATCTCTACCAGAATCATTTGTTAATGGACACTCAGGAGCCCCCCCCCCCCCCCCCCCCCCCCCATTCACCTTATATAAACAGCTGAACCTGCCACTGTCTGACTTTAAAGCCTATTCGGGCCTTAAAGGGGTTGTCTATGGTTAGAACTAGAGATGAGCATGCAGCATTTGATTGGTGGCTGCAGAATTTGGATACAGCCATAGGCTGTATCTATATTTTCCAGGACTCCATAGGGCTGCATCCAACTTCTTCAGCCACCGGTAATCAAATGATGCACAATTGGGTTCAGACCAGGTTCGCTCTTCTCTAGTTAAAACAAAACGCCTTCTTTCTTTTAGAAACAGCACCTCTCCTGTCCTCAGCTTGGGTGAGGAGTTTGGCAGCTTAGTTCAATTAAGGTGATTAGAGCTGAATTGTAATACCACATACAACCTGAGGACAGGGGTGGCTCTGTTTTTGCAAGAAAGTAACTGTCCCTTTTCTAATTCTGGATAACTTTTTTAAAATCTGTACTCCTGTGGTGTCCCACCACGGGTGTTGTTATTGGTTACACCCTTCGTAAAAGCCTGTACTTTAAAGAGTAAGTGGTAATGTAGTAGTACCAGAGTTTTGCCACAAGATGTCGTTATTGCAAGTATGTATACCCAGATATTGCACAGCTGTAGTACCCTAAGGGTTATTGTTTTGTTTATGTATCACATGGGTCTGTACACCAATGACAGTTCTTTCTTCTCATCTATCATCTCTCCCTTTACTTTTACATACTTACTCCTCACCCACTCCCAGCACACCTTACATGCTCTGTAGGAAGGAAATCACATAGGTAAAGGAAGTGAAGGGTCTTTTGTCTTTGGATTCTGTAGAGGAAGGACGCTCCCTACAGTTTTCTCTCAAGCAACCTCACTTCTCGCTTTGCAGTGTTAAGCTACCACGAGAGAGGACAAGTCAGAGATCATCCTAACCCACGCCGTAGACAAAGAGGAACACAGTGCAGGACAGTATCCACAAAGAAGTAAGGAACTGATCCGGACAGAGCAAAGTTGCTAGAAGCCTATGTACTCTATCTCGCAGTGTGGGTGTAATCAGAAAACTCTGACCACTCTGCTCATCCCATGTAACAAGATCTGGGGCTTGTGTCACCCTCTAGGATGGGTCACCCGACACTGGTGGGCAATAGGTGGTGCAAAGACCAATGAGTCAAAACACAGACACAAGTATTCTCTCCACTCTCAAGTATTCTTTTTTTTACCTCTAAAGAGCACAGTACTACTTGGGTTGGGACTCTCTCGACATCCTCCTCTTTACTCTTCTGATCCCCTCTTCTACCTCTCACCACACAACTCAGTCAGCACGACTGTATCACTCCTTCTACTCTCAGTACAGATCTGAACTCTAAAGTATTAAGTAACTTATCAAGTGTAAAGTATTGTATCAAGGCAAAGCTGTATTATCTGCTACCTACCTCAAGTATCTTCAGAGTAAACAGGATTGTATTTATGCTAAAGAGACTCTGTTATTCCTCGTCAAGCACCGACACAACACACACACCTTCCTTGAGTCATCTCCCCTTTCTGTGGGTGGGAGTGCCAATAGTCTGGTTGGGTCACTACTCCACTCCGGACCACCGTGATAAGTACCCAAGGGACCCCGCAACAGTCCGGCAGGTCACTGTCCACAGGAGAACAAGGTATAGGCAGCCCACTAAACTAAAAGCAGGTGTGCCTTTGTGCCCAACCGGCACTGGCGTCGCCACAGATTACCACCAGGCAAGGCTATATCTCGGCCAACCACCACAGAACAGGCCGCTCCTGTAACGCCTGGAGTAGTGGATCCACTGGACCGTCACCAGCGATGGCACTAACCTCACCAGGGAGCGGAGTCTAAGGGGCCGCTGGTTTTCACCAGAGCCCGCCGCAAGGCGGGATGGACTTGCTGCGGCAGGCGACCCCCAGGTCGCTACCCCTGGCTTGGTTGCTAGTGACGGCAGGCGAGGCGTGGCAGGAGCAGTAGGCAGGAGATGGTGCTGGCAGAGGTCTGTAGGCGTAACCGCAGGTGACAGGCTGAACACAGGAGCAATGGTGTAACAGGGGAGCAGGAACCAGGAACAAGGACTAGGGACCAGGTAGCGGATAGGAATCAGGAACAGGGACTAGGGACCAGGTAGCGGATAGGAATCAGGAACAACAGGGAGCTGGGCCAAACGCTATGGGAAGCATGTAGAGGCTCCAACACGAGGGACAGGGCACGCTGGGATTTATAGGGAGTGATTGGGTGCAACTACCAATTAGGGACGGACTGGCCCTTTAAATCTGAGACAGCCGGCACGCGTGCGCCCTAGGAGGCGGGGACGCACGCGCCGGCCGGCACAGACGGAGACAGGAGCGGAGGAGAGGTGAGGCGCCCCCAAGGGCCGAACTAGCAGCAGCGCCGGGTCCCTGCACAAGGACCCCGGCGGCTGCATGGGGCAGGAGGAGGTCGCGGCGGCGGCCCGGAACACGGGACGCCGCCACGGCCGTGACAGCTCCTCCACACCAGAGGTCACCACACTCCTTACTACTCAGACTACATGTAGTAACTCACTAATGTACAGAATTCTCCACCAGAAGAATTTGTCTTATACCGAGAAAAAAAAACTCTTTTACTCACTCTGTCCCATGTTGTGCCCATTTGTGTGCTGCATAGAGGGTAGCAATGTGGCCGGTGAGGGAACTTCTGACTGCAACATCTGCACTCAAATCATGGTGTGATAAGAGGAGAGACATAACATAACATGACAACATAGTGTGGAAGCAGATGAGAAGGGTTCCAGGAGGTGTACTGTGGCACAAACCACATGTGAGACAAGAGGGACCTGCTATTAGATACAGAGAATTAATTCAGAGTCGAGTTGCGTCTGTAGTGTGGTGTCCTCCGGTGTGGAGGCGCAGCTGGTGACTTGCCAGATGTGTAGGTGTGATGCCAGTCCTGTGGTGGTTGGCCGAGGTATAACCATGCCCGGTGGTAATTTGTTGTGACACTAGTGGCGGTTGGGCACACAGGTATGGTGGCACACCTGCTTTTATTTTAGTGGACTGGCTATACCTTTTTTCCCTGTGGACAGTAACCTGCTGGGCTGTTGTGGGGTCCCTTGGGCAATTATCACGATGGTCCGGAGTGTAATGGTGACCCACCCGGACTATTGGTACTGTCCCCCACAGAAAGGGGAGTTGACCCACGGAAGGTGTATTCCCATTACAATAAATAAAATCTGTGTACTAGATATAAGAAACAGGTATGGAACCATGCCTTGTTATGGTTCTTTATACTTGATAGGCGAAATCTGTACTGAGAGTGAAGCAGAAGATACAGCCGTGCTGGCTGGGTTGTGTGCTGAGAGGTAGAAAGTTCAGAAAAGTAGAGAGGAGGATGTTGAGAGAGTCCCAACCCAAGTAGTACTGTGCTCTGCTGGAACTTCAGAGGTAGAAGAGGTAGAATAGTTGAAAGTAGAGAGAATACTTGTGCCTGTGTTTTGACTCTTTGGACTTTGCACCACCTAATGCCCACCAGTGTCGGGTGACCCGTTCTAGAGGGTGACACAAGCCCCAGACCTTGTTAACTGGGATGAGCAGAGTGGTCAGAGTTCTCTGATGACACCTGCGCTGCGAGATAGAGTGCATAGGCTTCTAGCAACTTTGCTCTATCCGGATCAGTATCCTTTGTGGATACTGTCCTGCACTGTGTTCCTCTTTGTCCATGGCGTGGATTAGGTTAATCCCTGACTTGTCCTCTCTAGTAGAAGCTTAACACTGCATAGTGTATAGTAAGGTTGCTTGAGGGAAAACTGTAGGGAGCGTCCTAGCCTGCGTCCTTCCTCTACAGAATCTCAAGGCGAAAGACCCTACACTTCCTCTACCCATGTGACTTCCTTCCTACAGCGCATGTAAGGTGTGCTGTGAGTGGGAGAGGAGTGCGTGTAAAGAAGTAAAGAGAAAGATGATAGGTAAGAAGAAGACAGAACTCTCATTGGTGTACAGATCCATGTGACACATAAACAAAACAATAACCCTTAAACTTTTACAGCTGTGCAATATCTAGGCATACATACTTGCAATAACGACATCTAGTGGTAAAACTCTGGTACTGCTACATTACCACTTACACTTAAAAGTACAGGCTTTTACGAAGGGTGTAACCAATAGCAACACCCGTGGTGGAACACCACAGTAGCATTTCCTAAATTTACTAGCTCAAGTGACCTTGGACAGACATGAGATTGGGGTCTTCAACACTACTACAAAATACCGGTTGCCATTTACCTCTGCGATATAGAAAATTATTCTCTGCAAGTAAATGCTAGAACTTCTTGCTGTTGCAAAAATCTCGTTCCCTGTTAAGGACTGTTTTAATAGACTAGAAAATCTTACAAGGGCAGCAACATTCCTACAGTGTAATTGTAATAAAAGAAAAAAACACACAGAGCACCCTAGAAACATATATACAAAGGATGGGGTAATAAACTCTGCTGAGTGCACGCTTATTTCCTATGGTTGGGCAAGTATGGGTAAAGCAGTCCATTGGCTAGTGCAGTCTTTCAGGTCTCAAACAGTGGATTGCTGACAGATAGGCTTGGATAGAGATTGGAGATGCCAGATTTATCATGTGCTCCCAGGATAAAGCTATTACACGGTTTATTAGACAATGCATTTCAACAATGGATTGTTCTCCTTGTCAGGTCTTATAATTAAGCTGTGTATTGTAATAGGAGACTATTGTTTGTTGTTGTCCTGTTGTTATAGTGACTGATGTGGTGGTTCGTCATCATGGAAAATTTGGCAATGAAAGCTCAAGTCACAGCCGATTTTCACAGGTATTGGATTTGTTCCAATTGTTTTGGTAACTGCAGAGATGTATGTTGCCCTACAACGGAGTAGGGAACCTTGGCTCTCCAGCTGTTGTAAAACTTCAACTCCCATCATGCTTGGACAGCCAAAGATTTAGCTTTGGCTTGGACAGCCCTAGGAGATTTTAAAATTTTAAGTGAATGTACCAGCGGTACATTGCTTTTCTGTTTTTACCATGAATAGACAGGCCCGCCCTCAGTGGGAGGAATTCCCCTCCCCTCTATGACGTGGCTTTATTGATTCTAATGGAGTCGCGTCAAAGAGGGGAGGGGGTTTCCTCCCACTGAGGGTGGGCCGCCAGTCTCCAGTGCTTCAGGCCGGGCCGGTGCCGTCGCTAGTTCATGGTAAAAACAGAAAATTGATCAACATTCGCTTTAAGGGTACCTCATACACCGGATCCGCAGCAGATCAGCAGCAGATTTGATGGTGCAGATTTGATGCTGTGTTCAGTTATTTAGATCTAATCTGCTGCGGATCCGGTGCAGATCCGCAGCAGAAAATTCACTGCGATACGGTGTGTGTCAAGCTACCCTAAATGCAACCACTATCAGGCCTCCTTCAGACACAAATTTTGCATGGTGTTTTGGGGCTGAAGAATGCCCCAAAAATTGACAACAGTTTTTCTGGTGTGTTTTCACTTTAGTGTTTTTTTTTTATTATTATTTGGCATTTTATCCTCTGTGGGGTTTCTTTTCAATCACAAGTCATGTGATTCTTTCATCATGTGATTCAAGGATTTCCATTGAAGAATTGGGTGAAAAAAGACACCTATTTTATTCCCGCCTGTAGAAGTCTATGGGAGGAAAAATGCCTCTATTTCTTGAAAAAGAAATAGCCAGAGCATGCTCTGATTATGATAAACTGCAACTAAGCCTAAGATCCGCTTAAGAAAAACTATAACAGTATACTATACTATATAAGCATCACAGTTTCAGTCTGGTGGCATAGAATTACAGGATAGGCTTTAGAATGCACAGTTCAGCGACTTTGCTGACAGTAAGCATGATATGCAAAAAGCATCACTGGCTTACTTTACAGTACAAGAGCAGGGACTCCTTTCTTTTGACGGGAAACCCTACTCCACATACCATATAAATTACTGTGCAATTACTGTGCGACTTAGGGCCCTTAGGGCCCTATTACACAGAGCGATAATCTGCTGAATCAGGCCGATTCGGGCAGATATCGCTCTGTTTAATAAAGACAATAATCAGCCAAAGAAATTATCGGCTGACGTTTGTCTTTTATCATGTAATAGCTATGTGCGGCCAAAGGCTGAGAAGTGTGTAAACTAGAACAGAAAACTTTATACTTACCTCTCTACGCTCCCCGATGTCCTTTTAGCTTTTCTCTGCTCACCATAGCTGGCATGTCTGAAGCTGTCTGAGCGGTGACTGGCTGCTCAGCCAATCACTGGCCATGGTGCTGTCCCTTCTCCAGGGCATGCAGCTGTGATTCTTTTTAGCCCATTGCCGTTGTCCCCTGCCTTCACTGTCTATTGCAGAGCAGCTGCACCACCTGCCGCAAACCCTGATGTTCCCTTCCGCGCCGTCACTTGTAAATGTACAGGTCAGGCATTAAGAGTGCTGTCACCTGCCGCCAATCCTGTTCTCCCCTACCGCCAGATGTGCAGCTGCACACAGTGTGCCATTTTCCAGTCACCGGCCTCCATATCATAGGCTGTTCCTGCTGTGCTGTACGAGTGTGCTTTGGTGAGCTCCCCCTGGTGGCCGGAAGCTGCCATATTGTATGTTGTACCTGCTGTGCATGTGACATGTAAATTCTTCTTCATGGAAAACTAAGACATCCCCTAAAAATAAGACATAGCGAATCTTAGGGAGCAAAAATGAATGTAAGACACTGTCTTATTTTTGGGGAAACACAGTAGAAGGACACCAGGGAATGTGGAGAGGTAAAATATACAAAATACAGCAAGGGCTGCACGGACACAGCTAACGATATATATATACATATACAGTATATATATATATATATATATATATATATATATATATACACACCGCCTTCACTTTGCAATCATTGAGCCGTGTAATAGGCTTGGTAAGCAAGTGGCTACATCCGTACATTGCAATGTCCTTCTTTGATTTTTACAGTTACATTTAAGGTTTGTCTGCCTCCATCTTTGTCATGCTCCCTTTCCTATCTGTCAAAGACTGTTTTGTATCTTGTTTTGTAGTCACATCAGACATGCCCCTGCATTTTTAATTTAAAGTTTTTAGGATGTGTTAAATATAACTTATCCTCTAATGAGCTTAAATTAGGGGTAAATTACAATAGCTTTAGTGGTCTCTGGTGGTTTAGAGGTTAAAGGGTTTACTATAGAGATGAGCGAACCTGGAGCATGCTCGAGTCCATCCGAACCCGATCGTTCGGCATTTGATTAGCGGTGGCTGCTGAAGTTGGATAAAGCCCTAAGGCTATATGGAAAACATGGATATAGTCATTGGCTGTATCCATGTTTTCCAGACAACCTTAGGGCTTTATCCAACTTCAGCAGCCCCCGCTAATCAAATGCCGAATATTTGGGTTCGGTTACCCTGATCAGCATACAATACCTCCTGCCACTGGACGTTTGGGTGACTACGGCTAGGACAAGTGGTAAGAAGTTTGATAATTACATCCCTGGTGATATATATGATTGTGAATGGGCTAATGGTAACATCACTAATGATCTGAGATGGTGAAGGGTTCAATGTCCCTGATGATCCAGTGTATCAATGAAAACATACCTGGTGGTCAGTGGTAGTGAAGAATCTCATAGAAACATTGATGATTTTGTTTTTACACATTCTGTGGGACAAACCTGAATATAAGCAGCCTCACCACAACTGATCTTGTTCAGGGCCGCTATATGAAAGCTCTGGTTTTCTATTACTGGATGGTGAGTGCGATCTCCTTTAGCAGATACATTTCAATCACCTGATAACACTTAAGAAAATCTAATTATCTAGCATTACAAAAACATAGCTGCTTTCTTCCAAAAACAGCGCCATCCCTGTCCTTAGGTTGTGTGTGGTATTACAATTCAGTTCCATTCACTTTAACAGCAAGAGAGCAAGAGTGGTGCTGTTTTTGGAAGAAAGCAGCTATGTTTTTCTAATCCCGAATAACCCCTTGACACTGTCACCCCCTTTTTGCATTCTGACTTCTCTACACAGGTGTAAAAGGTAAATTTAGCAGTTTTCATACCTTATTTTATATCATACGTCACGGTGCTTGTTCAAGTAAAAAGTGATCTTTTATCATCTGCAGATTGTGCTGAGTGGGCAGGGCTTCACAGCAACAGCGCCACTTAACCCCACCAACAGTGCCACTGTTGGCCCTGCCCCTCCATGATGTCATATGCACATAGGTCCCACCCCCTTGCTGACCATTGGAACAGGCTGGCCTAAAGGTCCAGGCCCCACCCCTTCTAGGTCGGCCCATACCAATGGGCGTCGAGGGGGCAGGACATATGTGTCGATGACGTCACAGAGGGGCGGGGTCAGTGGTGTAGCTGTAGGCGGGGTTAAGTGGCACTGTTGCTGTAAAGCCCCACCCACTTAGCACAATCGGCAGTTGATAAAAGATCACTTTTTACTTGAACAAGCACCATGACGTATGATATAAAATAGGGTAGGAAAACTGCTAAATTTACCCTTTACACCTGTGTAGAGAAGTCAGAATGCAAAAAGGGGGTGACAGTGTCACTTTAAGTGCCACGTAATGTTCTTTATCATCCAAATGTTCAGAATCCTTTAAAAACTTTAAAATAAATAAAAAAAGTTTGTCTCCTGCCTTAGCTACACATGTTCCTTTTTTTCCCCACAAGTTAGTAGCAACGTAAGTAACAGGTCTAGTGAAGAATTCACACAGCATGACACTCAGGACAGAAATACACCTAGTAGCAAACAGCAGGAGTCTTTGTGAAAACTGACGTCATTTACTGCCAGGAATCAATAGTGAGGAGGAGCTTTATAAATAGAATCGACTCATAGGAACACAAAAGAGCATATTATGCCGAAGTAGATGAGCAGAATGCTAAATATATTGCCCTTATTATGGGAGGAATAAGTCTTTCCGAAACATTTTTGTTTTGATTATTATTCTCAGGATTAGACATAGAATTAGGGCTTTGTGCCTATGTAAAATAATACTTAAAGTGTAAGCCCGGAAAAAGCTGGAAATAGAGACACCTACTCTACTCTCATTGGTTGTCAAGCACATAAGAACATGTTCATGGATTAGGTAAGTATAACTTTAGGAGGAGGCTTCACGATGAGAAAAAGAAGGATTTTCTGATTTTGTCCAGAGTTTTACTTACTAGGAAACTATGAGCAGCAGAGGAATAGCTATCATAGAGGCAGGGCAGGCAGCTGCTATGGGGCCCATGCAGAAGGGGGGCCCAGGGATGCTTGCCATCCTGTGTTCTTCTGCTTAACTCCTTATGTTCTGTTGTGTGTGTAAGTGACCCAGTGTTCACTTACATGCTGCAATACAAGAAAGGGTTAAAAAGCACAAGACAAGGAGATCTTTGCTTCACTGCTCTGATAACCCCTGACCTCTGTTCTCCAGAGCTACTGCAGAGGTCAGGGGTTATATACAGTGCTTTGTGTTGTGCCTAGGGGAGGGCGGACAGTTTTTTTCTATGGGGCCCCATGAATCCTAGCTACGCACCTGAGGAGCAGGTTAGGAGCATCTAACCTGCTGACACGTCCCTATAGCGCACAGAGTGCTGAGGATGAAGGTAAATTTCTTACCTTAATCCTCTAGAACTTTGTAGTTTATTATTTATGTAAATTAGGCGGTTTGGAGCACTGGGGGCAGGACTACCACCATTGGTGCACTGATCCACCTCCGGACGGCCCGCCCATTGAAATAGATTTTCATATGGTGCTCTTTAGTGAGTGACATCACTGTAGAGCGCAGCTCCAAAATTTATTAGAAGGGGTGGGCTGGCTGGGGAGGATTGGTGCACTGGGGGTCTTAGTCCCGCTCCCAGTGCACCAAACTTCCTTATTTACAGTACATGTCTAATAATCTACAAAGCTCCAGAGGATCAATGTAAGAAATTTACCTTCATCCTCAGCACCCTGTGCGCTATAGGGACATATCAGCAGGTTAGATGCTTCTAACCTGCTAATAGTTTCCCCTTAAACAATTACTGTCATCAGACATGGAAAAAATTAGTGATCGCACCAGGTCTCACTCATGATGACACCTGTTGTAATACCGAGATACAATTGATGAGAGAGCACAGCAGAGCACATCTCTATCTGGCTGTCAATCAAATCTGTCTCCTTTGCCATACTATATTCTATTGAGTTAGATGTTCGGCCGGCCAAAGTGAGGAGTGCATTGCTGCAAAACAACCCCCCCCCCCCCTTCCCCCCTCATTTTGGGATCGCAGGAGTGATTCTGATCTGTTACAGAGGTCCAATTGCTATCAATCAATAGATGCTCTCCTATGGAAACCTGCACATTGTTTAAATCAAGTTTTATATTAAGGCTATGTTCACACTACGTAAGTTCATGATTTCTGCGGTACTTATGCAGTGCTGCAGGCTGAGGGAATGCCGACCGGAGTGTATACTCAGCCGAGTGGTGACGTTGACACCCCAGAGATCCCAGAGCCCTGTGGGGGTCCGATGGCAGATTCCGTTGCTCATTGCAGGCACGTAGAGTGGTCAATTTCCCCTCTCCCCCTGCAGGCTGCCAGCTATTAGAAAATGCTGGACTTCTCCTGTGTCACTGTTATTATAATTTTCAAAATCTAAATCAACAGTAGATGTGAAATAAAGCAAGTTTGCAATATACATTGATTAATTTTTGTTGTTATCTTGCTGTAAAACAAAGCTGAACTTACCAGAAATCCAGGTCCAGTCTCCTGAAGGCAGGTTGACTTGTGCTGGAGGAAAAAAAGAGACTAAACACAGGAATTCTGGCCAGTACAGAGAGTCACCGCTCAATGTGTCCATCAGTCACATGACTGCCTTCTCTCTGTGAGCGCTCAGATGGCCTGGGATACACAGGACTTCCTGTTTTCTGACTGTTTCCTGTTTCCTGAGGAAAAAACAGTCAGAAAACAGGAAGTGCCGTGTTTTCTATGATAACTAAAAAAAAATAATAATGAATGTATATTACAAACTTGCTTTATATCACATCTACTGTTGATTTAGATTTTAACGACAGGTACACTTTAAGGTCTATTCACTTCAATGGAACTAAGGTCCAAAACCTAAACTGGAGACAAGAGTAATGTTGTCTCTGGAAGAAAGTTGACATGTTTTTCTAACGCTGGATAACCCCTTTAAACATGTATATATATGTATGATTTTAATTTACACATTTTCTATCTATATTTTAAAATAATCCTGGATTCTTGCAGTTTTCATTTCATTCTAGCACCTAAGCCTAATAATAAGCTGACACTTTCCGTTCTGTGGAGAAATCTTTTCCGCAGTCTCTTCATTATCCTCATGAACAGGATCACAGATGCATAGATAAGATGGGGTCAGACCAATCACAATACGCAGTAGTTATAGCCCACTATCTTCCCACTCTGCACAATGACCTTTGCACAGGTCACAGAGCATTCCTACAAAACTCTCCTATAAAACCAATGAGTCCCCTTCAGTCTATTGTTTCCTTGTATCAACGTTGCTGCTGTAAATCATATCTTTAAATGCTGACCAAATCAAAATTCTTTAGCCAAGTGTCAAGAAGGTGGAGCCAAGCTGCTTAAGTGCTAAAGCTTGGCACATTTACTCACTCGCCTTCATTTTTCAGCTACCCTTTGATTGAGGTACACAGCCCTGTTCATCACTCAAAGAGAGACTGATAGATGTGGCAAGTAAGGAGTTGTGCCACGTGTGGCTCTTGAGCAGCTCAGCTCCACCTCCTTGACCCTTGGCTTAGAATTAAAAACATGATTTTGTAGGTTTGACTATTTTTTTTTTCTGAAAATGTACAGTTAGCTTTTATATCCTAACAGCTATTAAATGGTGTCTGCATGTATTAGCGACAAATGTAGCTAGCAGATTTCCTCTAAGGATCCTTGTTGTTATTGTTAAAGGGGTATTCCCGTCTCTACTAATATATTAAATCTTGTAGGACTCCTCAAGTTAATTATTTTTGCAAAAACATTTATTTTTTTAAACTTGTTGACAGCTCGTCTAGTGACTTGTTACTAACCACGGCTCTGCTGTAAAAGCACTGGTCTGGACAACAGGCTGTCATTACGGGGAGGAAAACGCAGCATATCAGAAGGAGACAAGTTTGCTTAATGAATGTATTTGCAAAAATATATAACTTGATGAGTCCTACAAGTATCACTGTATTAGTTGTAATGGGAATACCCCCTTTAAGGTTATGTTCACACAACGTATATTTTCGTAAAATCACGGCCGTTATACAACGGCCGTGATTATTACGAAAATATATGTTACCTTTCCTTCTATTGGATCCCGGCCGGAGCATAAACACATCATATACACTCCGGCCGGGATCCCTGGCGGCGCTACAAACACCTGACACGTCAGTTTTCTGCGGCCGCTATTTTTTGAATAGTGGCCGTAGAAAACCATGTCAGTGCACACAATGGAGCGTGCGGCTCTGCCCGCTTACTCCATAGTGTGCTGTAGGGAATGCTGATGCGGGAGCCCACGGATGCACCCACATCAGAACTCTGCGGTTAGAAAGATCATCCAGCCGGTACTGCAGGCTGGATGATCGGAACGGCCAGTCTCTTACAACGTCTGAACATAGCCTAAAATGGTAAGGATGCCAATATGGATATATATATTTTAAGCTATGACTTTTATTTTATTTAAACAATCTTATTAATAATGTTGCAAATTTTTATGTAGCTAAATTTATTGAAATAAATTTGGGCCTTTTTACATTTGAATTTTTACATTTTATTGCATTGGTAAATCTGCATATTCCAATGTTATATAGCCAGTGTGTACTGATATGGATTTTTCTTTTACATATAAAAAAAATAATACGCTCCATGTCATGTTGGCTATTGATCAAGCAATTCGTGTTGATATACCATCGTGTCATAATGATCAGCAATTATGTTTGCGTTCATGGTCAACAAGCGTGTTATGGCTAATCAATCAGCCGCTTAACAAAGTTCTACTAAATTATGGTGCACGCTCACTGATTTCATGTTTTACTTCCCCTCTGAATACTACATGTATATTGTTGTTCCACATCAAGAATAAGAATTAGTTTTATTACACAGAGGCCGATATATTCCGCAGCACTTTACAATTCTGGGGATAATATATTTATGAAAATAAGTAATTACACCTGTAACCGTGGTGTCCCACCACGGGTGTTTTATGTCTCTCGTTTGCACCTTTCAAAAAAGCTTCTTACTCCAGGTTAAGTGGTGATGAAGGTAGTTTTATAGTTTCACCACTAGAAGTCAGTATTTTCTATATATATATATATGCTCTTATGTGTTGCACAGCTGAAGTTAGGAATGGGTTTTTGTTTTATGTGTACCATGTGCTTTTGCTGGCCTATAGGAGATGCTCTTTACTTCTAGCCTATCTCTTCTTTTCTTTATTTTGCACACATTCTTTTACACCACTAACTGGACTAGCACTGGCGCCATGACTATACCACCCTTGGCTGAGCTGTACAGCGACAATGATAACATCCAACCATCAGTGCCGTACATCACTAACAGTTCCACAATCCACAACATAACTATCAAGTCAAACATGAGGAGTGAGGCCATGCTCGCAAGTATAAGTAGACTGATGCAAGTGAAGGTGGGTGAGCCAGTTGCCTGCCAATGACTGTATGTGTAGGTCTAAGTGCTTGAATGTTGACTGTAGGGGGGATCAATTTAGGGAAACCTGAAAAGCTGCTAAAGGAGGATGTTAGGTGTAAGTTATAAGCAGAGTGTTAGGCACGGGGGGGGGGGGGGGAGCTTTGTGGGTGAGCTGGAGGAATTTGTATTGTATTACATAGTAACATAGTAAATAAGGTTGAAAGAAGACAAGAGTCCATCAGGTTCAGCCTAGGGGAACCCTACTGTGTTGATCCAGGGAAGGCAAAAACCCCTATGAGGCAGACGACAATTGCCCCATCACAGGGAGAAAAATCCCTCCCGACTCCAATGGCGATCAGAATAATCCCTGGATCAACGTATCACCGGAAATCTAATGCCCATAACTTGTAATATTATATTGTTCAAGAAAAGCATCCAGGCCTCCCTTGAACTTATTTAATGAATCGGTCATGACAACCTCATGTGGCAGAGAGTTCCACAGTCTTACCGCTCGTACAGTAAAGAGCCCCCGTCGATGCTGATGATAAAATCTTCTTTCCTCTAGACGTAGAGGATGCCCCCTTGTCATGGTTACAGACCTAGGAGTAAGGTGACCACTACAAAGACCTCTGTACTGTCCATTCATATATTTGTACATTGTGCTCAGATCGCCCCTAAGACGTCTTTTTTCTAGCGTAAATAACCCCAAGCTTGATAACCTGTCCTGGTCCTGTAACCCACCCATTCCCTTAATGACCTTTGTTGCCCTCCTCTGCACCCGCTCCAGTTCAGCTGTGTCCTTCTTATATACCGGTGCCCAAAACTGTACACAGTATTCCATATGTGGTCTGACTAGTGATTTATAAAGAGGCAAAACTATGTTCTCATCTTTAGCATCTATACCTCTTTTGATGCACCCCATTATTTTATTAGCCTTGGCAGCTGCTGCCTGGCACTGATCACTAAAGTTGAGTTTACTGTCCACCAATACCCCCAGGTCCTTTTCGGAATTAGTTTTACCCAGTGTTTTATTATTTAGCACATAACTGTACTTAATATTTCTACTGCACAGAGGAAGGCATTGATGTAGTGACTGGCACAGGGGGAGGCATTGGTGTAGTGACTGGCACAGGGGGAGGCATTGGTGTAGTGACTGGCACAGGGGAAGACATCGGTGTAGTGACTGGCACAGGGGGAGGCATCAGTGTAGTTCTGGCCCAGCGCCGTTTTCTCTTCGACCCAAAACAACCCCCCCACCCGGGACGCCTCACTGCTCCACATCCTGCTCACTGTCTTCCCGGCCAGCGTGTGCATCCCACCTTCTACAGCGTGCGCACAGGGGCTGTCACAAATTTAAAGTGGCAGTGGGCCCTTAATTGGTTAATTACTCATACTCTTCCCTATAAGTGTTGCATCTTACCTGACCCCCCTCCCCTCCCATTGGAGCCTCTGCATGCTTCCTAGTGTATGGTCCCAGCTCTCCTGTGATTCCTGCCTGTGGTTCCGGTCAGTGTTCCTGCACTGCGATTGCTGCTCGTGGTACCTGCCCTATGTCCAGCCGTGAGTCCTGCTCTGGTCCTGCCTATCGCCTACATGTTACCAGCTGCATCTCGCATGCCTCCGCTAGCAAGCCAAGCCAAGCGTAGCGACCTAGGGGGTCGCCTTCTGTAGCAACCCCAGCCCAACTTACGGTGGGCTCTGGTGAAGACTAGTGGCCCCTTAGACTCCCCTCTAGTGCAAGTAGTTAGTTACTCCCTAGGGGAAGTAGTTAGTTAGCCCTGTGTGGGAGGAAGCCGGTTCAGACTAGTTCAGACAGTGTCTTAGTTGGTGAGACACATGTTTATGTAGAAGCAACCAGAGACACTCAGTCCTTTCAGTCTATCTGCTATATCAATGATGCAGTGCTAGACACTACAAGAGGTAGAAAAGTCGGGGATAACCCTAGCCCACAACGAGAACCACTCTACAAGTTGCAGGGCAGTATCCTACTACACAAGAGGAACTAGCCTGGATAGAACAAAGCTACCCGAAGGGCTACGTATTCTATCACGCAGTGCAAGTTAACCGGGACACCCTCGGACACTTAGCTTCACCTAGGTAACCTCGGCTGGGGCTTGTATCACCCTATTAGGACGAGTACGAGTAACTCGATACTGTAGGGCAGAAGGTGATCAGACTATAGTCTAAACACGGGTACAAGTATCACTCTCACTCTCAAGTATCCCTCCTAAGTTCCGGTAGAGCACAAGTACTACATTGGGTTAGGACTCCCTTGACAAACTTCTCTCCTCTATGCTGTTCCACTCTACTCTAAACTTTCAAGCACCGCTACAACTACCTCTACTCTACTCTAAAGTTGACATATTTTGCTGCCTTCGGTCTTTGCAGCATATGCCGATTCCATGGCCGCGGTCCTCTTAAGAACTATTTTTGGATTTTCAGAGGCGGTTTGTTATATTACTGTGGTGCGACCCAGACCTGAGGTGTCAGTTTTGGGACTTACTCATATACTATCCCATATCTTACTCAGTGACCTCACAAGAAAGGAGGACTCTTCATACAAGCAGAGGTGTTTCAGGGGGAATTATTGAGACCAGCATGCCTGTATGCTAGTCTTAAAGGCTTTGTCTGGGATAACATTATATGTTACTATACTGTCAGGGCTGCAGGGGAGATGTCAGAGACATATACTTACCTTATGGTGGTACTTTGCTTTTATTCTACTGTGTGTGAACTTGGCTTATACGTTGAAGCTATTTGGCTACGATAGAACTATGTTTACATCTGTGTCTCTTTTTTTTTTTTTTGTGTGTGTGTGTGTGTTAAGACAATGGACACCTTGTGAGGCTGGTGACTGTTGCGTGACAGATCTAGCACTGTGTCATGGTTTCTATGTACAATGGCAACCATGGCGCAAAATCTTGTCTTTGCTATTGTGACTTAAACACAAACTTTTTTTTTCTTTTGCATTCCCTATCACCTACCAAAAGGTCATGTTTTTATTTTGGAACACTGCCACTGTAGTTTTTGTACCAAATCCAGAGGTGGATCCAATAGGAAAGAGAAGTATAAGTCCTCCATTTATATTATTTGAATCTACTTCTGGCTTTGACACAAAAACAGCAGCGGCAGGTTTCCCAAAAAGCTGCTGTGTGTGAAAGTCCTGCCTAAAAAAAAAATATCTATTTCAATGTGATCTAATCCAGACTGCAGTACCAACTTGTTACCACCAGATGGCAGCGCTGTCACATAGCTTAGTATTTCTCTAAACAATCTAGAACATTTAGAAACAATCTATTCTTATAATGAAGAAAGCGCTGACAATACTGACATATTTCCATGTAGTCCACCATTTGACAGTTCAGGTTTACAACAAGGACCCATCATAATAGCAACCTACAATTATATCAGGTCTGTGTCTTTAATGTTACTGAGAACAACAGCCTTTATTCTGCTGACACATCATATACGGAGCGGATTTGACACCGCAGCAAATGCGCAAAACTGCATTTCCCATCATACCTGGGCAGCCAAGGCTATATCTTCGGGTGCCCAGGCATAATGGGAATTGTAGTTTTGCAACATTCGGAGGGCCTAAGGTTCTATTTGTGCACATTTTATGTCTGAAGCATGTCCACTTACTGGGTATATACACACAGTTTTTACTCATTGTCATTTTCTCTCACCTACTCACACAGAATCAGTGTCATTGCTAAACTGGCTTCGTTAAATACAGGTGGCTGGAGTTTTTCTGCCATCTAGTGGTGAAATGTAAAAGTACATGACATCCCTGCCTATATACAGGATAGCAGATTAACTAGCTGATCGTTGAGGATCTGACTGCTGGGACCTTTACCGATCATGAGAATGGTTGATGGATGGAGTGTGATGAGTGCGAGCCTCTGTACTGTACTATGCCTCTGCGTTCTCGGATCGGATTTTCATTCCACTGTGAGAATGTAGCCACTGTCTACTTAGTTAACCCATCAGCTGCCGGACTAAACAAGTTAATACTTTACCTGCCCTTACTCCAGCCTGCTTACTTTCCGGCTCCTAAGTTACTGACTGCCTGCTCAGCCATCAGTGCGCTGTCCTGCCGCAGCCTCTGATTGGCTCAGAGAAGAGAAGCAGGTGGGAATGTGGTAGGGAATAATATAAGCTTGTTTAAAGGGGAAGTCCGGCCAAAACTATTTTTTAATATGTTATTACTTATGGAAAGTAAGACAAATTTCTAATGTACATTAATTATGGGAAATGCACATATAGGGCTATTTCCCTTAATTTAGTAGATCAGGGAGACTTCAGATTCTCTAAAATACTGTGACGTCACGAACCGGGGGTGTAATTACAATGGAGTGTCCAGCAGGGGGCGCACTATATATAGAAGTCAATGAGTACCATTGACTTCTATATATAGTGCGCCCCTGCTGGACACTCCATTAGAATTACAATGGATGTGTATGTATATGTAATATACAGTGTTTTTGATTGAATACATTTATGGAATACTTTGGGGAGCAAGTGTCCTTGCTGCCCAAAGTAATCCATAAATGTATTTAACCAGTACATTTGGAGGGCACCTGCTCGGTGCTGTTGCTGCCACATATACACAGTACTACTCCTCCCATTATCTGCTCATAGTATGAGCAGATAATGGGGGAGTAGTACCTGTGCTACCCCCATAACGCCGCCGCAAAGCTGCTCCTCCTTTAGCATGCCCCCTCCACCGCTCCCCCTCCTAGCTAACAATTTCTAACTATCCCGCCTCTCTCCGCCGCCGCTCTCTGCTCCCACATACGGCCTCCCGGTCCGCACTGCATGCCGGCCGGGGACAGGAAGCATCGGGAGCGTCGTGCTCCCTTCGGGGTGAAGGAGCACGGTGGTACTCATTGACTTCTATATAAAGTGCGCCCCCTGCTGGACACTCCATTGTAATTACACCCCCGGTTCTTGACGTCACAGTATTTTAGAGAATCTGAAGTCTCCCTGATCTACTAAATTAAGGGAAATAGCCATATGTGTGCATTTCCCATAATTAATGTACATTAGAAATTTGTCTAACTTTCCATAAGTAATAACTAACATATTAAAAAATAGTTTTGGCCGGAGTTGTCCTTTAAAGCCCGTCAGCTGAAAGGTTAAGTGGGCAGCAGAATGACAATCTGCTGCGAGAATGCAGAGCCATAGGCCATAACTGTTCCATGCATCACAGCGTAACATCTGCTATGATGTGGTATGTGTGAAGATAGCCTTAAAGTGTCACTGTCGTATTTTTAATTTTTTTTCCCAGAAATCAATAGTACAGGTGATTTTAAGAAACTTTGTAATTGGGTTTATTAGGCAAATATCTGTATCCATTATCTGCATTCAAAAAGACTTTCCCCTGGTTAGTCAGCAGCAGAGATCAGAGAACAAAGGATTACACAGCAGTAGCTGGGTGAAATCCATGATTCGGAGGTCAGAGAGGCCAGTGCTGACTTCAGAGGAGATAGCCCGGTGATGTAGCTGTAAATTAACTCTTTGTTGTCCTGTTTTGGTGCGTTATCTCACCCCTCTCCATAAGAGAACCATGAAGACGGGGGGGGAGAGCTTCAAACTGCTTTTTCCTGATAAAAATGCATTTTTTGGCTAATAAACCCAATTACAAAGTTTCTTAAAATCGCCTGTACTATTGATTTCTGCAGAAAACAGTTAAACGACAGTGACACTTTTAAAATCATCTACTTTCCCATTTAAAAAATAATTTAAAAAAATCTGAACACCAAGCAAAAAAAAAAACCACCCCACAAGACCAACAATTCTAAATTCTAAAGAAGACAAAAGGGGGCAACAAAGGGGGAGCTAACTAATGTGTGGGGCACAAGGGAGTTAATGGCAGTAAAGACCACAAATGGCAGCTAACTACAGTGTAGGGGCAAAAAAATGAGGCCTAACTACAGTGTGGGGCACAGAAGGGTGCTAACTTTAGTATGGCACCCGATATGAAGCTAACTACAGTTTGGTGGCACAAAGGGGGGTAATTACAGTGTGGGGGCATAAAGGCTTAATGTCACTGGGGGGGGGGGCACTCTAGGGCCTAACTAAAGTTTTCGGCACCATTTTCAGCATTGAAGGTGCACTGTATACACAGAATCCACACAGCTGCATAGCTCTGTTACTGGTGCTAAAAAAAAGTCAAAGCACTTCCAAACTTTGGGCCGCTCCTTAAAGATCACAGCTGCCAGGTGGTTTGCTTATTGTAAAGATCTCTAAATAATTGCCATGCTGTAACAGTTCAAAGTCTGAAAACTTCTTTAATTTCCTTCAGGTCCATCTGTTTAAACCACTGGGGGGAAGAAAAAATTAGCACAAAAATAAATTAAATAGCATTTTGGCAGTGTATTTCACCACAAATAGAAGCAGGTGCTTGAATTCACAAATGGCTAGTATGGCAACTTTTTAAAAGCTCAACTCTTTCCTTCCAAACATTGTGAATTTTGGGGCATCTTGTGATTTGGAAATTTTGAAGCATTTTTTTTATGTTCAACCATCTGATTTTTATGCTTTTTTTTTGGCCCCCAAAGCTGAAGGGTCACCCTGAGGCTATGTTCACAAAAGCATAAAAAGATGTTGTGGAAGCAAAGCCTAAGGCTATGTTCTCGCAACGTCTTTTATGGCCATTTTGCGGCTGCTATTGTGGATGACTGTCATTTTGGTACCAAAAGGCGGGCGTAATTTGCAAATTATTGTCGTCTCTGGAGTGACAGCCGGCTTAGCCAATCACTGGCTGCTTCGCTGTCCCATCTCAGTCAGTGATTGGCTGAGCGAGCGGGGGACAGATCGGAGAAGAGTGATGAGCGAACTTGCTGAACTAAAACAGCTAAGGGTGCCTTTACACAGAGAGATTTATCTGAGAGATTTTTTTGAAGCCAAAGCCAGGAACAGACTATAAACAGAGAACAGGTCAAGGAAAGACTGAGATTTCTCCTCCTTTTACATCCATTCCTGGCTTTGGCTTCAAAAATCTGTCAGATAAATCTCTCTGTGGAAAGGCACCTCTAGTGCAGTTTATTTAAGTTACGTTCAGATGAACTCGAACTTTGCTTCAAGGTTCAGCAAACCGGCCGAACCAAACTTTTGAAGAGTTTGAAAAGTATTTTGAGCACATGGTAAAAAGCATAAAAAAACAAACAAACAAACAAAAAAAACGATGGCAGAATTGCTGTTTTTTATCCATTTGTTTCCACAAGGGCAGGATATCATGTTGTCTAGTTCTAGACAAATTTGATCTACAATGCACTCACTTTCCTCAGGTCTCACAGGTGGTTTCCTTTAGCACAGACAAACTAGCACAGCCAACCTCTGAGCTCTCCTCTAGCCCTTTTGAGGATATCCTGACAGTGACACTTCAAAGGGTATCTCTCTCGTCAAAAAAAACAAACAAAAAAAAAAACCACAATATTTTTATTGGGGGGGTGGGGGGTGGGGTGTTACGCTGTTCTCCCTAGGGTAAAACTGACTTGTTATACAAGTTCCTCAAGTTAGTATGATTACAGCATTATGTAACTTGTGTAACTTTTATTTTATTTGGTGGCTTTTAAAAAAAATTAAAACCTTTTTAAAAAAATAAGAAATGTTCCTTAAAATTGGTCTATTACCATGCTTATGACGCTTTTATTTTTGGTCTAAGGGGCTGTGTGAGGTGTCATGATCTGAACTTTCTATCGATACCTTGATTGCGTATATGCAACCTTTTGATTGCTTATGCCGTTTACCGTGCGAGATCAGGAATGTGATAATTTAATAGTTCTGGCGATTATGCACTTGGCGATACCAAACATGTTTGTTTATTTATTTTTTTTTATTTATAAAATGGGATAAGGGGGGTGATTCAAACTTTTATTAGGGGAGGGGATTTTTTTTATTAATAAAAAAATTATTTTATTTTTCTTTACACACTAACTAAAAGTCCCCCTGGGGGACTTCTAGTATTACTACACAAATCTCTCATTGAAATCTATGCAGTACATATATACTGCATAGATTAATGAGATCTGCGTTCTATTGCTCTCAGCTGCTGCAGTCCCGCCACTAGACCACCAGGTATGGAGGAAAATAGGCATTTAAATGCATCTGTCAACTTTGACAGCTGCATCTAAATGCCTATTTAGCGGGCACGGCAATTGGACCGTAGCCACCCCACTTCTGAACTCCCCTAGTGGCGCCATGGCGTACATTTAGGTCATGGGTCGTCTAGGGGTTAGTAATCATGATCATTAATTTCCGTCCGTAGCTAGAAATAAACAATGGCTCTTTACACAGAATGGCAGTTGTTTGTACAGGCTAATACAGCTAATACAGATACAGTACATCTGAAGAAAATGTTATGGCCTATGACAGTATCCATGTTTTCCCTAGGGCTGCATCAACTTCTTCAGCCACCGGTAATCACATGCCACATGTTCGGGTCCAGACAAATCATAGTTTGTTCAATGGCAATAAACAAAAAAACAATGAAAAAGAGTTCTTAGGTGGCTGACACAATATCTAGGCATTGATATACACCGCTATCGCTTGTACTCCAGCAACAAAGAGTGAGCCAGGTTGACACTAACAAGGTGAGGGGATCGGGGAGTTCACAGAGAGAAGTTTCAGGCTTCCTTGTTCTTCAATGAGAATTTCACCCACTCGTTTCACGTGCTTCACCCGCGCTAAAATGTTGGCACGCTGTGCGCATAATATTATAATGTAGTTGTACACACGTTTCCACCAAACAAGTCTTAACAGAATTCAAGCTTCCTCGGGCATACACTCAATAAAATCTATGTGCTCTGTTTTTTTTTTTTTTTCCCCTTCCATGTTTCCTCCAGGGTTCTCGCTTTCTCTCGCTCTGTAAAAGGAACGTGTTTCTATGATTTATTAGCTGTTGAGAAATGTTTGCATTAAAATATGTTTTATAGTCAACATCTGGTATTCTATGTACCAGTGCACCTTCATTCCTTACCCACAATGCATTGCGCCGTCCACAACCCTCACTTACCTTGTCAGGCTGGCTTACCTCATTCCAACCTTGCAAAAAATAGTTGTTTCTATGTTGGTATTTTATACAAATATAAATTTTCTGTCTGTCTGGACAGTATCATTCGGAGGAGCAGCGTGCGGGGTTAAGAGTTTAGTCCCCTCTGGGCTCATTTCACGGCAGTAGAGTATATGGGCGATTTACAGGATGGGCTTTACAGTAAAATACTTGCTTTGGAGCGGTCTGATAGAATCTCGGCCTTATCAGTTGTTTTATGTTAATTCTATCAGGGAAGAAATCTCAACCCAAGGTAGGGCATTAAAGGAATTTCAGATAAGAGTTCTACTTGAGAAGTAGTTAGCCCAGATTAGCAGCCATTACCTTGACGGATGTTACCGCTGAGAGAGATTAAGCGAGCAGAATCTCCACTTAGACGATCACAATTGCATCTCGATAGGTTATCTTCCAGAATCTGTATAGGAACAAAGATCTAGGGTAGTGTTGTAGTGTAAGGGTTAAATGAAAGAAAAAAAAAAAGGGAGTTTAAGACTATCCCGAGGCACCAGAATTTTTAGCTCATAAATAGCTGCATTTGTTTATCAGCTCTCTACAGAATATGAATACCTGTGTAATGAGATAGAGGAGATACCGTTATCTCCATCAGATAGTTAACCCCTTCCCGCCTGCAACCTGTGGATTTACCCTCGACGTGGGTGGGACTCAGCCTTCAGCAATGCAGCTGTGAGGTTTTGGATCACACACATTTATGGAGATGGAGAAAGAGCGTGTATGTAGTTAAAGGGGAAAACCAAAGGCAGGACTAAATTAGCTATAGCTAGATAGAGAAGTCTGTCACATCAAAGGGTCACAAGAACCAAGTTCAATGCAGTTTTTCAGTTTTTACTTTGGTCATATCCTGAAAGTAAAATTTATTTTGCTGTCTTATAGTAAGATTATGTGGGGTTATCCATTTTTTTTTTATATTTTGCTGGGGTGAGAAAAAAACCCACATACTCACCCATCTTGGTCCCCTGTGCTCCCTCTATGAGGTCTCTAGGACCCCTGCAGCTCTACTTACCTAAAGGAGTGCTCACAGCAGTGACAGCCTGCTCAGCCAATCTCTGTGTGAGGCAGGATGCTGCTGTGGTTAGTGATTGGCTGAGTAGTCTTCTTCCATTTTTCTTCTTTTTAAGTCTGTCACAGCTGTAAGCACTCCTGCTGAGTAATAGAGGACATCTAAGAGGAAGCCGGGGGACTGAGGTAGGTGAGTATGTCTTATTTTGTATTTTGGTGCCACCCCAACAAAGTATACAAATTTCTTTTGTTATCCGAATAACCCCCTTTAATATATAAAAGCTGAGTTGTTATGGTTAACAAAGACAATCTTACTATACGAACGCTTGAGAAATCTCTCCCAAAGTGAATGTGTTACTGGATTATGAATCAACTGTGGTGGTTTTCCCAAACCAGGAGACCTGTAAGTATTACTTTGGCATTACACATAGGCTATGTTCACACAACTGGATTTTAAAGCCGTCATTGCCGGTGGCCAATGACAGACGTTTATAATGATCATTATAGATGGCCGTCAATGGCAAATAACAGGTGTCTTTTTGACGACCGTCGGCAATGACTCCTGCAAAATCCTGTTGTGTGAATATAGCTATAAGGGAACATTTATCAAGACCGTTGTACTCGTACGCAGGTCCTAAATAAAGCCGGGCCCAGAGCAGGAGTAGATTTTTGCCATAATTTATACCTGCAGGCGTAAATCATGATAAATTAAATGCAACGTCATTTTACCAGAGCTTGTTAATCTATGTAGGCTAAACTGTGATAGGTTGCTATGGAGAATCTTACTATACGTTAGCATTATAGATTTCCTCCTAAAATCCGCAGTGTATAATATATATATATCTTGCTTGTAGCAATTGGGGGGAAAGAAGCTTGAAATGCAGAGGAGGAGGATGAGATCTTAGCGGCTTTGTTTCCACTTCATAATATGAAAATGCTGATTTATAAAATGTGTTATCTCTTCATTTGTTAGCGAAAAGAGAAAAGAATAATTACTTCTAATTACTTTCTATTGCATGTAATTTAATTTCGAGGTGGTATGTATCTTATTTCTATGACAACGATACCTGCAAATTCACATCTGACGACTCCGTGTCCAGTGGACATATAAGGCCATACCAAACATTTTTTAATGGCTCCTCTGATCACTGATCCCGATTATCGGCAGTGAGGGTTCCTACTGATTATAATCGCCATGTGTAGGACCATTAAGGTCCCCATACACTTTATACTTTAGTCTGCCGCACCCGCACTGACAGTGGGTACAGTCATCCATAAAAGGTGTATGGGGCTCTCCCAACCAACCACCGACAGATGATGTCAGGGGAGATAGGGGTCGGGCATGATTAGGGAATCACTGCCTGACCTCTTTGTTCTGAGAGAGATAAGCCACAGCCAGAGCTCTATGGGGTATGCAGTAATCCAGCAAGAAAACAGTTAACCCTTCCCAATCCACCCTCCTAATACATACCTTTGGAGACGGAGGACATGTGATCGCTGTCTCTGCGGACTGGGTTTACTATACAATATGCTTGCTAACCCAGCCCTCAGGTGACGTTAGAGACATCTTGTAACTTCTGTATCAAAAGGTGTACAGTAATAAACAAGACTCGGAATTTGCCAGTAAATGTAGTTTTCCAGTCGGTGCCATCTTGGAAATCTACCATCATTTAGAGAACTCCCGAACAAACAATCAGAGTAGCAGGGAAGTGCAGAAAAGGAGTCAAAGTGACTTTTGGGGAGCAATAAGGTAGCCCAGGGGAGTTTGTGACAATTTATTTTGGAGAATCGTGAAAGTAACCCCTTCCCCATAAAGAACATAGGATCACTCGGCCGTGCCTAACGTTTCTGTGTAGGAGAACGGGGGCCGAATGGGGGCCATCAGTTATTGAAGGTGGATGGCTGCCTTTAGACAGCCAACACTCTCTACTGCACTGATGAAAGGCAACAACCACAAAACAGCTGTCTACAGATGAAGATCTTGTTATATAGTACTTAATAGTTGTAAAGACTAAAGACCAGGGGGGAGATTTATCAAACATGGTGTAAAGTGAAACTGGCTCAGTTGCCCCTAGCAACCAATCAGATTCCACCTTTCATTTTCCAAAGAGTCTGGGTGGCATTAAAAGTGGAATCTGATTGGTTGCTAGGGGCAACTGAGCCAGTTTCACTTTACACCATGTTTGATAAATCTCCCCCCTGGTCTTTAGTCTTTACAACTATTAAGTACTATATAACAAGATCTTCATCTGTAGACAGCTGTTTTGTGGTTGTTGCCTTTCATCAGTGCAGTACCATACCATGTTTGATAAATCTCCCCCAAGGTGTGGACACACTGTACCCCTTAAAGGGGTAGTGCAGCGGTAAACAATTATTCACAGAATAACACACATTACAAAGTTATACAACTTTGTAATGTATGTTATGTCTGTGAATGGCCCCCTTCCCCGTGTCCCACCAGCCCCACCCGTGTACCCGGAAGTGTGGTGCGCTATACATACCTGTCACGTGCCGACTCATCTCCGATCTTCAGTCTGCGATGTCGTCTTCAGCGTCATCGGCTGCTCAACTGTGCTCAGCCAATCGCGGCTGAGCATCTGATGACGCTAAAGAGGGCGGCCGGCACTCAGGACGCTCGGAGGGATTCGGCCCGGCCACCCGAAGACGGCATCGCAGACTGAAGATCGGAGACGAGTCGGCACGTGACAGGTATGTATAGAGCACCACACTTCCAGGTACACGGGTGGGGGTGGTGGGACACGGGGAAGGGGGCCATTCACAGACATAACATACATTACAAAGCTGTATAACTTTGTAATATGTGTTATTCTGTGAATAATTGTTTACCGTCGCACTACCCCTTTAACTGGTTTAGCTTTGGGTCCCTTCTGAGGCCGTTGTCTAAAAGTGCCCATACACCTTATAGTAAAGTAGGCCAGACCCACCAGTGCTGGCTTCAGATGGAGAGGCGGGTCGGGTGTGCTTATCCCTTTTTTTAAGGGGGGAAATGATAAACTGCCGCCAGAGCTTTCTGACTTAGCCCTCCCCATAGAGGACACATTATTGCCAAATGTTTATGTGTACGGGAAAGTTTATGAGCTTTAGTCATCCATTGGTGTGCACTGTGCACCCTTTAAACCATCTACACAGGCATCTGGACTTCACTGCAGGAGACCACTGAGTTGCTACCAGGTTATTAGGAGTGCTCCCAGTATCCATAGCAGTTTCGCCTTGTTCAGCAAGAGACACCAGTTCAAAACACCAAAGGGTCAGGATTAGAGATGAGCGAACCTGGAGCATGCTGGAGTCCATCCGAACCCGAACTTTCGGCATTTGATTAGCGGTGGCTGCTGAACTTGAATAAAGCCCTAAGGCTATGTGGAAAACATGGATATAGTCATTGGCTGTATCCATGTTTTCCAGACAACCTTAGAGCTTTAAGTTCAGCAGCCCCAGCTAATCAAATACCGAACGTTCGGGTTCGGATCGACTAGAACCCGAACCTGGTTCACTCATCTTTAGTCAGGATCCCAAGAGTCTGGGAGCAGGTTGGGCTGGCAGAGTAGTCAAAATAATAGAATAATATAAAACACCTTCACAAGACACGGTTAAGCTAGAACCTTAGCTTAGAAAAGCGTTTCCCAACCGGGGTGCCGCGGCACACTGGGGTGCCGGGAGAACCCGCCAGGGGTGCCGCGGGATCCTGGTGGGAAATGTGACACTGTCTCTTTAAGCATCCCGAGAAGCTGCGGCCGCGCAGCTTCTCGGGATGCACAGATCACTTTGATGTTCCGCCTGCACAGTGAGCGGGCTGAACATTAAAGCGAGCAGAATGCAGGAGCAGGACCTGTCAGCGTCCTGCTCCTACATTCACTCCCATAGGCTGCCGACACTTCATATCAGCAGCCTATGGGAGGCCGGGACGTGACCTCTCCGGCAGGAGTGATGTTGTGACGTGAGGAGGAGTGCTGCTCCCTGAAGCCATACAGCGTGGATTAGGTGAGTAGGATGTTTGTTTTTTAGGGGCACCTCTGGGGGCATTATT
Source organism: Dendropsophus ebraccatus (assembly GCF_027789765.1). NCBI lineage: Eukaryota > Metazoa > Chordata > Amphibia > Anura > Hylidae > Dendropsophus > Dendropsophus ebraccatus. Next base: position 142,883,821 of record NC_091457.1, on the reverse strand, counting down.
AGTTCATGGGGGGGGCACCTCTGGGGGCATTATTAGTTCATAGGGGCACCTCTGGGGGCATTATTAGTTCATGGGGGCACCTCTGGGGGCATTATTAGTTCATGGGGCACCTCTGGGGGCATTATTAGTTCATGGGGCACCTCTGGGGGCATTATTAGTTCATGGGCGCACCTCTGGGGGCATTATTAGTTCATGGGGGAACCTCTGGGGGCATTATTAGCTCATGGGGGCACAGCAGGGGATCCTACATACAGGGGGCATCCCACATTCCTACTCACTTTACTGCACATAACACCAAACAGCGCAGTTACTTTGGGAGTCTACAGGAGGGAGAAAGGAAAGGAAGTTGCTAGAAATGTGCGGAGCCTAAATTGTTTGTCTCGTAGTTTCTGAAAAGATGAAACGTATCTGGAAGGAATCATCATGGAGGTCTGGGCCGGATGGAGAGGAAAAGGGAAAGTGACGCCTCAGATCAAAGAAGACGTCACCTGTGAGTCCCTGTATGACAGTTTTCTTATTTTGTAGAACATTATTTAGTAGGGGTGCCCCGAGGAAATTTTTTTTCCCAAGGGGTGCCCCGAGGTGGAAAAGGTTGAGAAGCACTGGCTTAGAAGGTGTAGCTAGTGATGCAGTCTGACATTCCAGGTAAATGACAAGGATTAGCTGGGGATTTGGAGCCTTTATGAGGCAATAAGGCAGTGGGTGGGCCCAATGGGCAGACAAGGCCATGTGGTAATCAAGTGGTGATGTCAACCAGTACAAGCAGTAAGCCAGTGAGAGTGGACCACTGGTGATACAGTAGGAAATGGTGTAAAAAGGGCCTGAGTTATGGAAACATTATTATGGCGCTAGCTGTGCATATCAGATTCCAGTAGTGTTGGACCAGAAGACGACATCATGTGACCTATATCCAACAGGCTTCTCATCTTTTAAAGGTGCGGTCAAGAAAATATTGCTCCCAGTGTCCAGAGATAACGCCCCATTAATAGCCAAGGAAGTTTTAACCTGGACCAAATCTGAAAGCAGTGGTGGTTTATACACTAAAGACTACCGATTTTAGTTTATGGTGGAAGAAGGTGTTTCCCCCTGTTTGACCATTTAAGTGACATAAAGCAATGTCCCGTGTGCCTGGTCAATAGGAAAAAGTCAGAACTTTTAAAAATAAAGCTCGGGATAGGCCAGCAATATTTAACTGTTCCCCTGAGACACAGCTCCAGCATCCACAGAGGAACGACCAGAAGCAGACAGCTCCAGTCTCTGCGTAGTGGCCATGTTGGGTTACTGCAACTCAGCTCCCATTCACTTCATTGAGAATCTACAACTACAGAACCTTAGATTTACCAAAGCTCAGCAATAAATATGTTCCAGCAATGATTTGCGTTTGCTTTTCTGCTGACCTTATGGAAAATCCCATCCGTATTAGCCATTATTGTGACATTTTGAATTATATCTGTATCACCGTCCATCTGACCGTAAATCTTTTTGAGTTGTTAGTGCGATCACAGTTGGTTAGTTTACATCTCCACAATCTGTTATTCCTTGGGTTCTTTGTGTCTGCTCTTGGGGGCCTCCCATGAACATTTAATATCTCCCACTAATTGTTGCTAGGTGACAATCTCAGTCCCTACAACAATTGAGGTCCGCATGTAATAGATCATGGGAAAGTCGTGTTGTTTTCAGACAACTGAATTCCTCTTTTTGGCAAAATTATTTGAAGAATGTTATAGGGTGTAGCATGTGCTTGAATCTGTGCTGTGAAAATTCTTTATGCAACCCCCATAGGCTGGATCCCTGCCAATAGATGCAGGTGACACATATGCTCTATACACATGGGCAACAAAGATCATTGTTGAAAAGCTTTTTATTCCTTTTATCCAATATTATATATCTTTGCGACATGAAGCTGTAAATACACAATTAGTACAATGTATAGTAGATTTTTCTGACTTTCCCAACATTAACTATTGGGTTTTTTTTATGTGCTGGTGTGATATTTTTACTTTTGTACCATTTACACAAATAGTCTTTTTTTTGTTAGAACTACAGAAACTAAGGGATACAAAATACAGTTGTCCCTCGAGATACAATATTAGGCCAGGTTCACACAAGGTATGACAGGGGCCGTTCTGTGATAAGGCCGTGTCACTGAACGGCCGCTGTCAGTGAATGAACTTCATTTATTTTTAATTGGAATGCAGGCGCATTCAGGTGTGCCCTCATTTCAATTACTCATAGCAGCTTAATGTAAAGTTTGGCCGGAGCCACATTTAACATTGCCTGCACTGTCAGTTTTGTGCAGCTGATGTTCAACAAATAGCGGCTGCACAAAACTGAGATGTCAGTTTTTTGTGCGGCTGCAGTGTATACAGAGCGTTCCAAAGTAAGTAAATTGAACGGTCACTGTGATTAAATAACGTCCGTCATTGCAAACCTGCAACAATAGCCGTTGTTCAATCAAATTATACGTTGTGTGAATGTGGCCTTAAAGGGGAACTGTCAGCAGGTTAGAGAAATCTAACCTGCTTATAGCCCTCTATTGCACCCGGGACGCTGAGAAAGATGGTAGGTGTCTTACCTTCCTCCCCGGTGTCTGTCCACTTTCTGTTAAGGTGCGTTTACACGAAATGATAATTGGCCCGATCGTACGATTAACGTTGTCGGAGTAACGATTTTTTTTCATAACGATCAGTGTTTAGACGGTACGATAGATCGTACGAAAAATCGTTTTGCGATCGTTTTGCGACCGCTTAAGCCTATGTCACACATTGGTTAAATCGGCGAACGACTGTTCACACGGAACGATCTGCGAATTTTTTGCGAACGACAAACTACGATTTGATAACATGTTGAAAGATCAAAATTAACAATTTCTCGTTCGTCGTTTGATCGTTCGCTGCGTTTACACGTACGATTATCGTTCAAATTGGATCGTTATTGCGCAAATTCGCACGATAATCGTTACGTGTAAACACACCTTTAGTCGCCGTAATCTTCAGCCGGGAGCACTGCCCCGCCCCACAGCATCTTTTGGCCCACCCACTACCTCGATTATCAGATCCAGACTGTCTGTAGCATTGTATGTTGAGTCTGGTCTCAAGTTACGATGGTCCAGAAAAGACCATTGTATGTTGAAAATATTGTAACCTGAGGCCATTGTAAGTGGAGAGACCACTGTAGTAAAGAAAATTACACTTTGCTCATTTTAGAACATAAAGCGTTACTGTCATTTGTAGTAACTTTTGACATACCACCAGACTTTCCAAAAGGTACTGATCGCAGCGGGTCTCACTCCTGAGGCCCGTTGCGATCCTGTGAAACAGCTGGGGGGGGGGGGGGGGAGTATGACAGTGCGTGTCTCTCCTTGACATTCAATCAAATCTGACTGTTTTGCTTCATGAAGCAAGAGAGTCAGATGTTAGGTAGGCCGGGGAGTGGAGGGCACTGGCACACACTGCCCCCGGCTGTATCTCTGGATTGCAGCAGGATTTGATTTTTTTGATGACCAACCCAGTGCACATGCTCCAATTGCCATACATCAATCCTTGTTTACAGACTGCTCATTGTTCTTTGTTGTTAGTATAGTGGTGAGTGTCCCACAAAAAGTGTAGTAGATGCTTGGAACAAACTTCCAGTAGATGTGGTTGTTAAATCTACAGTAATTGAATGTAAACCTGCCTGGGATAAAACCTAATAAAGGAAATAATATAAGAGCAGACTACTGTAGATGGACCAGCAGGTGTTCTATCTTTCTATTCCAGTAGCTTAAAGGCATAATGCAAGGATAGTGTAGGGTTTAAATTTATTATTAAATACATTACTATTTATACTGCTATTAATATCTTTCTATAGCCCATACCTTTGTATAGTGTATTTAGAGCAGACACAACAAAACCCTATTACCCAGTGTGAATTAGTTTGTCACAATCAATGTTAATCGGAATCTTGTAAAATTCAGGGGCCCTGAGGAGAGCTCACTGAGCCGTGTCTGGAAAGAGATTAAGAAGGCAAATGTGGTGAATAAAAGTACTCAGCGCTCGCTCTCGAAAGTCTGGCTGTCATTGTCCTAACTTTATTGGCACTTGCCCCACCGACAAGCTGTCTGGCCCTGAGCATATATCAGTCTGGCCTTCTTTTACACATACTTTTTAAATATTTGTCCCATCAATCATAGCGTTTAGACCCCCGATCAATATAGTTTAACGTCCACCATAGTCTACATAGATTTGTGTAAAATTATAGGATTCAGTTTGTTCATATATTTGGGTCTGTCTGTGGAACCATAGACATATACTTTGAAAACATTAATTTTCCACTTATTGCATTTGTAGAATTGTAGACATATCATTGTACACTTTGATGTTTTTGTAATTCTAGTGGGGCAATGTGTGGTAAGACTCTGTCCTACTTGCACCATAGAGATGTATGTGAACAAGGGGAGGGATACGTCATGGGTAAACCAAGCACAGATTGGACATCTAGTCAGAATGTTTTGTGCAGCCATTGGTGGGTAGTGGTGCGTCATGGTGTGAAGGGGGTGTGCCACCCTACTGTGCCAAATTTACTACAATGGATGCCTGCACACTCTTGTGATAAGGGCCCTTACTCCTTATGTGTGACTTGCTGGCTTCATGTAAGTTTCTGTAATGTCTGACTTGTCTGTTAATGTACCCCCATACTTACTGGGGAACCCATGTACCAATGGGGTGGACATCTGGCTATCAATGGAGGGGCATATATCTACTGGGGACCAGCTACCTACTGGGGCACCCATTTTCCTATTTGGGTGGATATCTGGCTACCTACAGTGGACAACAGGAGACACCAATCTACCAAATGGTGGCGTAACTACCTCCTGAGGGCACATATCTACCTACAGGTTGTGGTGCCTAGCTTCCTACTAGGGGCTGACTAACAACACTTATCTACCTACAGGGAGCTAATATCTACTGGGACCACCTATCTACCAGTGGGGGGCACCTGGCTGTCAACAAGTAGGCAACTTGTCTACCTACTGTGGGGTGTATTTATCTACCTACTGGAGGCACATATCTACCTACTGGGGGATGCACTTATCCAACTACTGAGGGCATATATCTACCAACTGCGGGATGCACTTATCCGTTTACTGGGGGCATATATCTACCTACTGGGAGGCACATAGCTACCTACTGGGTGGTAGATACCAGAAGGGGAACCTTCCATCTAAAAGGAGCATTACTACTATTTGGGGCATTTTGGGGTGGGGGTGGAAATTATGTTGGAAATTATGTTTGACAGATTCTCCTGATATGAGTCATTGATGGGCAAAGCCATCATGGCAGGTTGAACTGAATGAAGAAAAGGAACAAGTATGTCTGCAGTCAGAGAAGACGTCACGTTTGAATCACTGTTTGTAACTGGATGTAATCACTGTAGTCTGCAGAGTTTATGTATCTACTGCTATATGATGACTGTATAGAGTAATATTGCTCTGCGTATAGGGTGATTTCTTAAGTAACAGTGTAGAGATTATGAATATTCAGACACTATGTTGTTTTGCTATGAGGTCTCAGAGTAGCTGTATTGTTCCCCCCCCCAGTATAATGGTAATATTGGTAAGGTTGGTTTTGTTATACTGTTTTTTTGTCCAGTAACAGTATGGTCATATTATTATGTCACTGTGTGTCAGTCCTGGTATGACAAGTGTGGGAACTGGGCAGCTTTTCAAGAAAAGGACCACGCCAATAGCATCCCTGCACTGATCAATTAGGTTAAAAAAAAAAAAAAAATGTACCCAATGGTATATTTGTTTTAAGCTTTAGAATCTCTTTAAATTAGTTATCAATGTTTAGAAAAACATGGTCGCTTCCTTCCTTGAAACAGTACTACTCCTATCCTGTTTAAGTGTGGGTTTTGCAGCTCAGTTCTATTAAAGTGAATGGAGCTAAATTGTAATACCACACACAACCTGAGCACAGGGGAGGCGCTGTTTTTGCAAGAAAGTTGGCATGCTTTTTCTAACCTCTTTAAGGCAGGTAGTAACATGTTTAAAAAAAATGACCATGGTAGCACTGCTTGTAGTAGCCCGTAGCATTTCAGCAGGTACTTTATGTTTGCACCACTACCACAATGTCCCATTACAGCCTAATAGATCCCCATGTTCATAGCTGTATAAAATCAAAATATAAAATTGTGCAACTTCAGTGATTAATTCCTGATCTTCAAGAGCACAAATTCTGTAAGAAAATAGGAAGCATGTAGGAAATGTGCAAACAGTTTAAATTGTGTACCGAAAGGAGCAGTCTGTTCCAGCCTGGTCTGCAAAACACACTGTTGTGCAACTGATGGCTAGCAAACCTCAGTAGGAAGTTCAGCTGCGGCCAGAATCTGCTACGTGACTAGTGAAAACACTTGCTCTTTCAGTGTATTTCACATCACATTAAGACAACCACTTTTGTAAATGAGGCAAGAACAGCTTGAAAAACCCCAGAGGGAAGTTAAAGCCAAGGAGCTAAAGTTTATTAGTACATGGCGGGTATTCAAATGTTACCGCCTGTGGTTACTGCCACCTAATTTTGGATGGTAGAGGATAGTCCTAAGAAGGGACCCTGTCTATGTTATCTACATGCCCTAATGGGCTGCCATAATGAGATAAGTTCCTCTATGCTACTGTTTTGTATTGCAGCACACAGTATCCCAATAGACAGATACCATGGCTGACATATAATAGGAGACAAAAAGTGAGAATGCAACAGAATCCAATCTTCTAGTGGGTCTTCAAAACTTTATTGTGCTCACAAGCAATACGACGTTTCGACTTGCAATGAGTCTTTGTCAAGTATAATAGGAGGTCACTATTTTGAAATTACAGAATTGAGCTGTCCAGAAACCTAAGATAAAAGTCAGATGATTGTACCGATATAAATACATAGATACCAAGCAAAAAAGTAATAGGGTATGCTGTTTTTACTTACACTTGATCCTTTGTTTTTGCAGATAATATGGCACCGTCAAGGGTGCTGCCAGCAGCCCACTCCTTTGCCTGGTTATAGGTGGTTACCAAATTTGATTTGCACATCAGATTTGACTGCAAAGCAAATGCATAACATAAAAACGATATAAGCAAACACTGAATTTTTTTTTTTTACATTGCATTACTGTTATACCAGGTTGTAGTACATTGCAGTAGGGTGGCTTAGTGGTAAGCGCTGTTGCTTTGCAGCACTGAGATTCTGGGTTCACATCACTTCAAGGACAACATTTGTTTGAAGTTCTCACTGTATTTGCGTAGGTTTCCTTCCATACCGCAAAAACATACAGATATGTATTTGGAACTTAGGATGTGGGGACAGTGATGGGTTTGAGCAATGACAAGCTATGTAAAGTGCTGCTGAATAAGCTGTACAGATATATATATATATTTATATATATATATATATATATATATATATATATATATATATATATTATATTATATTATTATTACTATACTTAAAGGGAACCAGTCAGCATTTGTTCCGATCAGGCTCCCAGAATTGCTGCACAGACCTTGCAGACCCCCATTATGTCTGGGGTTCCTGGCTCTGTAGCTTCATGTCCCAGTAAAACGCTGTTTAATACTGTGTGCGAGGCAGCGGGTTAGGTTGGTAGGTGATCAAATACTTATTTATTGCAATAAAATGCAAACAATGTGATTTTCTGGAATTTTTTTTTTTTATAGATTTTGGGGGAGATTTGTCAAACTGATGAAAAGTATAATTGTCTTAGTTGCCCCTAGCAACCAATCATATTACACTTTTCATTCCTCACAGATTCTTTGAAAAATGAAAGGTGGAATCTGATTGGTTGCTAGGGGCAACTAAGACAATTCTACTTTACACCAGTTTGATAAATCTCCCCTTTGTCTCTCACAGGTGAAGTGTAATAACCTTTGCTGCTAGAGTGCTTTTGTAAGGACGGGGAGGCAGGGACAAGACACGACAGTGAGCCCTAATACTGAACCCACCAACTGTCCCTACCTACTTGTCTTAAACGGCCCTAGGCGGCCGTGGACAAACGTTCCCTGTACTGGATACGTGGACACAGAACAAGACAAACAAACACAATATAGGATAGTCAAACAAGCCAGGGGAGAACCGAACAGGCAGAGCAGTACAAAATCAGGTAACAATTGGATAGTCAAAAAGTCAAGCAAGAGGTAAGGTAACAAAGTCTAGCAAGCAGAGGGATAAGGTACGGGGAACGCAGGAACAGACAGGGGGAAGCTGGGATCAGGGTATGAACCGAATTACCAGGGCTGGGAGAGTGCCTTAGCTTCCTTTTATGCTGAACAAGAGCCCGGTTCCGGATCCCCATTGGACTGGCGCTCAGATCTTCCAGGATCCAGATAGGCAGAGAAACCAGTCAGTCTAAAGACCTACTCAGCTGCAATAATCAAGTCTCCCAGTAATCAGTTTAACTCTCGCATTGCCAGGAAGCTGAGAAGCAAGCGGGTGTGACAAATAGAAGTAAAACCAGACCCAGTTCACACCAGGTTACTGCACAATCCTGACAGCTTCTTTACGGTTAAATAGGGTATTATTATAAAAAAACACCTTTTGACATGTCATAGAAATGAACATTCAGACTCAGCATGTAAGTCAATGGGACCATGTAAGTCCCAAGATTTCGAGCACAAAGAGCGAAGAGAAATCTACTTACCTGTGCACTTTTCTTCCAACTTGTACTTGTGAACACCCACTAATCGACCTGTCTTTAGGACAAAGGTATTTAAATGGCATGTAAACTTTAAGGCTTGGTTCACACTACGCACACACTGTTTGCTCAATTACGGATGGTGTTATGCAATACGGCCGTGTTTTTTTACGTAGTCTGAACATAGCCTAAAGAAACCTGGAGTTTAGGGAAGACACTAAAGAGAATCATCCCTTAGAGATATGTAAGCCAAAGAGTTTGGCCAGAATCTATGAACTTTAGAAATATTAAGATGGTAATTGTGTGTCATCCGCCTCCATAGGGCTTTATTATCCACCCTGGATACACAGGCCTTGTTCTAGTGGGAAGAGATGATCACTAGGAAAGAAAAGATGATTCTATCTTTACCTCACAAAGAGATGGAGACAGTTTTACCGGCCATGTTCGGCTCCCCCTCCTAATGAATAGCAATGGAGTGCTCTTGGAGATGGTAGTGTGGTGTCCCACCACTGGTGCTGTCTGTAACATCTTAGTAAGTCATTCCCTCAGGTTTTCACAAGTGGGAGATGTAGTGTTGTGTTTTCCTCACTGGGTGTCACTACTGTCTCTAGTCAACTTGTAGCACAGTTGAAGTTACCAAGGGTTAAACTGTTTGTACCATGTGTTATATTCTGTTCTTTCCTAACCTATCACTTTTCTTCTCTCTCACCCACTCACTTAGCCCCACCACTCACAGGATGATTTAGTTTTAGCCCCTGTAGGAGGAGTTTGTTCCTGGTGGAAGAAATTACCACTACCACTCCACTCCACTGCTACCACTCCAGGTTGCCGTGACAAGTGCCCAAGTGACCCTAAACACCCCAGGGTTAATGTAATACTGTGTAATGCAGTGTAATAAAACCGGCTATATATAGTAAAGCTGTACCCATCACAGTAGCCCCGCCTCCAGTGCACCAAACTGCCCAATTAGCCTGATGATACAACTACTAAATACACGGAAACTGTGCTGAGGATGAAGGTAAGAGATATACCTTCATCCTCAGCGCCCCATGCCCACTAGGGAGCTATCAGCAGTATGGGTTACTCTAACCTGCTGATAGTTTCCCTTTAATACATATTGATTTACTATGTACAGTTGCTTCTTGATTTAGTCTTGTGTATTGCATAATACGTAGTGAACAAGTCATAGCCGCCTTACACCTATAGCATATGACTGTTGGAATGAGAGTTGTTACGGTAATTCTGGCGGCATGGTTTAAGTAAAGATTAACCTATAAACCTCCAACACAAATTGCAGGCTTTATTATTACACCATTACTATTATGTCATTGTAAGTAGACAATGAAGTAACCCAAACCTTCCCCCCTTTTCCTATTTCCTTTTCAGTTCTTCATTTTTTTTAATTTTTTTTTGGACTTTCTAGTCAGCAAAACAGGATTTTGTGTTTACTAACCGCTGCTTCCTGAAATTTCCAAGTCCAGAGGAATTTTATCTGCAATTGAAAAACAAAACAGAAGCCTTATGAGTCACCGCAGAAAAATTCTAAGCTTCTCGCCCTTTGTCCCCTTTTATAGTTTCGGTCACAGACAGTCAAGGATGCAGGTTACCATGGAGACGAGGGGACACCACGAACTGCGGCAGCATAACAGGAAACAGAAGGGGATCGGAGTGACAAAAGTTCCCGTTTGGGGGTTAAGAAAAGTCTGATAGCTGTCCTGTAAGTCAGAGGAAATCGAACAATACATGTTTAGTAAAATGTTTTCATGTCATTGTCTTAAGGAAGACCTTTAATCCCTGAGCTGGTGAGGATTATTGTGATATATCATGATCCATATCTGAAATATGTACATGTAATACACTTGTATGTGTCACCATTGTCACACTGTCTGGCCTACCTGGCACCACTGTCAGCAAAAGACAATGTGACGCTGCTAATTCTTAGGCCACAATACTCACAATAAGCTTTTATAAAAAATATTATTTATTTTTTTCAGAAAATTATTAGATGTAGATATAATTAAATTATATTGTACAGTCTATGAAAAAATGAAGGGGTGATATTTTATGATTTTAAATTAAAACTTCCACCATTGCTTTTTTTAGACAAAAATGCAGAAATAATAATTGTACTGTAGTCTTTGCCGTATAAATGCAGGAGATAGCTGAATAATACAAGAGCTTGTTACTAGAAAATAAGACACTGCCTTATATATATATTTTTTTTCAAAGAGGCGCTATGTCTTATTTTCGGGGGCTGTCTTATTTCTCATTCTCCCCCTGGGGGAGAGAGGGAGGTAGGTGGCACGGGACAAGCTCGGGAGGGAGGCAGAGGGGGGAGGGAGCTGAATGGCACCGGACAAACATGGTAGAGACTGCTTATAGTAATTTTGGGGCTGCATCCATCTTCTTCAGGCTTTAAACACCAAGAGTTTGGGTTCAGGTGAACCTAAACTTACTGTGAGTCCACTCATCTCTAGTTGTTACCTACAGAGGTCAGGACCCCCCCTGCAATCTCTTACGTGTCCCCTATCCATGGCTTTTGATTGGACCATCAATAGAATAAAGGAAGGAGGGCCTATCGTTCCCTGGGCCCTGGCACTGATATACCATACTGTGCTGTATGCACAGTACTTTCCCATGTTTATGCTAAGGGCCAGGCAAACAGCAAGGAGCTCCTCGTTTTTCTGGCACTATCCTCAGTTTATCGCCACCTACTTTCCCAAATGGCAATAATGCTTGGTGGCTATCGCTGTATCTTTGTTTTCCATATATTTTCCCAGGTCGTCCCTGGGCGGTATCCTCCCTTTGCATGGAGCCGGCAGCGCAGATGAGTTTTGCAGGCCTTGTTTTTTTGTATATTTGCAGGGGGAGAGATGAACAATAAAAAAGCAACTTAACTGACCATCTTGGCTCCTGCGTCAGCACCGATATTGTGCCACTCCGGTCCTAACTGTGCAGCCGCTTCCAAGTTTGGGGTTATGACATAACAAGCCTTCCCCTCCCCCACTGCAGTGGGATCCCCCTTCCGTAGCATATATACATATGAAGATTAAACTGCCTGGACAATACCGTTAAGGATGCACTTACAATTGAAAGTGACATTCAAATTTCTTCTGCACCTCTATTGATGGAGGTCCAGGACCGTTGGACCAACCCTATAGGTGCACAACTGGAAGTGGTTGGGACCAAGAATCCTTCGAGTTATCCTTTAAGTCCCAAATATAAATGGTGGGCTAGGGCAAAAGCGTTAATAAGCAGATCCTTCATGGTGCATGGTCTGGCATTGAGTTTATATTATCAGCAGACAAGAGATTTTCCTTAGCAGAACTAAAGAGCAGCTGCTTTACACGCCTATACATCTGGACTGCAATCTTGTTCTGCTGATGTGATGGAGAATCTCTCATAAGTTGCAAAGATCAAGGTCCGATAGACCTCCCCAATATTGCATACCCTTCCTCCTGCTACCACTGACAACTGGGAACCCAGAAAGGACTTGCTGGTGCCGCCCTCATACTTGAACATAGTGCTGGCGGCATTACCTAGACATTGCTTCTACCTAAAATCAGCTTTACACAATGCAGTTTAATGTAATTCCAGTCCATCCAGTCCATCATTTTGGCGACTTCTAACAAAGAATTTTGAAAGAATTAGAAGATGTCAGAATTTATTTCGGAAGTTCCCTTTTCTTTTTTCTGTGGTACAGCATGTATTCTTTTTTTTTTTTAGGAAATGAATTCTTAGGAAATCATTGAAAAATATTTTGTTTTCTTTGAATTTGCTGAAATAGCACATTCTATATGGTATGTAAGGTATTTGAAGCCTTTTCCTGAATTTTATGTTTTTACATCACATCTCAGATGTTATCGGTTGTAACCTGCTCACTCTGTCCCATAAATCCTAGTAGTTAGCCCATGAACTTGTCAGCCGGCTTTGGAGATGACCACTTCATGGACATTATATAGACGGAACAGCTAATATTAAATGAATGCAAAAAATGAGAGCAAGTACAGCTATTTCTATGGAAGAGTGGAAAGAAATCTGTGAGAGTGCTGAGGCTTGGTAGTCCTCATGTTTGCCATGGTATGGGTTACTATAGCCACAAATGGGCAAATGGTTTTTCCAGAACATCTCACTTGAGCGGCACAGTAAGAAGGGTTGCACTTAAAGCGACTCTGTACCCACAATCTGACCCCCCCAAACCACTTGTACCTTCGGTTAGCTGCTTTTAATCCAAGATCTGTCCTGGGGTCCATTTGGCAGGTGATGCAGTTATTGTCCTAAAAAACAACTCTTAAACTGGCAACCCCGTGCCCTACAGGAGTGGCCTAGATTGTATATGCATTAGGCTGGCACAACCTCTCTGTCCCTCCTCATCATTAGGAATGCTCCAGGCAGATTGCCTACTATCCGTCAGCTGTGTCAGCCCGGCACATGCAAACAGTAAAATAAAAAATTGTACTAAAAACAGCACTGTTCCAAAAATCCAAATGTGCACCATGGAAGAACGTTATATATATAATTTATTAATAAAGCACAAGGTTTACGCGTTTCAGGAGTTCAATAGTTTTCCCTTCATCAGGACGGTGCAATATCATGTACAATCAGGTGAGTATCCAGTTTAAAAAGACAAAAAAGCCCGCCAAACACACCCTTTTCCCTGGGGGGGGGCAAAGAGGGAGGGTATATGTATTCAGTGTAAAACTTCATACTTAAAAACATTAAAACACAATGAAAAACATCAAGTATATAGTACAGAAAACTGTAAGACGAAGAATAACAGATTAGACCTGTAGATCGCTCCAGCGGAGAAGACAGATCTTGAAACAGATACAGCGCAGCTTGGCTGCTGACAACGGCCGTTGTAAGAGTTCAGTGAGGCTGTTCAATTCAGTACCTGACAGGGTTCAGTCAAGGCTCAAATCCCCATCACGCTGCACAAAAGGGGAGGAGTTACAGCAATACGGAGCTACAGCGGGATCCCCATAGCGCCATAGTGTAGTACAAAAGAGGAGGAGGAGTCATCATCAGCACCACTGAGCTGTTCCTGGCGCTACAGCCCGTGATGTGACTGATAGCCAGTGTGATGTAGGACTGCAGATAGACAAATACTGGTCTAAATCACAGTCGCGCTACTTCTAGTAAGGCGGCCTCGAGAGACTTCTAGCCCGGCACATGGGCTGGATCATTAAGATCACCTGTGCAAATGTTCAGCATGGAGAAAATGTTCCAGTGGCATTACTAATGATGAAGAGGGTGGGGAGGAGAAACGGAGGGGTGGTGCAAAGTTAGGACACAGATATTCTAAGCCCCACCCTTAGGGCACAGGGCTGTAAGTTTAACCCCTAGACGACCCAGGGCGTATAGTTACGCCATGGAAGTCTGTCCCCAGACGACCTAGGGCGTAACTGTACGCCCTGGGTGTTTCTCCCGCTATGAAGCGTGCTCCGGAGTGGAGCGCGCTTCATAGCAGGTGGGGGCCGGCTGCAGTGAGCAGCCGGGACCTCACCGGTAATGACACGCTGCAGCGATCGCGCTGCCGCGTGTCATTAACCCCTTAAACGCCGCGATCGCGGGGCGACCGCGGCGTTTAAGTGTAAGTGACAGGGGGAGTCCCCTGTCACTTACCGATCGGGACCCCCGCAGTGTGACTGCGGGGGTCCCGATCGGTAAAACGGACTGCAGGAGGTCTCTCACCTGCCTCCATGCGGTCCGATCGGCGATCTGCTACTCTAAGCCTGCACAGGCAGGCTCAATGAGCAGATCGCCGATAACACTGATCAATGCTATGCCTATGGCATAGCATTCATCAGTGTACAAATCAGACTAATGTATGTACAAGTCCCCCAAAGTGACTTCAAATGTGTAAAAAAAAAAAAGTTAAAAACACTAACACACAACCCCAAAACCCCGCCCCCAATAAAAGTTGAAATCACCCCCCTTTCCCATTATATAAATAAAACATATAAAAATAAATAAATAGATAAACATATAATATACCGTAGCGTGCGTAATTGTCCGATCTATTAAAATATAACAAGCGTCATTGCGAATGGTAAACGGCGTACACGAAAAGAGGGAAAAAAGTGCGCGGATTACCGATTTTATGTTACATTATATATATAAAAAAATTTATAAAAAGTGATCAAAACGTCCGATCTTCACAAATATGGTATTAATAAAAACTAGAGATCATGGCGGAAAAAATGACACCCCATACAGCCCCGTAGGTGAAAAAATAAAAACGTTATAAGCGTCACAATAGTCCCATTTTATTTATAATTAATTGCCAAAAAAAAGGATTTAATTAAAAAAAATATATAACATTAGAGAATCTGTGTAACCTGCATATGGTTGTGTTCGGACTGACCTATAGAATAATGGTATCATGTCGCTTTTACCATATAGTGCATTACGTAGACACAGGAACCCCCCAAACGGTACCATATTGCATTCTTTTTTGCGATTTCACCAATTTATATCTTCATAAATAATATATTTGGGATTCCATCATACATGTTATGGTAAAATGAATGACGCCATTACAAAGTACAACTATTCCTGTAACAAATAAGCCCTTACATGGCCTGTAGATAAAAAACTGAAAGTGCTAGAGCTCTTAGAAGGGGAGGAGGGAAAAACGAAAACACTAAGATCAAAATTTGCGCGGTCCACTGGGTCATTTTGGGCCTGGTCCTTAAAGGGTTAAAAGTAGTTTTTTAGGACAATGACTGCATCACCTGCCAAACGGACCGCAGGAAAGATCTTGGATTAAAAGCAGCTATCCGAAGGTACAAGTGGTTTGGGGGGAGATCAGATTGTGGGTACAATCTCAGCCTATATAGTTATACTTATAGGACCTGTCAGGATAAATATTTTTGTAAATACATTCATTTAGCAAACTTCTTCTGATATGCTGCTCTTTACCTCCCATTGTTGATAGCTCTGACCACCTCTTTGCTCTAAAAGCAGTGGTCTGGATATAAGAGCAAAAGAGCAGAGCAGTAGTCTGTAACTTAGACAACCAGCTGTCAACAATGGGAGGAAAGAGCAGGCCATGTGAAAAAGAGGCAAGTTGCTAAATGAACGTGTTTGCGAAAATATTGAACTTGACGAGTCCTACAAGTATAACTGTATTAGTGGAGATGGGAATACACCCTTCACCAAGGTTGGTATCTATAGTCCTATAGCAGAAAACTGGCATGTCAGTTGTTTGCGGCGCCGCATGGGATCCCGGCCGGAGCGCATAATATGTGTATACGCTCCGTCCGGGATCCCATAGAAGGAGAGGCAGTGTTCCACACCGTGCAAAGTACTTTTACGTAGTGTGAACATAGCCTTACACTGTGCTGTAGAGAGGAGACATTAGACACACAAAGCAGTACAGGACATGTAGTCAGGGGCAGTCTTGGCATTTCTGGGGCCCCAAGCGAAGTTATGTCTGGGGCCCCTCCTCGACACGCGTTACAAAACAATAGACCGCTGTGTGTTGCCCCTAGTAGTATATACCCCTTGTGCGCTACCGCCAGTAATATATACTCCTTGTGTGCTGCCCCCAATAGTATATACCCCTTGTGTCCTGCCCCCAGTAGTATATACCCCTTGTTTGCTTCCTCCAGTAGTATATAGACCCCTGTGTGTTCTCCCAATTATATATAGCCCCCTGTGTACTCCCCCAGAAGTATATAGACCTCCTGTGTGCTGCCCCAGTTGTATATAGACCCCCTGTGTGCTCCCTCAGGGGTATTTAGCCCCCCTGTGTGCTCCCCCACTTGGATATAGACCTCCTGTGTGCTCCCCCACTTGGATATAGACCCCTGTGTGCTCCTCCAGTAGTATATAAACCCCCTGTGTGGTTCCCCCAGTAGTATATAGACCCCCTGTTTGCCCCACCAGTATTATATAGACCACTTGTGTGCTGCCCCAGTAGTATACAGACCCCTGTGTGCTCCCCCAGTTATATATAGACCACCTGTGTGCCTCACAAGTAGTATATAGACCCCTGTATGTTCCCCCAGTAGTATATAGACCCCCTGTGTGCCCCACCAGTAGTATATAGACCCCTGTGTGCTCCCCCAGTAGTATATAGCCCCCCTGTGTGCTACTCCACTTGGATATAGACCTCCTGTGTGCTCTCCAAGTTGTATATAGACCTCATTCTGCTGCCCCAAGTAGTATATAGACCCCCTGTGTGCTGCCCCCAGTAGTATATAGACCCCTCTGTGAAGCCCCAGTAGTCTATAGCCCCCCTGTTTGCTCCCCCTGTTATATAGCCCCCTGTGTGCTCCCCCCATTTATATAGACCCCCGATGTGCGCTCCCCCAGTTAAACAGACCCCTGTGTTCTCCCCCTCCCATATAGTATATAACACAATAAAAAAAAACAATTATACTCACCTGGATCCGGGCGTCTCCTCTTCTCTTAACTCTTGTGGCTGCAGGAAGGGTTTTCCCTGCGATCACAAGAGGCCGCACTCATCCTGTCCTGGCGCCGATGCTCCAGTGATGTCACTGGAACGCCGGCACCACAAGGACAAAGCTGCCACTTGTGACCGCAGAGAAAACCCTTCCTGCGGCCACAAGAGTGACTGACAGGAAGGGAGCCAATGTCTCCCGCCCTCTCAGTGCTGCTGCATGTAACTATGAGCGCTCATTACGAGTGCTCATAGTTACAGTTCAGATGGCAGCAGCGAGCGGGGCAGCGGCCCTGTCCAGCGGTCTTGAGTACAAGAGCAGGGTGTGGGGGCTGTATGGGAGCTGGATGTTGGGGGTCCCAAGCGATCGCTTGGCGTGCTTGGTGCCAAAGACCGCCACTGCATGTAGTATCACACTATAGTGTAGAGAGGAGATACTAGACACACACAGCAGTACAGAACATGTAGTATCACACTATACTGTAGAGAGGAGATACTAGACACACACAGCAGTACAGGAAATGTACTATCACACTATTCTGTAGAGAGGAGATACTAGACACACAGCAATACAAGACATGTATTATCACACTGTACTGTAGAGAGAATATACTAGACACGCACAGCAGTACAGGACATGTAGTATCGCACTGTACTGCAGAGAGGAGATACTAGACACACTGAGAAGTACAGGACATGTAGTATCACACTGTACTGCAGAGAGGAGATACTAGACACACAGCAGTACAGAACATGTAGTATCACACTGTACTATAGAGAGGAGGTACTAGACACACACAGCAGTACAGGACATATAGTATCACACTATACCGTAGAGAGGAAATACAAGATACACACAGCAGTACATGACATATAGTATCACACTATTCTGTAGAGAGGACATACTAGACACACACACAGCAGTACAGGACATGTATCACACTATACTGTAGAGAGGACATACTAGACACACAGCAGTACAGGACATGTAGTATCACACTGTACTGTAGAGAGGAGATACTAGATTCACACAGCAACATGACATGTACAGTAGTATCACACTATACTGTAGGGAGGAGATACTAGACACACAGCAGTACAGGACATGTAGTATCACACTGTACTGTAGAGAGAATATACTAGACATGCACAGCAGTACAGGACATGTAGTATCACACTATACTGTAGAGAGGAGATACTAGACACACACAGCATTATAGGACAAGATGGACAGGTCAGAATGCTGTGGGCTTATTACAACTCACACACAACCTATATACAACTAGATGCTAAAGGTACCTCTACTAATGGAATTCAATTTGTAGGGATGTACTTTATCATTAATTTTATGAGACAGTTATACTACAATATATCTTTCCATATCAAGTCAGCACCATAAGAACAGAAGATCTCTCCACATTAAAAAAAATACAGGTACAGTAAATTTTGCCACTATACTGTTAATGGTGTCAGATAATATTAGATCATTACAGTAAATGCAATTCCCATGGCTTTTGCAATACATTGTTGAAGGAAACCTTCATAAATACTCCAATAAACCATCAAGTCCTGGGGGAACAAAATGTTTTCCGAGCCTGAATTCTGAAATTTAAGACATCCCCTACTATCAGTCTCTAAAACTGTGGAACATAGATAACTTAGCCAACT
The DNA here is from genome assembly GCF_027789765.1 of Dendropsophus ebraccatus. Taxonomy (NCBI): domain Eukaryota; kingdom Metazoa; phylum Chordata; class Amphibia; order Anura; family Hylidae; genus Dendropsophus; species Dendropsophus ebraccatus. The sequence continues at coordinate 142,865,070 of NC_091457.1, read as the reverse complement.
TTAGGAAGATTTAGACCACCATAGGACTAGCTAAATGCTAAATTGAATTTTATGCCCGGAGTTTCACGTAAATTTTTTTCTACTTTTTGGTATGTCCTAGAGTAACCATTCCTTTAGTTTTATTTCCGCATATCACTTCTTCTTTCGAGTTTGGATTTCCCCAAAACACATATATTTTTATCGCTATGAGTGCCGCGTGCCTCTGACACACGCAGCCACTGTCTATCCGGTAGGTCGCCCTTCCCACTTTCCAAAGCTCAACTGGACTGATCAGACCTTAAACCATAATAATATTCTGTAATATGTTGCACAACATCAGGGTAGAAAAATTGGATCCTATATGTGCAAATTACAACAATGTGCTACCTACTATAGTTAACTCAAGTTCTTTAGAAAATCTGATATTTTATGAACGTAGACATGAGGGTTCCAGTAGGTCAACTGCATCATAGCCATGTATGTGTATTATAGACTCATAGGCAAGCTAAGTAGTGTATTGCATACTATAGACTGAAAGAGCAAAAATGTTTTTATTCTAAACATGTCTTACAGGGAAAGTAAGTTAATAAAAAAAAACTGTTTTCACATGTCCTGATCTACCGTCACCACAGTTCCAGCGGTGCCTGGTCTACAGCTGTGACCCTCTTCAGTCTGTGATTGGCTGAGGGACCACTTTCTCATGTCGAGATGAGAAAACGAGTTGAGCGGTAGATCCGGGCATTAAAAAAAAAAAAATTGTCAAGCAGATAGCTTAACATATGTGGGGTTCGGCTACGCACAATCTTCCATTCCAACCAATGCTTGAAGTACTTCCAAAAGACACATGGGATCCCTATAAAAACACAAACTTGATAGAACTTATCCATTATAAGGATCACTCATCAGATCCATTAGCCTGTTTTTGAACCAGGATATTTTTATATCAGTGCTGTATTCCATTGTTTTTATGTTTTATTTTGTAAGCATCCATGATTTCTAGTGTTAAATCTTTCAATCTCATTACAGAAGTCGCTAGTTTTATCTTTGAGGATATGTTTTTTTAAAAACTGTATCTATAACTAGTAGTGATGAGCGAATACTGTTCGATCGAATAGATATTCGATCGAATAGTGAGATATTCGAATATTTGATATTCGTACTAATATCCCGCGGATATTCGATAAATATTCGATAAGCGTTCAAATCCCACAGCTTCCGGTTTCACCCTCCAAATGGTCAAATAGATGTTTTATACTAATCGAATACTTGTTCCCATAGACTTTAATGGGATCGAATATTCGAATATTTGCGGAATATTCGTACGAATATCGAATATTCGAATATCTCACTATTCGCTCATCACTAATAACTAGATCTTTAATTTCTTAATATTTCCATTAGCAGTAGAAAGGCTTGTTTTTTGCGGGATGGGTTGTGTTTATGTCACAATTTTAGGTCCATATATTGAATTGTAAAACTTGAAAAATAAACTGCAGTTCTACCATGTTTTGGTGTTTTTGTTTTCAGTGTGTTCAGATGTAGTGGCCATCAACATTAGTGGCGGTATGCTATACTGTTGGGAGTGGCATGTTATTCTATTGGTATAGCATGACACGCTCACTGCAGTGTCTCCAATCTGTAGCTGTTAGTGAGCGAATCATGGGGATCAGTTTAGATTAGACATAGACCAGAAAAACATACAGAATATGGAACTTAACCTCAGTTTGTGACTGGTAGCTGTGTTATGTCCATTTTTGTGCAGCAATTTTTTTTTTGCCATTTACCAGAATCAAAGAAATTTTCTGGTTTTTGATGGGTGAACTGTTTTCTATCACACTTTGATTTTCAAAAATATGCAGTTAAAAAGTACAAATGAATACATTATCTTACAGTCATATATCATAAAATGGCCTTTTCTGAACCCAATCCAGGACAAGAAAAGCATTGTGGAGCGGACTAACAGCTGCCGACAAACCATTTGCCTGCTGATATTGAGTCACTAAACATGGAACGCATGACATTCCATGAAAATTGCAATTTCAAAGCGCTTAAAGAAATGGTGCCTCCACATTTAAATGGACATTAGTGAATATCTTAGGGAATTGCGTGACTAATACGTCCCCAATAAACTATTTATATCCAGGTTTAATGGGTAGAAGTTTAATGGGCCAAAGTTTTTGTTTGTATGGTTTCTGTTGTGTTTCTATAATCATGTGGTTCAACATGCCACAAAAACAATAATAACATAAACAACTAAGAAAAAAAGGAAGACATTTATACATTAATTTTTCTTAGGCAGGAAAAAAAAAACATAGCATCATGTACAGTATTTTTGGGGCAAAATAAAAATAAATAAATAAAATTCGCAATTTTTTGGTTGACATTTACTATGTATTATAAACCAAATATATATTTATTTTATATTATGTTTTATGTTATTTTTTATAAACTTTTTAGGGGTTGGAAAAAATTATCATTTTCTTTTTTTTACCTTTGCACCTCTTTTAAATTGAATTTACACTAAATTTTAAATTGAACTTATTCTATGGATGTATGAGAGTGACATATCAAAGTTACAAAAAAATAGGATAACATCTTATTATTTTTGCATGGAGCCTTTAGTATGGCTGTCTACACTGATATTATGTGGTATTATAGAAAGGATGCTCATATTTATGTTGGACACAACACAAAGCGCTATGCAGTCACTGGTGGTGTATGAATAGCAATCAATAGATTGTGCTCCATGGAAAAACAAAACAATTTCCACTATTATCAGTATCGGCATATATGGCTATTGGTTTCTGAACAATCACTGTTGAATATGGGATATGGGTACCTCACAAAGCCATACAACTCATAGTTCATAGTCATGTGCGTAGATTTTTATTCTAATGATATTTGGCATAGAAATTCAGGCTGGAAATTCATTACATCAGAAGCTCGACTGGCTTGACGTTTCGAGGGGAGGGCATTTGCACTGATTTTTTAAAATGTTTTTTTTTTTTTTTAATTCTTTCCTGAGGGTGAAATGAAGCAACATGCCTTCTGCTCCATCAGTGTTAGAGATTGCAGAATAAAAGGGACAGGAATAGAGATGAGTGAACCTCGAGCATGCTCGAGTCCATCCGAACCCGATCGTTTGGCATTTGATTAGCAGTGGCTGCTGAACTTGGAAAAAGCCCTAAGGCTATGTGGAAAACATGGATATAGTCATTGGCTGTATCCATGTTTTCCAGATAACCTTAGAGTTCAGCAGCCACCGCTAATGAAATGCCGAACGATCGGGTTCGGATGGACTCGAGCATGCTCGAGGTTCGCTCATCTCTAGACAGGAAGTGACTTAGCATCTCAAAGTCTGGACAAAGGGGAGAGAACTCCTGGAGGGCAGCTCAGGCACACTGTAAATTGGAAGGAAAGCACACACAAGGCAATTTTTAGACTATGTACAGAGAAAAAAGAGCTTATATAGCAAACTGTGGTAGCTGTAGGGAAGAAACTAAGCATTTTGTTTTATAAAACCTATGGAGTAAGTGTTTAGGCACCATAATATATATGATTTAAAATGCTTTCAAAGGTGCCTATAGCATTCATCAATTTAGTGTTATTTGGTCAATGTTTTGGACTGTTGGGCACTATTACTGCTACAATTACTTGTATACTGTATGACAGCACATGATAGGAAGGCAATAATATTGGGCACTAGTCAAAATAGAGTCAAATTTTTAGACTGTGACTTTCTGTAGGGCGTCTTGATAGATTTTAACTACATAGCTACAGTCCAAAAGTCTGCATGCAAGTCAATGTACTGCTTTGGACTGTGGTTGTAGCTCAATCAAAATCAAGTCGAGCCCTAAAAATACTTCTTAAGGTGCCTTCACACCTACCGTATCGCAGCAGAAAATCTGCTGCGGATCCGCAGCAGATCCGCAGCAGATTTAACTAAATGAATGAACAGAACACAGCATTAAATACGCACTGTAAAATCCGCTGCGGATCCGCAGCAGATTTGTAAGTGCGGATTTGATGCTGTGTTCATTCATTTAGTTAAATCTGCTGCGGATCTGCTGCGGATCCGCAGCGGATTTTCTGCTGCGATACGGTAGGTGTGAAGGCACCCTTAATGAAAATGGGGATCAGGTCAGATCTGGGACTTGCTTGTTCATAGTAGACATTTCAACCAAAGGACTTGCCCATACCAATCTAGCTTCCTCATGATATGAAACAGTAATTTTACCATACCCAAATATGACTACTAGCAGTTATATATAGTTAGGGTGGAGATAAGAAGTCTAAATAACCATCAGATACAGATATATCAGATATGGTGAAGTTATAGGAAGTAACATTTACATAGACACAGTTTTCCCACCGTAGAACATTAACATGTTTGCCTTCTCGGATATCTTGTACAATAAGTTGTCCTTTAATTAGCGCCTTGTGTTCTCCCTTGACTTCTGTATAAGCATATATCATAAAAGATGAAAGAAACGCCAATTAACCTGTACTCATCCCAGTCAGTAATTTTCCTCTATTCTGGCCTGTTATCAAGAGCTGGAGTTGCACATACCTCAAACATGAGAAAGCGGTGAGAAGCATGTCAAATCCTGTGTTACACTGGAAAGCCAATTTGTCAAGCAGATGGATATATTTTTAAAGATAGATCGCATTACTGAGATTATTGTGTGACAGTTTGTGGCTGCGGCCCACTGTGTGTATACAGAGCCGTCTATAGGAGTCCGTGACAATGTGTTACTACGTATGACAACCACTGACTTACTGAGTCCGCCAGTCTGTGTTTAACAATTTGTTTCATGTATTTGCGTTTCTTAACACGTGTCATGTGTGGACATCAACCATATATGTTAGATGGTAGATTCAGGCGTAGGTCACGTTTAAAAAGGGACTGTAATTTTCATTGTCACGTCCTTTGACGCCCCCCCCCCCCCCCATTGTCATGTACTGTCCCTGAACTAGACATAACACAGTGTGGCAGATTTACTAATCCTGTCTGATACTTAGTGTAAACTTAGACTAGACAGTCTAAGGATGTGCCATATTTATCCCAGTAGCTCATGCTGTATACATAGCTCATGTCTTTAAACTTGACTAACTTTTTATACCGACGCTTGGTTTACTTGGTTTACTTTTCAATATCAAAATATTAAGCCACTTCCTCCCATGAAGCCACACCTTCTCTAAGCCGTCTGCTTTTTTTTTTCAATTTTTATTGAATTGCCCTCTCTCATATTGTTTGGCAAGACATGTTAGGCTCTGTTCACATCATGTTAAAAGTCTACATTTGTCCAATGTTAAGGAAAAGCTCCTGGTCCTTTTAGCCTTTGTCAGGCTGGTTTGAGCCCAGAAAAAAACGTCCCACCAGGAATCTGCCTGCTTGGGCAGATGGTCATTCTGGGCCTTCTATATGGGGAATTACTCCATCTGAGATTCCTAGGCCATATGCAGATTAAGTTTAAAACAGTCTTTTTTTGCTATTGAGTTTTCCACACAATGGAAAAACAGCTATTCGAAACAAAGAAACATAGAAGATTGTCAGCAAAAAACGACCACTTGTTTCATCTAGTCTGTCCTTTTAGTAATATTTAATAAGAGGGCAATGGATTTCGTCATAGAGTGCCAGTAGTCAAGAGTGAGAATACCAGACTCATTTCCATCATTGGACCTGTTGGGCTGCAGGCTGGGCCTAGTCAATCAAGTGGGTAAGAGGGCTACCCCCAGCAGTGATGGGCACTGTAGAGTGTTAGGAGTACTACAAGTGGGTGTCAAGATAACCACTGGGAGCCAACCAATGTGAATAAACCCCCGAATCGGCCCTATCCGTCCGATTATCGTTCCGTGTAATAAAGACAACCAATCATTGTCATCGGCTGATCATTGATATAGGTTCTATAGGTTCTATATCATTTGATATAGGTAACGATGTCCCTGCAGCCCTTGTTATACAATTATCAGGCCGTGTAATAGGCCCAGTAAACGAATGCCGATCTAGCAGATCGGCGCTCGTTTACAGGTATTATCAGGCCCCCATCGGCCCGTGTAATACTACCCTAAGTGGATTGTGACTGTGACTGTTTCCTTGCTGTGGAACTCACATTCCAGTATCATCAGGCTGCTTCCTTGCTCTAGTCATCTACCAACGAGGAAATGCATTTATTGCCATATTAGAGTGAACGGCCATATATCTGCACATTGCTATCAGAGCACCTCATCTGACACCATTGTCTGACACCCTCACCAGTGAGTGCTCTATAGGAAATCTACATTGCCATTGGGACCTTTTCCGCATGCGACTATGACACTGCAAAGTCAAGCAAGACATCTTCCCTATGTAGCATTCATCCTGGCTTGTGCACTGCTGCTATACCCCAAGGTCACGCTCCCCAGAAGGAAGCAGATGGCTGGCAATAGATAGGTCTCCAGGCAGACTAGATGGCCTTTTTTATGTTTCTTATAGCTCTGACACAGTAGTAGTATAGTCAGGAATGTATACAGGACCAGGAACAGGGGCCCCTTTAAATAGGCCACCGGGTCTAGTAAAATTGCTCTCAATTGGTATGGATGGGAGCCCAGCCGGGTCTAAACCTGCAGGAAGAGGCATGGAAATATCCGGTCCCCTAACAACCAAAGGAAACTGTCAGGAACAGCTAAGTCCACTTCTTGGGGTGTGATTCAAGCTGAAATAGCCAAACAGCTTTCATAGAGAAATATATAGTAATACAAATATAACCTATAATATTACTTGCTGATAAGTGTAGTATATATGTACGTATGTTCTGTATACAATAACTCCCATGCACCAGCTTGCTTCTGATAAGGCTGGCCGTGCACAATAGCTTCTCCCCTGTCCTCCCTATAAACATATATATTCAGTAGGGGAGTAAATCTAATGTCAGACACTGCGTATCTCCGAGCAGTATAAAAGATTGGGCATGATGAAATCTGACATCTACTATCGGAGGACTCATAATATGACATCAGGCCTCTTATTGCAGCCATACATGTGCAGCAAGGGGGATCAGTCACCCACTAAGAGATGTCATAAGCCGATAGGAATAGATCATGACCTCTCAATCATTTTCTGCACAGCGTTCTGCTGAACATCTCACATCCTGTTTCTTCCAGTGATCACTAGGTTCTCAGGCAACAGTATGAGAAATGGTATAGAACAACCAAGTAATGACTCAAATGAGTCATTATATAGATATATAAAGATAAATTGTGTAATAAAAATATAGGAAATAATTAACAAAGGACCTAATTTACAGGAGAAAAGAGGAGATTGGTAGATCCCTACAAAACTGATGTCTAATATTGAGGCAAGCCCATTGGGATACCTGCATGGTCACCGGTGAGCATTACACACTTTCTTTTCTTCTCTCCGTAAAGAAGCTGGTTGGTGTTTCTTTAAGAGAAAAAGAAAAGACTTTCGTAGATTGGTCATTGGGAAATTACCACAACGGGTTTGCACCAACATCAGTTTTTTCCTCTTTCTTTTCCATGCTAATACCGTCTTATGTTGGACTGTGGTTGGTGTTGGTGGCATCATGTTATCCTGATATACAGTGTAGAAATGAGCGAACCGAACTTCCTGAACCAAGATTTATTTAGAACTTTGCAAAAAGTTCGGTTCAGTACCAAACAAAACTTGGAAAGATGGCGGCCACATATCTTTGTTTCCTCACTTGTCTACTGTCCCCCTGATGTCTTCCTCTGGGTTTCCGGTCAATGCAGGCATTGAAACCTCATTAAGCCAATAACTGACTAAAGGCCCTATTCCGGGGAATGATTATCGGCCGTATTTGGCCATCGTTCATGTCGGCTGATCGTTGAAGTTGTTTGTCTTTCAACATGTTGAAAGACAAAAGACTTATATAACAGCGATCTGCTGCCGTCGCTCTGTGAAATAGGAGCAGTGGTAGCAGACCGCCGCTATATCCTATGGGTTGCCCGGACCATCAGCGATCACCCGGGCAGCCCCCCCCCGCAGCTCCCCCCATCCCTCCCCGGACTCACCCGCTCGCTGCTGCCGCGTGGAATAGCGGCGGCAGCGATCGGGGAATGAGGAGCTAACGAGCACTGACAGCGTTCGTTTGCTCCTCACTGTCGGCCCGTGGGCCTTAAGATTGATTGGCTGAACAAACTGTCACTCTTGTCTGGGAAGTGACAGCCTGCTCAGTCAATCACTGACTGGCTGAGAGTGACAGCCCGCTCAGGCAATTAATGGCTGCAGTGCTGTCCTGTCTCAGTCAGTCATTTGCAGCTGCGGGGACCAGAGAAAGAGGACACTGGGGGATTATATGAAATAATTTAATTTTTTTAACCACGCTAAAACAGTTAAACACCTGAAATCATTGAGCTGTTTTATGCTGCGTTTACACGGAGCGATAATTCGCCCGATCATACGATGAACGATTTCGAAGTAACGTTTTTTTTTTTATAACGATCAGCGTTTAGACGTAACGATATATCGTACGGAAAAATCGTTTTGCGATCGCTTAAGCCTATCTCGCACATAGGTAAAATCGGTGAACGACGAAACGATCTGCGAATTTTTTGCAAACGACGATTTTAGAACATGTTGTAAGATCAAAATGAACGATTTCTCGCTCATCGCATGATCGTTCGCTGCGTTTACACGTACGATTATCGTTCGAATTTGATCGTTATCGTGCAAATTCGAGCGATAATCGTTCCGTGTAAACGCAGCATTAGTGCGGTTCATTTAAGGTTGAGTTCAGACGAACCCAAACTTTATGTTACCAGTTCGCTCATCTCTAATAAAGTGTACACCAGTTGAGCTTGTTACCTGCAACATCCCTTTATATCAGACAGTGATGCACATACAGAGCTCCTCCCTCTTTCTTTCCGCTCATCTCCATGACTTCTAGCTCTCTTAGGGCCCTATTACACCAACAGATTATCTGACTGATTTTTTTGAGCCAAAGCCAGGAATGGATTATAAACAGGGATCAGGTAATAAAGGAAAGACTGAGATTTCTCCTCTTTACAAATCCATTTCTGGCTTTGGCTTAAGAAATCAGATAATCTGTTGGTGTAATAGGGCCCTTAAAGGGTGTCCCAATTCTGCATATTGATTGAAATGAATGGAAGCTTAGCAACAATAACCTAGCAAAGCCGCTACATGGTCAATGCAGCCATCTGCTTCCAGGTCCCATCACAGTACCAATCAGATATTGATTATCTAATCTTTTGATATTCTATTAATATGTGGAGATGGAGAACCCCTTTAAAGAATTCATACACATCAGCACAAAGTTGGCCAATCCCATCAACACTGGTGGGACTATGTATGACGGCCTCCTGACTTTTCCCCAAAACACATTGGGGAGATTTATCAAACATGGTGTAAAGTGAAACTGGCTCAGTTGCCCCTAGCAACCAATCAGATTCCACCTTTCATTTTTCAAAGCGTCTGTGAGGAATGAAAGGTGGAATCTGATTGGTTGCCGGGGGTGACTGAGCCAGTTTCACTTTACACCATGTTTGATAAATCTCCCTCATTATGTAGGAGGGAGCAGAAGGGGCATATATGTTAGATTTCAATTACCTAATCTTTCAATTTTTGTTGAAATAACCCACTGACAGAATGAATGTTCAGACGACCGCTATTGAAGGTTTAAGAAACTGAAAGATTAGTTTTTTATTCTGCAAGAAATGTGTCATGTGCTATACGGCATTTAGATGTAGAACCTGGTATAAAATGGTCAGGGCTGAACAAATGTACAGTGTTAAAAAGTACTAATATAAAAGAATGTGTGCGACACACTGTGCTCAGATCCATGGAATTGTCAGAAACACAATACATCTCAGTATTTCCATGGCCATGCCGCAGCATAACTGTACCGCCTCCTCATTTCCCCGGCTTCCACGCCCGAATGTGTCCTCTCGGGGAGAGCCTTTGTTTTCACACTTAATTAGTGGAAATTCGTCCAGGTTCCATCACAGAGAATTTTCCTCTGTAGCTCGATAATGTCTAGAAAGTGAATTTCAGTCTCAGATGTCTGGTTATAAATGAGTGTCATGTGCATGCTGCTCCAAAGGAATAATGCACCGGGTATAGTTCTGCTTATTGGGTAATTGCATTACTACTGTAACTAAGTCTGAGCTGCTTGTATAGAGAACAGAGTTGGACTAAGAGTTATTGCTGCCTGAGGCGCCGAGTGTCAGTATAATCAAATAGGAATCCCCACCCAGAATCCATATTCATATACTCTTATTATTTTATACCTGCTTTACTTGTGCAACTGTTGGAACCTTCATCAGATGTTCATGATGTAACATTTTGCTGCTTTTGAGCACATATTCAATTTGTAATGGTAAAGTTGGTCATAGACTCACATTTATAAATGTATGGGGCCATCTTGCCTGACCCATTTAATAAAAAGAAGGATTTAAGTAACACGCCTGTGAGATATACCCCATTGCCTGAGGTGTCTTGTTGCCGTTAATACCGCTCTTTACATGGAAACATAAACTTACATCTTCACCTCTTAAGAACATACAGTATGACGTGAATGTATGTCATGGCGCCGTTAAGGGGGTACGGAGGGGACTCGAGTCTGCTCTGTACCATGCCACTCCTATTTGTATGTACCAGTAATTAAACATTTAAATGCCCTTAAAAAGCTATTTGTGGTGGTGCAGTGGTGGGATTGCCCCCCCCCCGCCCCATGGGCCTCAGCAGCATTCTGATGCTGTCCCTAGCTTGGAAATTCCTTCATACACCCCTCAGGAGCCTAAAGCTATCAAGGCCAGATAACATTAATCAATGTAGTACATATGTGCTGCATTGATCCCTATGAGCATTCATGGTATTGCTAATGGGAGTCCCCTGTGTGTAAAGTAAAAAATCCCATCCCATATTAAAAGTTTAAATCATGCCCCCTTTCACATTTTATAAATTACCAAATAAACATATCTGCTATTGCCTTGTGCAAAATGGCTAATACTGAGTCTTTGTGCATCAAAAAAAAATTGTACAGCAATACTCCTCTGCTACCCTAGTGTATTTTAGAAAAATTAGCCAAAAAAAAAACAAATTACACAACTATCAAGGCACTTGCACCTGATTTTTGCACAACAACCAGAACAATAATAAGTTTCCTCTGCTCAATAAAATTGCATAGATGACACATTCCCCCACCAAATATAAAAAAAAAAAAAATTTGTTACTGAAAGCTTTGGAGTCAGAGGAGAGCATAGTCTCCACTACGGCCTGTACCTCCTTTTCGGTAAGGCTATAGAACAGGATCATGTACAGAGGAGTTATCCCCTTGTCCTCAAACACTTGCGCTAAATCACCCTAACATATATCACATATGTCAGGAGCTCTGAAAGACAAAACTTGGTATAGCTATGTACTTAGCACATACATGTCGCTGCTAGGCATTCATCACATCAACATCAGCTTGGTGGTAAACAGATAAGAGGCCTCCCGCAAAGAAAAACAGGTCCTGGTATATAAATGTATGGACCAATTATGTCAAAGCTAAAAAGATGTATAAGAGTCCCCGGGAACTGATGGATGGGTAGATAAGGCAGCTGTGGGATTGTCCTGGCCCAGCTTGTATCTGCTACCCAAACACATGGGCCAATTGTCGGTAAGGATTGGTACTAGAAATCCTCCTTAGGCCAATATTCTGCATGTGTAAAAGTGTCAGCGATCAGCCGAGAAGCTGGAAAATGCCCAATCCACTGCTGATCGCATCTTTGGGCCTTGATAAAATATATTACTATCAGCAATATATTTAAATAGGCACACAAACAATAAAGGGATCATTTGTGCGATCCGGCCTTCTAAAGGAACTGCAAACTAGCTGGTCTGCATGCTTGTACAGCCCCATATCAGGCCATGTAAGAGGACCCTAAAGCTATGTTCACACATAGTATCTTTTGGTCAGTATTTTTTTTTTTTTACCAAAACCAGGAGTGGAACTGACAGGCCAAATTATAATGTGTGTTTTCAACCCACTCCTGGTTTTGGTTTAAAAAAGACTTACCAAAAGACTGATAAAAATACTATGTGTGAACATCGCCTAAGGCATCACTTCTCCTATAGGTCAGTAATGTAGGGTGCACGGCTCTAGTGGTTCACTTTAACCAGTCAAACTGGTTCCTGTGGTTCTCAGAACGTCACTTCCAGTCCCACAGAGACATGTTAAAAGTTTTTATCGGCCGGAATCTAAGTGTTCAGACTATGACTGATCAGGAGATCAAGCAGGGAGAGATATTAAAAGTTCTTCATGTGAGATGACCCCATAGACTCATCTTGGTCATCGAGCTGGGAGAGAACGCACTGAGCTCAGACATTAACCGATCATTTTAGAGGTATCTCTATCACATATCAGAAGTTTTTTTGGGTGACAGTGTCCATTCTAGTACATCAACTAGTCCAGTTCTGTAAGCTATATTTGTGTCCATTATGATGAAGTGCAGGAGTAAGACGGCACTCTGCAGTGAGGTGGTGCTCGTGGTAGGAGTAGGTCTAAGTAAGTAGTAAAAGATTATCCCAGCCAGTGTCGGACTGGCCCACCAGAAGACTGGAGGATCATCCTATGGACCCTCATCTTTAGAACCTGCACTAACACTGACTGACATGTTGTTTATTTCTGGTTCTTCATTGGTGGATAATTTCCTCTGGTGGGCCACAGATACTCCAGTCCGACACTGATCTCGGCACTCACCAAAGGTGTGCCGGGGTACTCTTTTACTACTTGTAGCCTGATGAAGGCTGAACGTGCTCGAAATTCGCTAATCTCTACTGATCAGTTATTCTTTTCCATTCACTACTTCAGTTGCCACTCTCAAAATGTTAACACAGGGACAACTACTCAATACTTTAGCTTTACCCAGTTTTATTACACCCCTGCTACGTCTTCTCCATGCTATATATATTGAGATTAATGCAGATTAATTCAGATTTTTAAAAAAAAATCAGGATAAAAATGCTTTCTATGTTACCAGCTTCATGTAACTTTTCTTTTTCTAAATAAGTTTGTGGAAACGCAGCCGCCGATGTTTCTAATTAACACCTACCGCAGCTAATAGAAGGTGGCGAGAGCTTAGCAGCAAATACAAAGGGAGATGGTGCATGTGTCAGGGTGATACATTTGCATATTTTCGCTATACATTTATATACTCATATATATTTTTAGCCAAGGCAGGACAGGGTGAAACCGTAGAATAGCTCTCCAAAATGTAATGCATTTATAGAAACCATGAAAAGGTTATTATTATTATTATTATTATTATTATTATTATTATTATTATTATTTTGACAATCTCCCCCAAAATAGGTTTAATCTCAGGGCATCCCCATGATCAGCTGAAATATGGGGAAACATAGTCGCAGAGGGGAGGGGAAACTGGCCAATTGTCTAAAGTTTCAACTCTAAAAGGGACCTCTTCGGCATTGTTTCACTCTCCCCTTAAAGGGGTATTCCCATTTCAACTAATATAGGTAATCTTGTAGCGCTTGTCAAGTTATATATTTTTGCAAATATATTCTTTGGAAAACTTGTCTCCTGACATGCTGCTCTTTCCCTCCCATTCTATGACCTCTTGTATGGAGATAGGATGGACTGCACTCCTTCCAGAATCCTGAAGACACCCATACAGATAAAAGGAACATAAGAGTGGTGCTATAATCATGACACCACCCCCTTGAATATGTCTCTGACTCCCAGTACAGTGCTGTATGCTCCCTATCTACAGCCAGGATTGCTTTATCTCACCCCGTGTGCTTGTCACTTTTCTTTACAACTTCACATTTACAGTCTGTCTGTCTGTCTGTCTGTCTGTCTGTCTGTCTATCTATCTATCTATGCACCTACATATATAAATTAGAAAGAGATAGAGAGAGATGAAACAACTGTGTTTCCTTTCCCCTGTACTGCTCAGGAGGCTTTTAATGTTTTGTTGTTTCCCCTCTCCTTGGTCAGGTGCTCACTTATTGGTGTGATGTCAGTGGTGCACAAGTTTACAGAAGAGGTGTTACAGCTTGCCTGGCAACAGCAAAAAAGATCATGTGACTTTGGTCTCAGAAAGGACGGGGAGGACATAGGAGTGGAGAGCAGACCAGGAAGTCCAATTCAGGTAATAGAAAATATTACACACAAGCTTAGATTATAGGTGAGGATTCAATAGGGTTAAATCTTTCTTAAAGCGACTCTGTACCCACAATCCGTCCCCCCCCAACCGCTTGTACCTTCAGATAGCTGCTTTTAATCCAAGATCTGTCCTGGGGTCCATTCGGCAGGTGACGCAGTTATTGTCCTAAAAAACAACTTTTTAACTTGCAGCCCTGTGTCAAACTGCCGTGGCCTAGAGTATCTGTGCCCTAACCTTGCACCACCCCTCCCTCCCTCCTTCCCACCCTCTTCATCATTAGGAATGCCACTGGCAGAATTTTTCCTATTCTCTGCATCGAACACTGCACAGGTGCCTTAACAATCCAGCCCATGTGCCGTGCTCACACAGCTGATGAATAGGAGAATACCTGCCTGGGGCATTCCTAATGATGAAGAGGGCGGGGAGGAGGGACAGAGAGGTTGTGCCAGCCTAATGCACAGACACTCTAGGCCACGGCAGTTTGACACAGGGCTGGAAGTTTAAAAGTTGTTTTTTAGGACAAAAACTGCATCACCTGCCGAACGGACCCTAGGACAGAACATAGATTAAAAGCAGCTATCCGAAGGTACAAGTGGTTTGGGGTGGGCAGATTGTGGGTACAGAGTCACTTTAAGTAGAGTACCCCTTTCATGTAAATGCAGATGCTATATTAACAACCCAATTCAGATGACTATGGCTTGTGATGATGGCTGCATCTGGTTGCTAAGCAACTACATGCCTCTCCAGCCACGCGTCCTGTCTTGTGCAACAGCCCTGCCAGGCCACAACTCTTCTTCTGTGCTTACATGGCAGTATCAGGTTGCCAAAACATCTGATGCCAGAAGATGACATCAGGCCCTGGTGGCCTATTTAAAGAAGTACTCCAGAGACTTTTTAAAAAATGTATTTTAAATCAACTGGTGTCAGAAAGTTTTGTAAATTCTTTCTATTGAAAAAAATTAAATCTCCCAGTACTTATTAGCTGCTGCATGTCATACAGGAAGTGGTGTATTCTGTCCAGTCTGACTTGGTGCCACCTTTTTGCTGCCACCTCTCTCTCTGTGTCAGGAACTGTCCAGAGCAGGAGAGGTTTTCTATGGGGATTTGCTGCTGCTCTGGGCAGTTCCTGACACTAACAGAGGAGGCAGTAGAAAACTGAAGTCAAGCTAAAAACTCGTCTTCCTGTAGTAGGGCATATAGCAGATTTTACAAATCTGTATAATTTTCTGACACTGTTGCTTTAGAAAAAAAAAATTCCCTGGAGTACCCCTTTAACTTGAGATAATTGTGGCTTCTACTGATAGGCAACCTTCTTCTGTTACTAGGCAACCATATGTTACACAACTCTGTAGACAAAACATAACTAAAATTATATGTCAAAAATATATATTTTTAAATGATTAGAAATTTAGTAACTAACTATAACAAAAAGTTTATAAATTTGCAGAATTGCTTTCTTTTTCAGTTTCACTCCATATATTTTAACATTTTATACTATAACTATATGGGGTTCAGAGGACATTATTACTAGATGGGAACACAGGACACTCATGACGCAGAGGGGGCATTACAACTATATGGGGTTTCGGGGGTATTATTAGTGTATGGGGCATAGGCAGCATTATTACTATATGGTGGCACAGGCAGCATTATTACTATATGGATGCACAGGGGACATTATTACTATATGGGGCACAGGGGACAATATAACTATATGGAGGCACAGGGGACATTATTACTATATTGTGTTCAGGGGACATTATTACTATATTGTGTTCAGGGGACATTATTACTATATTGTGTTCAGGGGACATTATTACTATATGGAGTTAGGGAGGCATTATTACTAGTTGGGGCACAGGGGGCATTATAACTATATGGAGTTAGGGAGGCATTATTACTAGTTGGGGCACAGGGGGCATTATAACTATATGAGGCAAATGGGTCATTACAACTATATGGGGTTTAAGGGGTATTATTACTATATGGGGGCACAGGCAGCATTATTACTATATGGGGACACAGGGGGCATTATAATTATATGGGGCAAAGGGGGCATTATTACTATATGGGGGCACAGACAGCATTATTACTATATGGGGCACAGGGGGCATTATAACTATTTGGAGTTCAGGGGATATTATTACTATATGGGGCACAGGGGGCATTATAACTATTTGGAGTTCAGGGGATATTATTACTATATGGGACACAGGCAGCATTATTACTATATGGGGAACAGAGGGCATTATTACTATATGGGGGCACAGACAGCATTATTACTATATGGGGCACAGGGGGCATTATAACTATTTGGAGTTCAGGGGATATTATTACTATATGGGGCACAGGGGGCATTATAACTATATGGAGTTCAGGGGATATTATTACTATATGGGACACAGGCAGCATTACTACTATATTACCGATCGAATCTGATGCAGGCTATGCATTCTGATGGCATAAGTGTATGGGGACCTTAAGTTGAAAAATAAAAGGGAAAGATAACCTCTCCAATCAGAGAAGAGTTTCTTTATGGGGGAATATTGGCTATGCTAATCTGTGCAGTATATACAGCATATGTGTTCATGGTGTGGAGAGATTATTTGGCTCTTGTATAGAACTATTAAATGCAGCTTTGTTAGCTTTTTGACTGATGTAGTGATATTCTTTAGTGATGAGCGAATAGTGAGATATTCGAATATTCGATCCTATTAAAGTCTATGGGAACAAGTAATCGATTAGTGAAAAACATCTATTTGACCATTTGGAGGGTAAAACCGGAAGCTGGGGGATTTGAACGCTTATCGAATATTTATCGAATATTCGAATATCTCACTATTCGATCGAACAGTATTCGCTCATCACTAATAGTCTTAGGTTTTTAGTTCGCCCACCTTTGCTGAAATATTGCCCAGCTATCTAACCACTCCTCTCAGCAGCTGCCGGAGCTTAGAGGGAACATTGCACAGGAGCACAGCAAACATTAAACTGATGTTCCCATCTGGATAACACATAAAAGCATTACTTGCACACCCAAGCTAACCACCTGCCCACCAGGACATCCCTGCTCTCAGATGCACAATTACAGCTAGTTGTGTACATCTGCTGATAACAACCAATCTCTGACTATGATGGCAGTGACTCCATACACACATCTATGACATAACAATTACATCTAGTCTAGTTCTCATTTCGAATGCAAGCAATATATAGGGCACGGTTCCTAATCCTGGCACATCTCTGAGGGATATTCCAGTATGTAATTACAAATCCAAGCTTGTATTTGGCAGAGTTGATGAGACATGGAAAACAACACGGGTCTGGACAGGCAGATATCAGAAAATGTAGCTAGGAACTGTCCACGTCCATCCAAAAATAGCAAAAAATAGGAATTTCGGTGCTCAGGCATGGTTAGAGTGTTAAAGGACAGGTTCTATGCAGTTCTATGACTGAGCAGAAATTAAAAGGGTTATCCAGAATTAGAAAAAACATAGCTGCTTTCTGGCAAAAACAGCGCCACCACTCTCTTCAGGTTGTGTGTGGTATTACAATTCGGTTCTATTCACTTCAATGGAACTGAGTTGCAAAACCCACATCCAAACTGAGGACATGGAGTCATGCTGTTTTTGGGGGAAAGCTGCCATGTTTTCTAATCCTGGACAACCTCTTTAAAGGGATACTGCACTTAAGAAAGATTTTACCCTGTTTAATCTGCACCCATAATCCGAGCTTGTTTGTAATAGGTTTCTATTACATGAATTGGACCATTTGTCTGCAGCACATCCTGACTCACACCCTGAAGCTGCAGAAAGTCCTCACTTTCTGGTCCACTTTGTCACCACTTCTCTGTGCTTCCCCTCCCTTCTAGAACCAAACTCACTTAATCGCTGTCTCTTCTGTTGCCAGGCAAGCTGTCACACTTTATCTTTAACCCTGCCCACCACTGACATCACGCCAATCAGCGAGCTGCTGGCCAGGGGGTGGCGAAACAAAAGAATAGTGGCAGCCTACTGAGCAGTATAGAGAAAAGGAAACACAGTTGTTTAATCTCTCTCTTTTTAATCTAGTTAGATAGATATTTTGTTTACAGTGTAAAACAGAAGCAGATTGAGCCAGCGATGGACAGCTACAACAAGGTGAGGGAGATACTTTGCATTACACCTCTGAGCCAACTGCCTACTGGGACGTAGTTTCCTGGCTGGTGCCATCTTGGATATAGACCAGCTTTTAGAAAAACTTTTAACTCAGAGTGGCGGAAGCTAGAAATATGGGAGATGGCTCAAAATACTCAGATTTTGGTGGGAGTTCATTTTTTAGCTCTTGGGTAGAATTCCCCTTTAATCATTCAATTGGGACATAAAGGGATTGTCCTGGTGTACAATTATTTTATATTTGCCCGAAGCTTCTGGTGGCAGCTTGTCACTGCTGCTTCATGATTGTTGGTGATGCATTAGGAATACTCTGCACAACCAATTACTGGTGGCATTGTTATTCTGCCTTAGTCAGTAATTGGCTGAATGGGTAGGACCTACTGAGATATCTTGTTTTGGAAGTAGTTACAAGTGGTGGTCAGTGGGGGACCAGGGTATTATAGGGGATAGGTACTATATGGGGCACAATTGGGGGTAATGATTACTGTGTCTGACACTATTAAGGTGGGTGACTACTATATTGGGCACTATTGGAGGGTAATGATTACTATATCAGGGAATTTTAATGGTAATGATTACTATATGTGGCACTATTGAGGGGGGCTGAGTACTATACAGGGCACTATTGAGGGAGGTTGAGTACTATATGGGGCACTTTTGGGGAACCATCCCCTATTTAATGGCAGTATTGTCAGTGAGGCCAAGATAACATTTTGCACTAGGGCCTATGAGGCATTAGCTCCACCTTACTCATCCACATAGTTTTCCCATTCTGCTATGGGGGAGATTTATCAAACATGGTGTAAAATGAAACTGTCTCATTTGCCTTTAGCAACCAATCAGATTCCACCTTTCATTTTCCAAAGAGTCTGTGAGGAATGAAAGATGGAATCTGATTGGTTGCTAGGGGCAACTGAGCCAGTTTCACTTTACACCATGTTTGATAAATCTCCCCCTATGTTTTTATGTTGCCAGTTTTAGGAGAAAATATTAAGACTCCAAAACTTTTGAAGCAATGAATTATTAGCAATTTTTCCTCAATTTTATATGTTTCCGACCAGAGCAATAATTCGAGGGTCACCAATATTGTAATATGGATAAACGGAAAGTTTGGCTTTTTAAAATTGCCAGTCTTGGTATGGGTTAAACTTAGTTTTTTGCTGTCAGCTCACCTCAATCCTGACCCCACAGTCTCAGGAGGAGGAGTAGGTGATGTTCTCCCACCCTATTTTTTGGCACGGCTCTGTGTGTTACAGGAGCAGCTGCTGTCAGCCTGCCCAGCTTCTCTGCCATCTATAAAATCCCTTCTCAGTTTCCTAGGGATATGGCCGCCTCCGGCAGCTACATGATCCTTCTTCCTGGAGTGGGGTTACCTGCAGCTGCTGTCCTCTATCAGTGGTCACCAGAGGGTGTAACTCCTTCTTAGGATATACAGTACGTAACAAAATGCTGTAATCTGGATTTTGGATTGTTTGATACGTTTATCGTAGATATAAAAGAAGAAATAAACAAATACTGTTACTAGAGGTGGCGGAAATATATACAAACCTTCCAAATCCAAGTTTTATAACCAACATGTTTGATGAAGGTGGAGGTCCCAGTATTATTATACATCCCTGCTAAATCAGTGCTAGAATAGCAGGTATTCACGTTTTTTTCGCATTTTCTTTCAGAATTTCTCCTGATATGTACATTAAAGGGGCACTCTGCAGAAAAAAAAGTTATATAGATTTGTAGAGTAATTCTATTTTTAAAAAAAACATTTAAACATTCCAGTACTTATCAGCTGCTGTATGCCTTGCAGGAATTGGTGTATTCTTTCCAGTCTTACACAGTGCACTGTTTAGAGCTATGGCTATGGACAGTTCCTGACATGGACAGTGGTGGCAGTAGAGAGAACTGTGTCTAAATGGAAATAGTACACCACTTCCTGTAGGACATACAGCAGCTGATAAGTATGGGAAGATTTGAGATTTTTAAATATAAGTAAATTACAAATCTATGAAACTTTCTGAAATCAGTTGATTCAAAAGAAAAAGTTTTTCACTGCATAACGCCTTAAACTAGCAACAGAAAAATATACAGATTTGTATAATACCTTTTTAAAACCTCAAGCCTTCCAGTACTTATCAACGGCTGTATGTCCTGCAGGAAGTGGTGTATTCTTTCCATTCAGACACTGTGCTCTCTGCTGCCACCTCTGTCCATGTCAGGAACTGTTTGGAGCTATGGCAAATTCCCATAACAAACCTCTCCTTCTCTGGACAGTTCCTGACATGGACAGAGGTGGCAGCAGAGAGCATAGTGTCTGAATGGAAAGAATACACCACTTCCTGCAGGACATACAGCAGCTGATAAGTACTGGAAGGCTTGAGATTGTTAAAAGGTAATATACAAATCTCTGCAGAGAACACTGTGTCAGACTGAAAAGAAAACAACATTTCCTGCAAGACATACAGCAGCTGATAAGTACTGGAAGGCTTGAGATTGTTAAAAGGTAATATACAAATCTCTGCAGAGAACACTGTGTCAGACTGAAAAGAAAACAACATTTCCTGCAAGACATACAGCAGCTAAGTACTGGGAGACTTGAGATTTTTAAAATAGAAGTAAATTACAAATCTATATAACTTTCTGACACCAGTTGATTTAATTAATTCAAATCAGAATCCCCTTTTAAATAAGAGTCCTTGATGTATCCCAGCAGTGACATCCATTCCATAGACCCATATAGCATCTGTTTAAAGCATACATTATGAGCTTTTTATGATGTATCTATTAGAGCGGCGTGGTCATAAATAATCATGGATGCCACTGGTAGGCATCCGTTTAAAGGATCTGTCAGCCATAGGCTATAATAGTATTCATTTAATGGATACATCATCTATAGCTGTTGAAAAGCTCATGATGTGTCTGTTTAATGGATGCCTGTGACAGATGCCGGACGCTGACATCTGTCACCCATAGGCTAATATGGCTCTATGTAACTGATACATATATATAAGAGGATGCCATTGGATGGAATAGTGTCATCTCCTATGCTATGTCCTCTTTGTTTCTTCACTATACTGATGGACACCCTCTTGGTCTACATCTGACAATGAGACCCCATGGAGACATTTAGCACATACGTTACAAACATTCTCAATGTACACACTAAAGATTGTGGGAAAAAGTGATGAGTCCGACCCCGTACTGGTGACTATAAGCAGGCTACATTATTACAAGTCCATCCATGCCTGGACTAGCCATCTGGGTGAACTCCATTAGGAATGATGAGCACCTTTGTACAGCGATGTGGAATATGTTGGCACTATATACAGCAAATAATTATTATCACAGGAGTCCTTCCATTATATTTCCCATTACTTCTGCATCACAACCTGTATCTGTGTATGAAACTTTGCTATGAGTGAAGAAATATATTAGTATATTATATTGTTTAAGGAGTTTAGGACTTTCCCCCCAGTTTTAGAAAGATAATCCGCAGCTTTCACAGTTCCTTCCACGGCTAATACCATCAAATTAGCCCAGACATTTTCAGACACCAGTATGCGAAATGCCCCAACCAACGATCTGGAACACAAAGGGATGTGTTAAGTTCCAGAGGTCAAAGGTCACTAATGTCACACCTAGGTCACAGAATGCTTTTCTCCAAAATCACCCTCCAGAACTGGAGATAGATCCCATTAAATCTTAAGCCTTGACGGGAGCAGAAAATACCAGGACATCGCCCTTCAGAGCGTCCCAGCAGGGAAGACCAAATGTGAATAGGTGAAGACGACATAAAAAGTAAAAAAGAATATCTTTTGTTAGTCACATCTGCTTTTTTTTTTTGGCTGATAACACTTTTCTTAAGGGTTTAGCTATAGAGGGTGCAGAGATGGCAGTGACCCCCATGGTGTGGTGTCTAAAGGTCCCCAAACACCTTTTACTTTAGTCGGCCGTACCTGCCGTATAAGGTGTATGGGACTCTCCCAACCGTCTACCAACAGATGATGCCAGTGGTGATAGGGGTCCTGCCTGATCGATAATAACCGACAGACCCCTTTGTTCCGGCAGAGATAAGCTGATGTCACAGCTCTCTGACTTCTCACCATAGAGAACACAGGATCTCTCGGCTGTCTCGCCTGAACACCTGGTAGAGCCCAGGATACTTACCCCATCCTGCAAGTCCCGCTCCAGATGCCAGTCCTGCCGCGGAGAAATCGCTGCCTGACGTTCTGCGCGCACCTTATGTAAATGACAAGAGATAAGTCCGACGTCCATAAGAAATCCCTTTTCCTATGAACGTCGGACTCATCTCTTTTTTCATTTACATATCGCGGGCGCAGACCGCCGGGCCATGATTTCTCCGCGGCGGGACTGGCTTCTGGAGAAGGACTTGCAGGACGGGGTAAGTATCCTGGGCTCTACCAGGGAGTTGGGTACGCTCTGCCACAGGTGCTGGGGTGAAAGGTTTCCTTAAAGGGTCCCAAATGCCTTACCAGACACTGCTTTGACACCAACTTATCCCTCTAAGAGCAGAAGGGTCGGGCAGAAAAAATACATAGGGGGAGATTTATCAAAGGGTGTAAAATTTAGACTGGTGCAAACTGCCCACAGCAACCAATCACAGCTCAGCTTTCCTTTCAGCACTGCCTAAATCTGAGCTGTGATTGGTTGCTGTGGCCAGTTTGCACCAGTTTAAATTTTACACCCTCTGATAAATCTCCCCCATAATGTCTGACCCTTCTCTCTGCCAACATCATCTGTCGATGGGGAGTTGGGAGTCCCCCCCCCCATATACCTTTCAATGACTTTAGTACAAGTTTATGGGCACCTTTAGACCATATGGTCCAGCTAGCCTTCTCTTATATTATAATATAGTATTATGTTGATGACTCCAATTTTATACAGCTATAAGTCAAGCATATTGCATATAAGGGGTTATCCTTCATAACCACCATAATGCACAATGCAAAAGCTATGTAAATTTAGAGGACTAGGAACTATATGGAGCGGACTACAAAAACATAACCTCTTCTTTGTAAAAAAAAAAGCACCACCTCTGTCCTCAGGTTATTTGTAGTATTAAAATTCAGCTCTATTCACTTCAATGGAACTGAAATGCAAAACCGACAACCAAACTGAACACAAGAGTGGTTCTAAGATTCCATTCACAAATTCATGATGTATCGGTCCATATGCCATGTATATCATGGATCGAACTCATCACCTCTTACAGGACTCAATGCTTCTTAATTTATTGTGCAGCCTAAACCCTTCGAGAACTCATAATCCCTTTTCATGTTTCATGCCCTGCAGGAAGTTTTATATTCTTTTCAGTCTGACACAGTGCTCTCTGCTACCACCTCTGTCCACGTCAGGAACTGTCCAGAGCAGAAAAGACTTTCTATAGGGATTTGCTCCTGCTCTGGACAGTTCCTGACATGGACAGAGGTGGCAGCAGAGAGCACTGTGTCATACTGGAAAGAATACACTACTTCCTGCAGGACATACAGCAGCTGATAAGTACTGGAAGGCTTGAGATTATTCAATAAAAGTAATTCACAAATCTGCATAACTTTCTGACACCGGTTGATTTGAACAATGTGTAGATGTGTGGAACACCGTTGCCTTACCTGCCCACTAAACCATTGTCTGGCTAAACACTGCATGAATTCTCAACATGGTTAATGGGTCTTATATTATTTCCCAAAATATAAAAAATAAGTATAAAAAATGAAACAAAAACCAGCCGATTCAAAAACATTCTGGTCTTTTTAATACAAATGTAATCCCTTTTAATACAAATTGAAATTTGGTTGGGGTTTTCTTTGTACAATTTAAATATCGAATATAAATTACTTTACATAATAGATCAATATATTTTTTTTTCCGTTTTTATTGACAGGCAGAGCTGTGTGCAAAGAGAAAGGAATTCAGAGTAATGGGAGGGAAATACTGGATACAATCAAGGAGCCACATTTTACTGCCATTATATATGGAGAAAAGAAACACTGTCCAATGAGGAGACAACCTGCAGCTCTCTACTGGCTGTTACCCTACAATTACAGAACTTGGTGCATTGTATGTTGTAGCTCAGGGACGGGGAACCTGCGGCCCTCCAGCTGTTAGGGTCTTATTACATGGGCCGAATAAGGCCCGATCAATACTGTAGACTGCTAGATTGACGCTCGTTTACTGGGCCTATTATTCATTTAGCAAGGGCCGCACAGACATCGTTAGCGATGTCCGTGGAGCCCTTGCCAAAACAGTTAATACATTACCTATCCACTCTCCAGGGCTCCTCCTGCGCTCTGTATGCGTCCGACACCGTCGCTGTAGCTTCAGAGCAGCCTGTCTGAGCTGACAGGCCCCTCAGCCAATCCCTGACGACAGTGGTCCCAACCAGTGATTGGCTGAGCAGTCTGTCAGCTGAGGCAGGCTGCTTTGAAGCTAAAGAATGCAGTGTCAGGGGAGCATTCAGAGAGCAGGAGGACTGGGAGTGAGGACCATTAAAGTATTAACA
Source organism: Dendropsophus ebraccatus (assembly GCF_027789765.1). Lineage (NCBI taxonomy): Eukaryota > Metazoa > Chordata > Amphibia > Anura > Hylidae > Dendropsophus > Dendropsophus ebraccatus. Next base: position 142,840,272 of record NC_091457.1, on the reverse strand, counting down.
GTTTGGGCAATCGTCAGCTGTCAGCAGCAAAGCGTGGTCAGCGACCGGTGATTTTAGGTCTGGCCCTGAAGAAATGATCAGCTGATCCTTGCCTCTATTACATGGAGCGATAATTGGCCAAACTGTAGTCTTGCAACAGCTGTAAGGCCAGAGGTTCTCCATCCCTGCTGGATGCCTGTTCATGGTTTACTCCATTAGCTTAAAGCAGAAATACCCCCCCCCCTCCCCCCGCTCTATCCGTCATGCAGCCTCTTCCTTCTCAGTGGTTGCAACATAATAGAAATACATAAATACTGGGCTATTGTGATGAAGGTCACTAAGAATTCAGTCCCATTCCCATTTTTCAGTCTCTGTCCTGCCTCGTGCAATCTGAGCAAAGGAAAACACTTTTTACAAAAATATGTATATATTTATATATATATATAAAAATACCACATAAAGTACATTAAATAAGGTGACAAAATACATCCAGTGAGTTCAAGAGTGGCTTTGTGTTCCCCATCCTTTTTAGCCCACCAGCCCTGAAAGTCAGAGGTTTAAGTTCTTTTTAAGTTTCTGCTTGTGGAAGGAACACGTTCCTATATCTCTCTGTTGTTAGGAGAAAAGAGCAGTGGGAGCGGTGGGTACAGATGGAAAACGGCCTATTTGTCTCTGTAAAGCACCAGCGGCACAAAGTCCGGCATATGAAGCGTCCGGTCAGAAGTCCACGGACCCCATAGGGGCCAAATTTCATCTTGTGTATCCTACAGAAAAACAAAGCAAAATAAAACATAAATATTTAGACCATTTTTGACTGCACAAAGGGTTAAAAGACCTAAACAAATGAATATTTGGAGATGAGCGAACTTACAGTAAGGGTCCTATTACACATGCTGACTATGGTCCGATCATTTTACTAAACGAGCGCAGATCTACTAGATCTGTGTTCGTTTACTGGACTCGGCCTGATAATCAGGCAGTAAGGCCTGCATGGACATAGTTAGCAATGTCCATGCAGCCCTTGCCTAAACACATGACATCTCTCCCCACTCCTGATCTTCTCTCCTGTGTCCTGTAGTTTCCTGTTCCTGTCAGCTGATTGGCCGCTCAGCCTCTGATTGGCTGAGTGGCCTGCTCAGACTGTCCAGCTGCCCGTACCGCGAAGCGGCAAAGAACAGGAGAGAAGACTGGGAGCAGGGAGAGGTAATGTGTCAGGTTTTTGGGCAATTGTTAGCTGTCGGTGGCGCATTGCTATTACACGTAGTGATGCACGATCTGCTGATCATTACCTCTATTATACAAAGCGATAATTGGCCGAATCGGCCTGATCCGGCCGATTATCGCTCTGTGTTATAGGGCTCTTGGTTTGGGTTTGCGCAAACCTGATCACTCGCCATTAGAGTTGCATCAATCTTCACCAAGCTGTGGAGACCGAGCGAACGGGTTTGCATGAACCTGAACTTACTGTAAGTTGACTTGGAAGTAAATAGTGGACGAAAATCTGAATATTCACAATTGGAAATTTTGTATGTGTGAAGTAACAGGATGGAACATGTTACTTCACAGGAAACCAGCAACTTCCAAGTAATAGTGATCGTTATTATATCCTTCAGCATCTGCAGCCTAAGGTAGCATTAGCCGCCGTTACATGCAGTAATAGGATTAGACGGTCTTAAAGGCTACGTACATTATAGTACGATATTTCGAGAAAATCTTATAACTATTTGTTGATTGAGGAGGAAGAGTTAAAGGGAAACATATCTAACCTGCTGATATTTCCCTATTGCACACAGGGTGCTGAGGATTAAGGTACATTTCTTATGGCGCTGATATTAGCACCTTATCTCCTATAGTAATGAGGTGTGTTGGTGCACTGGGGGCGGGACTACTACCTTTGGTGCACCACTCTGCCCTTTCCGCCCCCAGCCCCCTTAGTGAATAGTGCACTGAGGGCCGTAGTCCCTCCCCCAGTGCACCAAACTGCCTCAATAGCATAAGAGATGCTAATATCATGTAAACTGCACCATAATAAACCTATATCTCAGATAGATACTTCTTACTTGCTGATAGTTTCCCTTCAAATGATTGTTACCCTCCATTCTTATCACAAGTTCTAAGGATTGAAGGAATTATGGGGGAGAGTTATCAAACATGGTGTAAAGTGAAACTGGCTCAGTTGCCCCTAGCAACCAATAAGATTCCACCTTTCATTCCTCACAGACTCTTTGGAAAATGAAAGGTGGAATCTGATTGGTTGCTAGGGGCAACTGAGCCACTTTCACTTTACACCATGTTTGATAAATCTCCCCCTAAGTGTTTAATCCTACAGGTGATTGTGGTAAACCCCTATCCCGCTATCCGCCAACACATTTATGATTCATTTAATGTGTCTGTTGGCGCTATACAAATAAATAAAATAAATAAATAGGGTAGTAGTAAATCTCAAATCAAATCCCACCTGCTCAGTCACAGATACAAAGGGCCATTCCCCAGTCACTACGTGTTCAGTAGATGTCTCTGCTCCTTCTTGCTGGGTAGATGCTTATATTTCCTGTTTTTTCGTTTGAACTGTCGTAGTTGAGACTCCTCTTTGCGGTTTATAGTGGTCGGAGGCGGAGTGGTCGCAGTTACTGCTATAAACAGGAAGAATAGTCATTGAGTTCCCTGATGAAGGTATCAATGAAGTATAAAAACCCGTAAGAATGGGATAATTACCTGCAACCATCCTTTGTTCATTGACATATATTATATTCTTTAAAATATCATATATATTATTATTATATATACACACATATATTATTGTTTAGAATATACCATTAAGGAGGAAAAATTAAAGGGGTTATCCAGCTAAAATCTTTTTCTTTCAAATCAACTGGTTTCAGAAAGTTATATAGATTTGTAATTTACTTCTATGCTTGTATGTCCTGCAGGAAGTTGTGTATTCTCTTCAGTCTGACACAGTGCCCCATCTGTCTGTCAGGAACTGTCCAGAGCAGTAGCAAATCCCCATAGAAAACCTCTCCTGCTTTGGACAGTCCCTGACATGGACAGAGGTGACAGCACTGAGAGCACTGTGTCAGACTGAAAAGAATACAACACTTCCTGTAGGACGTACAGTGGCGGATAAGTATAGGAAAACTAGAGATTTTGTTTTAAACAGAAGTATACTGTATTACAAACCTATGTAACTTTCTGAAACCTGTTGATTTGAAAGAAAAAGATTTTCACTGGATAACCCCTTTAAAAGATGATGAAGTTGTCTACAAACTACAAAAACCCGTAAGAATAGAATAACTACCTGCAGCCATCCTGTGTTCACTGACAGGGTGGTGACTTCTTACAGGATGGATAGGCTCACACTTGCACTCCACGTGGTCTTCTAATGCAACTGGGACATGTACAATATTTTTCATGGTCCGATGAATCACAATCTTCTTCACCTGGATCAACAGGGCAGTCATTAACACAAGCTCAGGGATCGGAACAAACAAGCCATAAAATGTTAAACCTTTTACAACTTCTTCACAACGTGCCATAATCCGCTCTGTGTTAGTTAGAAACCTCAATGACACCGGCGGCTGACATTCCACTGAATGATCACACTGTGTATATAGTAGATCTTTCCACTGTCCGGCTACACATATTCCATCAGACAAATACCCAGCTCGGAATGTTCCGTAAAAAATACTCAACTTTTCCAAAGCACGGCGATTTCCTGGAAAGTACCCCCGACGGTGGGGTTACATTAGCCGCACAATGGGTGAGATAGTCTGATACAACCCAGTAGAGTGTGACCATGGATAATTCAGCGCTCGCCTCACCGATGTGGATTCTGTTATTGTATTATGATTTGTAATCATTTAAAAACATTACATTGAAAACGTCCGTCAACTTAACAGCCCGGCTTAGCGCACCATGCTGGCAGGAAGTCTGGCAGCCGGTCAAATATAACATAGCTTTGATTCTATGGAAATTGGGCAGGAGGGATGTTGCAATGGAAGTAAGTATTTATTTTTCAACGGTGATTGTGAATACGTTTAGTGAATTTATAGAGTAGTTTGAAGGTATTGTAATGGTGAGTCATGAATCCTAATATATTTTCTTATAATTTCTGTTGAACTAGAGTGCACATTACCAATTCAGAAGTCAATATAGCTAAATTAAAGCCATACTTAAAGGGGTTCTCCACTCTTTACTTTTTAGAAGAGTCTCTTTAAAGTAAGTTCAATATAAAATGAAACCTTCAGCAATGAATCATAATCTGTGTCGAAACCCAGCAGAAAATGTTTGGTTTTCCTGCAGCGCCACCACAGGATATATAAGACATTGCACAAATATATGCAAATCAATGGTCTGTGTCAGGAATTGGAAACCTTTAGCCCTCCAGCAGTTGCAAAACTACATTTCCCATCATGCCTGGGCAGCCAACGCTTTAGCGTTGGCTGCCCAGGCATGATGTGAACTGTAGTTTTGCAGCAGATGGAGGGTCAAAGGTTCCCCATCTTTGGTCTATGTAATACACAAAGAAAGTCATCCTTTGTAAGTTCCTTATAGGATTTATGAACATGACTTTTCGAATCTGGACAACATCTCTAATGGAAACATGTTATCCCTTCAGGTCGCCTAAACCACAAATCATCCAGATGGTCCCTGTTCTACCTGGCCCTCCGACCTAGATTGATAGATCTCTCCTTATACCCATAAAGGAATACATCTCTCAATCAAGGCTGGTGGGTATTGCATGAAGACTCAATGTTAAAGGCTGAAAATGATGACAGGTACCCTTTAAAGGGAATCTGTCACTAGTTTTATACTGCCTTAAATGAGGGCTGCATAAACTAGTGTCAGAAATGCAGAACAGATCAGTGTATTGCTTTCATCATTTTGTTCAGCCATTCTCCTAATATGCAGGAGAATAGGATTCTTGCCACACCCCTCCCTCCGCCCTCCAGCTGCTGAATAACAGTTGACTGCCTATACACAGCATGGATAGATAACTGCCAATCAGCAGCTGGTGGACGGAGTTTTCTGCTTCTCATGAATATCCAGGACTACTGGGCTCATGCACATAATAAAGAGGACTACTTATTGTCCATGTCATTCCGGAGGATATCTCTGGATCAGCTGCACAGAACAATGTAAGTGATACATCATTCTGTTCAGCTTCTCTGTCACTAGTTTATGCTACACTGAGATAGGACAGCAGAAACCTACTGAATCTTTTTAAGTGATCCATATTTCTTCATGAGCTTAATTTTCATCATTATGACATATGCAATAGTTTTAGATTTAGAATAGCAACCATGCATAAGTTCCATATTGGTTGCTGATCGACACCAGGGAGGATCGAAACACATTTGATGTTAAAGGTGATCAAGTTACCTGGACATGGCGAATATGCTTGCGGATTGCCACACATTTCATGTTCCTTGAGTTGCAACAACCAGAGCACCTCTGCACCTCCACACACGATGGCTGAACCACAAAGTTAGCATTGGTCGGATCCACCAGACTGCGGGTGATTTCAAAGACCTCTGTTCTTGTCTTGCACTGTGCAAGCTGAGCGTGTTCTATATCTGTAATAAAAAAAAACACATCAAGGTCAATAAAGTTGTTTGGTACAGAGTTGTGAAATTTTGGTGTAATGTGCCATTGCTAAAACATGTAGAGGATCGGAGTCGTGAAGCGACACATAGCTCCAGTATGATTATGAAACGAGTGGCTATCCATAAAATCGGAATGTATGATGTCACTCCTAAATGATGCCCCGGGGACACGGTGAAATGGCTCACCCCAGGGTATCCTGCTTACCTAAGCTACGAATGACCCGGGAGTGGCTGGAATTGCCCCTAGGCCAGCTTCTTGTTTCATTCCTGTTTAGCTCGTATACATCGTCTTCTTCATCTATTGGGAGAGACACAAGTTGAGATTAAATTGTAACTTACACTTACTTCAAGGTCAGATTACAGAACACTTTACACCAAATAGAAAGGTACGGAAAAAGTCGTCTGATGCTGTCGATTCCGGTAAGACCGGTCGACTAAGTTCCCGATCTCACCATACACACGAACGTTAATGCATTTTCAATGGAGGGAACCATTGTCTGACAGCTCTAATACAGGGATGGGGAACCTTCAGCCCTCCAGCTGTTGCAAAACTACAATTCCTAAAGCTTTGGCTGTCCAAGCATGATGGGAATTGTGGTTTTGCAACAACTGGAGGGAAGGAGGTTCCCTATGCCTGGCCTGAGAACAAAAGAGTCAAGTCATATCCAACATGCCCGATCCTTCTCTCCTCTGACAGCATCAGACAATCTTGACGAAAGTCAATGGGTTCTGCAAAGTGTATGGGGAATTTGAGAAGGACTGGACATGTTGAATTTAAACACAATTTTTTTTTTTGTTCTTACGTAATATAAACCATCACTGGAGATGTCTGGCAGCATCTTCTTACCCATTCTCCATTGGGAACACATACACACCAGACTGCACCAATGGGTAGGATGCAGTGCAAGGAGCCTGCGGGGGCCCTCTTTCCTGTATGTGAAGGAAGCATTAGAGTTGGGGTCTCTGTCATAGAACTGTGCCCCAGCATCTTCAAGTTACGCCTCTGCTAGGATGGAAAGAATAGTCCTCCATCCCCTACTGAAGGTATATGGCCACCCTGACACTAAAGACTCAGTTCTCACATTGAAAAGTTCACGTCCCTCTTCTGGAAAGTTATTATACAAAGTCACTTTACTATTTAAAGTGCAAAACAATATTTTTCTTGTTTTCTTTACAAAAACATCACGTGTGCACATACATCATAGGGGTCTTACGTGATGGTCACACAACAGTTATAGTTCTTCTATATTATCCCTATTGAAGTATGACTCAAGTCACATGCAATTTACATTGTGTGACTCAGCAAATGATCCACTCCATATAGGAATCGCATGACACCGCTAATCCCGGGCCCAGACAATTGTTGTGGTATGGGTCAGTCAGATGTTATAACCGCATATTCTGATTAACTGTGAAATATAATATCAAGAGTTACCAGCTTCAGTGAATCTGTTCTTGTAATCCTGAGTGCATGCATTTTGTTTAAAAGCAATGCTTAAAGGGGTTATCCAGATTTAGAACAAAGCATAGCTTTAATTTTTTTTGCATAAACGGTGCCACCCCTGTCCTCAGGTTGTGTTTGGTATTACAATTCAGCTCTATTCACTTCAATGGAATTGAAATGCAATCTCAATTGCACCACTCTTGCTGTTTCTATAAGAAAGCAGCCTTGTTTTTATAAGCCTGGATAACCCATTTAATGTTTTTTTGTTAAATGTGCACTTAAAAAACATGTTGTACAGATATATCAAAGGTTGTGTTCTGTTCAGAGCACAACCAAATTATAGAACAACCTGGAAGAAGTTCCTGCTATGCACGTTCTCTCCCAGGACTGTGCACATGACCAAGATGGACAATGTAAGTCAATGGGGCCATCTCACTGTGTGCACAGACAACTGGTTCTAGCAATCAGTTGGGTTCTTTTAAAGCCAAACCGTTCATTTAAAGGGGTTATCCAGCGCTACAAAAACATGGCCACTTTCTTCTAGAGACAGCACCACTGTTTTCTCCAGGTCAGGTGTGGTTTGCAATTAAGCTCTATTCACTTCAATGGAACTGAGTTACAAAACCTGCAGCCAAACTGGTGGTGCTGTCTCTGGAAGAAAGTGGCCATGTTTTTGTAAAAATCTGTAAAAAAAAATTTAAAGCCCAATTAATGAAAACTTTTAACATTTCTTTATGACATGTAAAAAGTTTTTTTTAAAGTGACAGGTAGACTTTAAGCAACTCGTCCAAAGATTATTCTTCACAATTTTTAGCAAATAGCTATCGATAGATAGAAAAGTCTCGAAAAAGTCAACTAGGAAACAAATAGATGTCCATCTTCCACGAGCCAGGCTATCAAACCAATATGAAAGATCCGTGTAAACTACAGCTGCAGAAACTAAGGTCACTCAACCCCCCCGGCTGACAATAACCCAAAGCCTTTCATGCTATTATTGGCACGCTCTACAAATATGTAGGTAAAAGCGATTGAAACATTTACAAAGGAAATCATTTCCAAGGGGATGGACTCTGCAATGATATCACTCTTTTCCCCCCAAAGGACCTTGCTCTAGTGAAAACATGACCTGCTGAGAGATTCCATGGAACAACCAGCATGCAAATGTAAGCACCAGTTACGTAGGCCGGCTACTGTATAGAAGCAATTGCCAGAGAGCCCAGGGGGGTGTCTATCAATTACTAGGAAGCCTAGGGGGTTTCTAATAGATTTCAGTATGAAAATATTAGACATAATGGAGCAGATTCACTTATCCTTAGATGGTGTAAACTTAGACTAGACAGTCTAAATATGCGCCAGAATTATCACAGTGGCTCGGGCTATTTCATAAATGTGGCTGATCTATAGATGTCTTAACCTAAGTTTAGACCGACTATTAGTTGACTACGCACAGCAACATATTTCGGTCCTTGTCCCCTTTCAAGTTAAACTACATACGCCCTTGCCCAATAAACCAAACCCCCTTGTCGTACAAGACCCAGTGTACAATTCCTGTTCCTGTCTAGCACAGTTGGGTCCGAAATTCCGATAGTGATTCCGGGGCCGATATATCATTATGTCTACCATATTTAGCCTATCTACTTTTTATGTTCTTTATGTTCTATAGACCGAATGACATAATTATTTTATCTTTGGACTTTATAAAACAATGACCCACTGGCATTAAGCTACCGGGGGACAATGACACGCTGTGACACGCTGACATTTAAAAGTCCAACAAGAAAGGCATACTGACATTTAGGGTCTGAGTTCAATGATACACGGCCACTTGAGGTCGTCAAAGAATGACAAAATGAGCGAGAGTATTGGCCCCGGAACAAAGAGCTGCTGACACGCTGAGCCCCGTAATAATGACACATTGACTTACACCAATGGGCCAAGAACAATGACCCACTGAGATGTGGAATCCCAGAATGAAGACACACCAAGTCACCAAGTGATAGAGAACAATAAGACTCTTGGGGGTCACAACATTATTAAGAACCCTAGTGAGTTTGAATATACACTGGACACATCCCCCCTGTCCCATCCCCCTCGGGCACAAACACTTATTTTCTTATGATAATTTCCTATTTGGACTTTTTATTACATCTTTGTTAATCAACAGATCATTTGTGTTTAGTGTAAAGAACATAAACCCGGGTTATTAGCACTTTTCACTGCAGATATTACAAGCAACAATGTCATAAAAAGGGATAACAACAGTATATATATCATCACTAGCTAGGACTACAATGACTCGCCCTGCAGCGCACATCTAGTCAGTTTGCTAATAAATGTCATTTAGGGTTTACATTACACTGGCGGAGGTGGAGCAGCGCTAAGGTTATTTAAGGGGGTAAGAAGCTACTTAATAAAGAAGAAGAAGTGGTTAAAGTAGTAACATTGGTCTAAACAGCCAATTAATAACTGTTTTTGTCTAGATTGTATAAGGTGTTTTAATATGAAAAGTCCTTTCTGGGAAAGGAATAAGACAAGACAATAGCTATTATTCCGATTTTAGGTAATAGTGAGAAAGCTATGTTTCCAAAACAGCTGCTTACCACACCCTGTCTGTATGAGAACACACCAAGGACAAACAGTGAATAGGCCGGGAGACGCTGGGGTCCGGCCGGCCACAGGCTCATTGCTTACACAGAGCGTGACCCTGAGTACAAGGTGATCTGGTTGTCTGACAAGTTCATTTATTTTAGTATTTAAAGGATATTTGATAAATTATGTGACTGACCCCCGTTCATCTAACAGTCACCCATTCTCTACCACTGCAGAGTGCAGAACTCCTCAATGGCCAAAAGTCGCATGTCCCATAAATGCAACGGCCACACTGTATTCACACAACTGACTTTTCTTCTCCTGATTGGTCAGACTTTCTTAATCTGGATACAAACCCTTTAAACCAATCACAACCAAGACAGTGGTTGCTGACAGCAAACATTAGGAGACTGTCATGTTGCTACCATCCGTATTAGATCATCTTCCGTTGCTGCCAGAATCAACGGCTTCAGTCTACGTTTGTCTAACACGTATGAGAAAAGTGATAGATGATAGCGGTGAAAGAAAGAAAGAAAAAAAAAGTTCACTTCAGGTTAATTTCTACTGCATTTCATGGCCTGTTGTTGTGCCAGAACCTGAGCCCACCTGAAGAACCTGTTTTGAGCTAAGGAATATGGGTCACGGAGGGACAAGGTGTATAGGATAAAAAAAAGTTCAAGGACTAGAGATAAGTTATCCTCCAGCACGCTTGGGTCCGTCTGAACCAGCTTGTACGGCATTTGATTACCGGTGGCTAAAGATGTTGGATGCAGCCATAAGGCTGCCAGACAAACATGGATACAGCCATAGGCCATAGGCTCTATCCAAATTTTCCAGGACTCCCTAGGGCTGCATCCAACTTCTGCAGCCACCGGTAATCAAATGCCATACAAGCTGGTTCAGACGGACCCAAGCGTGCTGGAAAACCGTAGATGTTATAGAAAAGTTAAAGTGAATGTACCATCCGGTACATCGCTTTAAGTTTTTTACATGAATCAATCGGCGCCAGAGCAGGGATGCCTTTTCTTGAACCGCCGCCCAGTTCCTGTGCATGGCACCGGTCTATTCCGCGACACCGACCTAGCATGAAGTACTGCAGGTGGGCTCGATGGCCCCCAGTGTGGCGAAACCTACGCCCCTCTGTGACACAACTCCTTTGATTCTAATGGAGCGACGTCACACTGGGGGCCCATCTCCAGTGCTTCAGGCCAGGAAAAGTCCAGCATCGTGCACAGGAACTAGACGCCGGTTCTAAAAAAGGACCTTGACTCCGGCATCTCCGTGTTGGCGCCCATCCATTCATGCATAAAACCTGATGGTACATTCGCTTTAATGTAAATGGGGGTCTACTTACTCTCCCATGACACATGATACTGTGGAAAGGAAGGATCGGGCAGTTAAATTTTACTGCCTGATCCTTTTATTTTCCCTAGAGATTAGGGGTCAGACAGCAGTCTTTAGTCCTCTCCCCGATGAAAACACATGCACATGTATCTAGGTTTTCCTTTATTCGGAGTAATGGTAAAGTGGCTTGTTGGTTTCCACCCGTCGCCCAGTACCCAGGGCACATGACATATATGCACCCCCATTGCTGCATCCCCGGCAGAAGTAACAATTTCCCTAACTCAACTAAAGTAGTATGGGAAGACAAAGGGTACCCAAATTTTCACATGGCCTTCTCTGCCACTGTATGCCCACTCTCATAATCCGATGCCAGATTCTCACCAGCAGGTTGAAGGTTGATGCACTTGGTGGGTATTAATAGCCCATCCAGCTGCAGCAGCTGGACAAGGTCTGGATGTGAGAGGGCGGCTTGTGCGAAGGGGGAGGGAGCGCAAAGAATTCTTTTCAAGCACAAGCCAGAGTTTTAGACTGGCACATCAGACAAAGAGGGGAAGTTGTGTCCAGACACAGATAGCGGAGTGCAGGGGTCTGACGTGCGCAAGGAGACAATAGCAAGGAGGGAGGTCGCAGTCCAGCAAACTCTGAGGGACTCCTGGCATGACTTCATGCACACTCAGGCCAGCTCTGTGTGTTATGGCCATTAACCCCTACACTAAGGTGAAAACTATTCCCCAAACATATCTAAATTATAAGCCAGGCCGGTACATTCCTGTAGGTTTAAGACTGCGGATTGGAACTTGCAAATAATTGTAGGCACCTGGTTCCTAGAAATGTTCATGCACCGACATGCTGATAAAAAGCGAATAGCACACAGTATGTACAGAACACGACTGAATTATGGATAATGTCAACACCAGCAGCCCGTTATACAATCCCGAGAATAAGGCCCAGGGATCTCCTGGGATGGAGCCAGCAACGTCCATACCGGATGGGTTATGGATCGCCTTGTAGTCATCAATGCATATTGCAGTATGGGAAGATTGATTTTAAATGTAACCAACCTAATACAACTTCTAGTAAGCAGACTTAAAGGGGTTGTCCAGTTTCGTTAACCCATTCTCAAGTCCATAGAAGAAGGACGCCCCCTTCAAGTTCCTCATCTTTAGAATGAAGAGTGGTTAAAAAACAAATTGCGTCTCTTGCCCTGTCCTGCATTACACACTCAGCCTATTGAGTTTAACGGACATAGGGGGAGATTTATCAAACATGGTGTAAAGTGAAACTGGCTCAGTTGCCCCTAGCAACCAATCAGATTCCTCCTTTTATTTTCCAGAGTCTATGAGGAATGAAAGGTGGAATCTGATTGGTTGCTAGGGGCAACTGAGCCAGTTTCACTTTACACCATGTTGGATAAATCTCCCCCTTTGTGTAATGCTTCACATACCCTGTGGTGGCGCTGCAGGGAAAATAAACACTTACTGTGGGGTTTAGTCATAGATCACATCTGGTCTCTAGAGATCCCAGGACACTTTGCGATCATCTTATTTTTCCAAACTGGAGAACCCCTTTAAGATTGTCAAGGAAAACATTGAACACAATTCTGTAGAGATTTACCTACGGATTCTATCTGCAGCAACCTTCTTATATCTTCTATAGACTTGACAGATCCTCCAGTGATCTTCTCGTACATCTCTCTTGGAATGGGGTCCCCCTGTAAAGAAATAAAACAGAAATTGTTTAGCACCTAAATAAAACAGCCAATGTATAAAAGAGAAGAACACCATAGTCTAGAAATACTATATGAAACATCCCTGGACTTATCTGACCTATGAACTGTCTCACTGTTACTCTGAGTTTCGGGTCTTGAAATATTTCAGGGTTATATAGGATTAGTAAAGCATTGCTACTTACTTTCAAGAAACAGCAACACTTAGTGCTAAGTTTATGTGTGGCATTGCAACACTTGTTATATTGAAGTGAATGGGGCTGAGTTGTAATACCACACACAACCTGAGAGCAAATGTGGCGCTCTATTTGAAAGAGTGAAAGAGTGTTTAATGAGAAACAAAGTATAATATATATATATATATATATATATATATATATATATATATATATATATATATATATATGAAACAAAGTTCTACGATCGCCCATCCCTGTTCCATGGACATCTTTTTCTTCAATCGTACTATGGCTGTTAATGGGTTCATTAACTAATGGATATACTAATGGATATTGGGATCCTGCTTTGGATACACGTTTCATGCTTGTCTCCCTGCCATGCCTCCCTATCACTTTGAACCCTTGTATGATGAACACATCATCATCATCATCATTGCTGTTGTCATCACGTCAAGTGATCCTTGCCAGGTGTATGAATGGGGTCAACTCTAACAAGGCATTGTATCCCTGCAAACAATGCAGCAATTGTCAGTAATGTATCTAGGCTTTTCTATGGTTGCAAGCATATCCAGTCCACACATTAGATAATTTCCAAGACTCCTGAGGGCTGTATCCAACTTCTCCAGCCATCAATAATCCAATGCCGAACAATCGGATTCTCTCAAATTATGATGTATCTTATGATCTGTAAAAATCAGGACCACTAACTATACCATATCCTACTATACCAGTCCTAGACCATCAAAGACAAGATAGACTTTATAAGGAATACTGGGTGGCAAATCCATGACCAAGGCAACTTTTATGAAGCCCAATCTCCACTTTAATAAGGTGTTCAGATCCTTAGTTCTCACAGAGAGAAAATCCCAACCCAGAGGCTGAACAAGCCAGGACAAAGAAAATGTTGGCAAGCGACCTTTCTAGGAAAGAAATACTAGGACTGTAGGGAGGGATGCCAGCTATTGTTCTGGAAAGAGACTTAGTGCCCTGGTGGAGAGAGGTGAGAGGGCTGAACGGGGAATGCGAGAAGCTTGGGGGAACCCTTGTAGATGGGAGTGGACGGAGACAGAAGTCACCTGTGCGTTAGATATAGTACCACTCTGCTCTATACAGTATGACAAGGAGAACCTGGAGTGATTGTATGTAGATAGATATTCCTATGGTATAGGTATACGTGTGTATGTTCTGCATATAAAAAAAGTCATCATATATGAATCTGGAATAAATAGTAAAGAAATAAAAAAAGGGTAAAATAAACATCAATGAACAAAGAAACAAAGAGGAATGCATGAGTAGACAGGAGGTCCAGACAGCCTGACATAGCGCACCTGTACTGGATGGCATCCAAAGTACATGCATGATGACTGGTGCCTACAGATGTAGTATTAGATGGGGGGGGACGCTCCTGTCTATGGCATCAGACTGTATACAAGCTTAGTAGACATACATATATGGTTGGGTACCCGCTGTGCTTTCCTAAGATCGAGGGAGGTTGGAAAACACTCATAAGCTAAGTTCACACTAGGTAAAAATGACGTCCGTCTTTCATTGTGCAAACAACGTCTGAATTAAAAAAAAAAAAACGGAAGTTATTTGTGCAATGACTGATGTTATTATATAAGATAGCTGTAATTTTTTACGTAGTGTGAACCTAGCCGTAGGATGTAATGAAGTGTATAGGCAGCTCGATCAGAAAAAAAAATGACTGATCAATGGATTTCTATGGCACCAACGAAAAAATCTTAAGATTCTGATTGTTAATGTGAGCTATCTCCTTGTCACTGTGCGTTCAAATTGTGTAGATTTGACTGCAGTCCGAAATAAAATGATATGAGTGCTAACAAATGGCAAACTCAGCTCTGCTGCATTGACAAACAACTTCTTCAAAAAGTTCTGCAAAGACAAACGCAACTCTAATGCATTGAGAAACTCTGCTCTGCCCTTTTGGCATCCTGACGCCTAAGGTATGCCTTGTATGCATCTCCAGATATTTATCCCTTTCTCCTATTTTGCAACCTCTGTTACATGTGGATTCCTCCCTGCATGCTGCTCTCTCCCTGCCTGGCAGGCATGTGTGCGTGTTGTAATGCAACCTGTTCTCCCTGAGGCTGCACATACAGTGTGTTCCAGGCAGCTGGCCATACACCCACTTCCGCATACACACTCTGGCACTGCTGGCAGGTGCTGTGGGACTGTGCAGGTCACCTCTACAAGTGGCACCCAACACTCCGCATGTTAGTGCCCAGGTGGAACCTGAACTGCAGAGACTGTAGCCTCCAGGTGAAAACAAGATTCTGCTTAGAAAGGCAGAAACTGCTACAATGTAGCAAATCTCTCTTGGATCTGAGAACACACAGAGATGCATCAACCTGATATAGGAAAGTGATGACTTGGGCGTCAGTTAGAATCTGTTAGGAATTTGTCTGTTAATAAATATTTACATTTAAAAATTTAAAATTTGACAGTTGCCCAGATTCAAATGGCGGATATGGAGGGCAGTATGGAGGAGGGGGGGGGTCACCTGCCCCCAATCTTGTTCGAGACGTTCTTACCTCAGCACGAACCATATGCAGAAGCCAAATAGACATTAGCAGACCCCCAAGATTCATCCTGTAGTCCAAGAGAGAATGTTTGGAACATGTATATAGCAGCTGTCAGATCTTCTTAGATAGTGAATAGCAGGGAGGCTTGCACCCTTCCAATAGGGGATACCCCTCCCCAAAAAAATAATTTTTTTAAAAAAAGGTTTCCTTATTCCAAAGTCTGCAGGATGGAGGTTGTCGTCCAAGGGAGAATTCTAAGGTCGTATGTAGAAAGGGAGAAACAAGATGTGAAAGGTGATAGGTGGCATCAGTATTCCAGTAGGGTGACACAGACGGTGGTCATGGACGAGTCTGAGGTCTAAGGTTTCCTTCCAGAGCAGATGCTGAGAGCTGACCCAAAGCCACTGACTCAAATCCTAAGTGTGCAGTTTTCTATAGCTATCCCAGCTAAGAGGCGTGAGCTGAGAGGGGAAGGGCCAGGCTAGGGAGGGAGGGTGGCTGCTACAGTCAGGACTACTGTGTGTAAAGGTGTGTAGGGAGGGCGTGTAGGATGGGAGGGAGGGAAAGGAGGGAGAAGTCAACACCCTTTAACGGTGCAGACACAACACGGACTGGAATGATAAGGAAAAATCATTTACCAATCCTTCATCTACTAATCCTAGCCACACGCTGACACATCGCTTGCTTTCTTGTGCATTACATCTATGGCAAAGCATTTATCCTTGTCAAAGCCGGGTGACCACAGCGGCCTCGGGGCACGCATAGCGACGGCGGATAGAAAGATCGCTGTTAATGGAGCCGATAATGTTACGACTGTTAATGACCATTGTTATATCATTGAGACTAAAGACGGAGAGTAAAGTAACATTAGCGATAGACTGTACACTTCCAAGGTACATAGAGGCAATGAAGAGATGTTATATGTAGAGTAATCAGAATAACTGGACGGAGGAAATCATTTATATCATTGGTAGAGAGGAGCGAGCGCTAAAATACTTGAATGCTCATTATTTTTTTAATACTCTAAGGATCAATCGAGTCCCGAACCCCATTAAAGTCAATGGGAGATAAGAGTATTTTTTCGGCAGAGGGGAGGGGGTCTAGTGCACCTGAAAACCTCGGAAAGTGATGGACACACCACAGAAACGGGATGGGAACAGCAGGGGGAGCATGCATTCAAGACTCTGTATTAGCTGTATACTGTACACTAGCAGACTAAATCTAAAGACTATACTGTATGTCCGATGCTTTTTTCTGTCGTCACTCGTCACTCGTCCTAAAAAGCGCTTTTGGGTAGTTGTGGATTAGTGCTAGCACTCCTACTGCGTACTCCAATAACACAAACTGTAGCATAGTACACAACTGTGTATACTAGCCATATACCAGTGCCAGTATACTGTACCACTATCGGTATACCGTATAATATTATTATGTAATATTGTTTCTTCTATGGTGTCACACTGTGAGATTACTAGTCCTGAAAAGGACTTTTCACCTACCTATTAAAACTAAGGGCCCTATTCCACGGGACGTTTATCGTTCAGATTATCGTTAAATTGTTTGAATCTAAACGATAATCATTAGTTTGAATAGCAGTTAACGATTAACGACCGAACGAGAAATCGTTGATCGTTTAATAAGACCTGGACCTATTTTTATCGTTGCTCATTTGCAAATCGTTCGCATTGAATAAGACGTCATTCGGTCGTTCGCAGTAGTGACGAACGCAATAGCGACGACAGGAGGACCGCAAGAACGATCATAATTAATGATTATCGTTCCATGTAAATGGGTGAACGATTTCAGGTCTTTCGCAATAGCGGTCGTTTGGATAATTTATCGTTAATGATTATGCAAAGGGCCCTAAGCCCCACACCTGCTCTGTCCCTGCTCCAGCAGTTCTCCCTCTCAGCTAACAGAACGCAAGGGAATCAAGCATCAGGTGACCTGGGAATATATACACCAAGGTCACCTGATGCGGCCAGCCAATCACTGCTAGACCAGCAGCCAACGTGACTATGGAATAGCCGGATGTTCCAGCCCCTGACCTACATGTTTATTGGCTAATTTAAGATGGAGGAGGAGACTTGCTTTTTTACTCGGGTATTGACTACTTTTGAGCACCCCAATACTTAATTGAGTATACTTGCTTATCTCTAGTTCCAGCAAAAAATTAAAGAGGTTGTCTGGCAGGATAAAATTAAAAATGTGTAGTCGGAGTTAAATAACTGCAGGACAGGGGATAGGTGCCAGATCACAGAGGGTCCTGACCCCGCAGTGGTTGTCATTGTAACCGAGCCGTGAAGACATTAGACTGACCCCCATTTACTCCTGCATCACACCTGGGGGGGGTCACTTGCACTGGGAATCTGTGCCACATGCCGGAGATTCATGGGGAGCGTCCTTTTTGGTGTATCAGTTCTCAATAGGCTCCATATGTAAACTGCTTACTTAGAAAATTTTCAAATTAACTGGTGTCAGAAACTTATACACATTTCTAAATTATTTCTATTTAAAAAATCTCAAGTCTTCCAGTACTTATCAGTTGCTGTTTGTCCTGCAGGAAGTGGTGTTTTGTTTTCAGTCTGACATAGTGCTCTCTACTGCCACCTCTGTCCATGTCAGGAACTGTCCAGAGCAGTAGAGCCTTTCAATGGGGATTCGCTACTGCTTTGGACAGTTCCTGACATGGACAGAGGTGGCAGCAGAGGGCACTGTGTCAGACTAGAAAAAATAAACCACTTCCTGCAGGACATAAAGCAGCTGATAAGTACTGGAAGACTTGAGATTTTTGAATAGAAGTAAACTACAAATCTATATAACTTTCTGACACCAGTTGAAAACACTTTTTTCCCCACCAGAGTACCCCTTTAACCTAAACGAAAAATAAAAAAGGGACTTTGCCTGATGACACAAATGCATCCTGTAATACATGACATGGTGACAACGTGACACATAGGCATGGCCGTCCAGTCAGAGAATGAATAATACCAAGCCTGTCATAGCGGAGAGTAGGAGGTCGGAATGTACTTCTCTCTTACAGAATCTACACATTGCTGCTGGTCTGTAACTAGAAGACCTGCCTCTGTATATAGCGGCTGATATCCCTAGGTAACTATATATAGGCACAGTTGTCTCTACTCATATCTAGCTAATGATAGAAACTTTAAAAAGTGATCGTTCGTTTTGAAAAACGAGAGTTTATGAAGTTGTAAAAGTTGTCATTACATAGCTGTAGTCTAAGGAGGCCGCCGCCGCTAGTGTTACAAGGCAATGACATATTAATGGGGACGTAGACGTAAAGATGACTAAGTATCCAATGTTCATTAGAAATCATGATATTAGTCACATGACACCATCTCTACAATGCAGCGTATGTGCTCAGGGCTCCTCCTGGGCTCCCTCCTGTTACTTTATACATTGAATATTGTTTGTGTGTCCATATATCTTCTAGTATGATCAGTATGGCGTTCCTTAGAAAACCTATTCACATTGTAGCAAAAATTATTTGCACATAGGATGTATTAACGTTTGAGTTCTGATACTGTAATGTATTTACCATAGAAAAGTAGTTTCAGTTGCATTTTGATAATCACGGACCAGATATCCTTAAAGGGGAACTCCAGCAAAAATCTTTTTCTTTCAAATCAGCTAGTTTCAGAAAGTTATACAGATTTGTAATTTACTTCTACTTAAAAATCCAATCTTCCTTTACTTACCAGCTGCTGTATGTCCTGCAGGAAGTGCTGTATTCATTCCAGTCTGACACAGTGCTCTCTGCTGCCACCTCTGTCCACAACAGGAACTGTCCAGAGCAGTAGCAAATCCCCATAGAAAACCTCTCGTGCTTTGGACAGTTCCTGACATGGACACAGGTGGCAGCAGAGAGCACTGTGTCAGACTGGAAAGAATACACCACTTCCTGCAGGACATACAGCAGCTGATAAGTACTGGAAGACTGTCTGAAACCAGTTACTTTTTTATCATTTGGACAAACTTTGTTCAGTGGGGGTCTAGGTGTTGAGATTGGATGAATCCATGTTTTTCAGGGTGGCATCCAACTTCTCTAGTTGAGCATTTGGGTTAGGAGAAGTTGCTGAACCCAGAAAGTTTCCTCAAGTCCGCTTAACACTAGTTATAATGAAGGGTATACAGAATTTTAATGGAAGCTAATGGGAACAGCAATTCTGTATTCTGGTGCCATAGACTTCCATTGTAACTGTACACCACTTGTAACATGTGTTTAGAGCAGAGATGAAGGAGCACAGAACATGCAGCTGTCCTCTTCTGCCCCTTCATTGGTGGGGGTCTTAGCACCTTGACCCCCGACAATACAAACTTACAAACTTCTCAAACGTCACTCTTGAAAGGTGGCCGTACATTTCCAATAGCCGTCAGCCAAACCTTCATTCAGCTGAAAGCACTCACTTCTCAGTCTGTATACAGTTAAAGGGGTATTCCTATCTCAGCTTGTTACCCCTATGCCAGTGGCCGGACCCCCAGTGATCGGCTTGTCCTATGAATAGAGGATACGCAGCTGAGATGGGAATACCCTTTTAAATATTCATGTATTCTTGGTGAAAGGAGGAAAGCCGATGCCAGACACATCTCACATTGACTTATATCTTTGAGAACAATAGGGTTCTTCAATACAACAATAAAGTTGAAATGATCTGTTGGGAGAGTCACAAAGCCTCAATACCATTCAGTCAGTAGGTCTACTACAGCCAATCTTGAGTCAGTGGTCACAGGCCATATACCTTGTGACTGGCTACAGAGGTGGGTCTACAGGCAGCAACCATGGTGACAAAGCTGAAGTTGAGGACTGTTAAATAAATCATGAAATCCAGCGAAAATCTTTTTTTTTTTTCTTTTTGTTAAATCAACTGGTTTCAGAAAGTTGCATAGATTTGTAATTTACTTCTGTTTAAAAATCCAAAGTCTTCCCATAATTATCAGCTGCTGTATGTCCTGCAGTAAATATTGTTTTCTTTTCAGTCTGACACAGTGCTCTCTGCTGCCACCTCTGTCCATGTCAGTGACTGTCCAGAGCAGGAGAGGGTTTCTATGGGGATTTGCTACTGTTCTGGACAGTTCCTGACATGGACAGAGGTGGCAGCAGAGAGCACTGTGTCAGACTGAAAAGAATACACCACTTCCTGCAGGACATACAGTAGCTTATAAGTATGGGAAGACTTTAGATTTAGAAACAGAAGTAAATTACAAATTTATATAACTTTCTAAAACTAGTTGATTTAAAAGAAAAGAGAAATATTTTTGCCTTATTATGACACAGAAATACCAATACTATTTATTACTATTGTCCAGTGGTCAAAGAAATATTCTCTCTATATAAACATATAGGGGGAGATTTATCAAACATGGTGTAAAGTGAAACTGTCTCAGTTGCCCCTAGCAACCAATCAGATTCCACCTTTCATTTTCCAAAGAGTCTGTGAGGAATGAAAGGTGGAATCTGATTGGTTGCTAGGGGCAACTGAGCCAGTTTCACTTTACACCATGTTTGATCAATCTCCCCCTTCAAAACTCCATCTAGATGATAAAATATAGAATTATAAGAATACGTCCATCAGATTAGTGTTTATTTCCTACACTGACTATTAATAGAGGTAATAACCTTTCTACATAGAGAAGTGTGAACGTTCTGACACCTTTATTTAGCATTGTCTGCTCCTTCATCTTCTGTGCATGGTTCTTGTGCGGCTTTGTAGAGCTATCTATATGAGTCAGCCTGGTTTGGAAGGATGGCACGGGCTCGGGCACGGCTGGCATCTCAGATAGGCATCCCACAACAGCTATGCTTCTGTTACTCGGGGGAAAGATTAAGTTCGGTTCCCGTCCACCACAAATTCCTGTAGGGTAACGTGCCCTCACAGATCTGTAGTTCAGCTGCCCATTTATCAGCCCTGCCCTGGCATTACTATTCCAGCCCTGCTATCCTCCACTATGCAATGTGAGTGTGCTGCATAAGAAATATGTGTCCCAACAGTTGACCTGAAAGATATCTATTAAAGGGGTACTCCGGCGGGGGGGGGGGAATTCTTACTTCTTTACTTCTATTTAAAAATCTCAAGTCTTCCAGTACTTATCAGCTGCTGTATGCCCTGCAGGAAGTGATGTATCCTTTCCAGTCTGACACAGTGCTCTCTGCTGCCACCTCTGTCCATGTCAGGAACTGTCCAGAGCAGTAGCAAATCCCCATAGAAAAGCTCTCCTGCTCTGGACAGTTCCTGACACGGACAGAGGTGGCAGCAGAGAGCAGTGTGTCAGCATTTGCTCAGGTTTACTCAACTCTAATAACAAGTCTTCCTTCAGGTCTATGTGGAGCAATCTGGCAGTCTTTTCCGGGAAAGATGTAAAAGATATGAACAGCACTTTACTGCTGTCCAACCACTGTCTAAGTCTATGAGGATAAGTTCTATGACTCGAGCAAGTGGTTGAAACACCGACTAGTGACAGTCCCCTATAAATGACTGAATTTTATATATTTTTTTTACATTTATGTTCGTTCCTTTGTAGCTTTTATTTGTCATTTACAAGAAACAGTACACAACTAGCAGTTCAGTTTCTCAGGCTATATTCGTCTATTGGGTTTGTACGTCACGCTTCTCCTTTTTCATCTCATCAATTCCCCTTTTTTCTTTTTTTTCACCATCATAAATAACTCAACTAGATGATCCCCTAAGGGAGTGTGCACCTTAAAAAGACATTTTACAGTCATTCTTCATCACAATTGTGGTTACATTATGGTTACCAAGAAGAGATGAAAAAAAAGACTTCCCAAAAGTAGTAAACTTACTTCTATCCCTAACAATTATTGGGCTTTTTTGGTACTGTCAAAGAGTCCATTAAAGGACCCTATGTACTGTGTCAGTCCCAAGAGTCATCCATGATTGGAAATGCTGTTTTGTTACTTTACATGGTGCTTTCATGTAAACGAAGGTTCCCTTGAAATCTATTCTTTATAAGAAGTGCTCCAAGATTACAATGACTTAGAGGGAACCTTTCACTTTGAAAATGCAGTGTCATCTTCTGCCATCATATTACACAGCAGAAGAAGCTGAGCAGATTGATATATAGTTTATATAGTATAACCTGTAATTTACTGATTTAAATCTCTTCTTATTTTGGGATTAGGAGTCAAGTGGGTGTGGTCCTACCTTTTTAAATGCTGGTTTAGATCAACAAATTACATATTATACTATATAAACTATATATCAATTTGCTCGGCTCCTCCTGCTCTATAACATTATGCATGTAGATTACCGTGCATTTTTAATGTTTCGGGTTCCCTTTAATTTTTTTTTTTACTTATTTCTATGGACAAAAAAGTAAGTGTTATACCGACAACTCATTTTTCATCATGTCATTCGTGTATATGACAAGGCGCAGCTTATTATCAACCCTTTTGTCTTTTTTAGTCAGACAATGAATGCAGCAATGGGGAGTCAACTATGATTGTCTGCCGTCTGTGAACGAATGTGCTTGTTCCTGCATTTTATAGCATTATTGTCACTGTTATGCCCATAAGGTAATGCTTATCTGGACATGGAAAGTGGTTTTCTTGGTAATTTGCTCACGAGCTACTGGAAGGGGAAGTGACTGCATTGTATATGGTTCTATGTAGGATTTCAGTACTTTTAAGAGAGACTGGAAGAAAGGAAGTTAAAAGAGACATGAGTTTTGCCTGTTTATTTAGATGAACTCAGGCTTTCCTGTTGGGGCTGCATCAGGGGCTATTTATAGGGTCAGGAAATTCCCTACAAACTTGTGCCCCTATGAAAGGTATTCCTCTCCTACACTGGACTTCAGCAGACACCCACACGCAAAGAGTTTCCATAGAACGCTGGAAAATCTGTAGGCACATTATCCATTGTATCAGGGATTCTAATACTGTCTTGGCATACTTTAAGCAGGTGACATCATATAGTAAGAGAACCTTGTCTATACATACTCAGATTCAATGCGTGTAATTTATGCTTTGACTATAGTTTATTATTAAGGGTACGTTCACACATACCGGAACCGCAGTGGATTTTCTGCTGCGGATCCGCAGCAGATCTGCGGCAGATTTCATCTAAATAACTGAACACAGCATCAAATCTGCACCATCAAATCTGTTGCGGATCCTGTACGTGTGAACGCACCCTAAAAAGGGTTTTCTATTCCAATTTTATGACCTATGAAAAGGACTAAACAGGGATCAATTAGAGATGAGCAAAGTTCTGGTTCGCAGGAACCTGAATGCTCGGTATTTGACTCCCGGGGGCTGGAGAAGATGGGGCTGCATCCATCTTCTCCCCCCACCGGGAGTCAAATGCTGAGCGTTCGGGTTCATGCGATTCAGAACTTAAAGGGGTTATCCAGCACAACAAAAACATGGCCACTTTTTCCCCTCTCTTGTCTCCAGATTGGGTGGGGTTTGGAACTCAGTTCCATTAAAATAAATGGAGCTTAATTGCAAACCACACCTAAACTGGAGACAACAGTAGGGGGAAAAGTGGCCATGTTTTTGTTGTGCTGGATAACCCCTTTAACCCCTTAACGACTGCGGGCGTAAGTGTACGCCCCCAAAACCCGTGCCTTAACGCAAACGGGCGTACATTTACGCCCGTGGTTTCCCAGATCGCTGCGTGTACACACGCAGCGATCGGGGAAGATGGCCTGCTATAATGTATAGCAGGCCATCCCTGCTTGTCGGCACGGGGGGTGATTAACCCCTCCCGTGCTGACGATCGCCGCTATTGGCTGATCAATTCAGATCAGCATATGGCGGCGATCTGCAGCTTTCCGGGTCACCGGTGACCCGATGGCCCGGAAAGCAATGGCGGTCGGTGCTGTCCGAGGACGACACCGACCGCCATTACTGTTAAAAGTAACGGTGGCCACGGTGCCACGTCCCGATCGCCGGGACCGGCCGGAGCGGCCGGCCGATCACGGCGATATAAGTACCCCATGAAAGGGTTAAATACCTGCTGTGGACACCTCAGCTAGGTAGCTGAGGTGTCCAGAGCAGGTATTGACCCATACTCACCGGATCCAGCGTCCCGATCGCGTCTTCCGGGTTCCGAACGCGTCATCGTCTTCGTCGGTGTCTTCGTCTTTTTCCAGCGGTCCCCATCGGTAATCATCGGCTCCAGCGTCGTCAAACTTCGGCTTTTTCCGGAATTGGCGTTCTACTGCCCCCTAGCGGCTGATAAGTGTATATAATACACATATCAGTAGCTATAGGGTTTTTTTTAGGTTATTTTTTTCCCAATTTTTTTTTTCTATTTTCCGCACCCTATCGCTGCTGAGTGCTGATCAGCATCGCACGTAAGTGCGCCGCTGATCAGCAACTCCTCCTTTTTGGCGTAGAGTGTTTTTTTCCTATATCCTACAGCCACGGTCTGCTTATAAGTGCCGCACATAAGTGCGGCATTTATCAGCAACTCCTTTCTTGGCGTAGTTTTTTTTTTATACTTAATGTTAAAAAAACATGTAAAAAACACCATTACACTACACGGAATAAAGTTTTACACTACACCACTACATACCCCATATACCAATCCCCGTATAAAGATGGCCCCCAGGGTGTTTTTGGTGTCGGACGCATACGCTATTATTGCCTCCGACACCAAAACAGCCAGTGAGGATGAATGGGGGGTCCTTTGTTCCTCCATTCATCCTCATCCTCATCATCCAATGACGTATCTGGGGGTAGCGTAGCGTACGCTGCCCCCCAGACACGTCTTTTCCGCCAGTACCGTCCCAATAAGAGATCACGGTATGGCGTGAAATTCTACAAACTCTGTGAGAGTACCTCAGGGTACACTTACAGATTTAGGGTACGTGCACACTGCGGAATGGCGAAGGATAACCCTTTGTGCATTCCGCAGCTGGCACCCGCCGGCGGACTGATGCAGGCGCGCTTCTCCACCCGTGTCATAGACTCCATGTTATGCTTGGGCGGATTCCATCGTCCGTCCAAAGAATGAACACATTTGACGGAGAGCGGAATCCGCCCGTGCATAGAATGGAGTCTATGACACGGACGGAGACGCGCGCCCGCATCAGTCTGCCGGTGGGTGCCAGCTGCGGAATGCACAAAGGGTTATCCTTCGCCATTCCGCAGTGTGCACGTGCACTTAGAGTGTATGAAGGAAGGGACACCCAAATCCAGCCCCCAGATGCCCCCCTCCCCCCCATCCTCGGAGTTAGTGGGGAGATCGTTCGGGAACTGATCTTCCCACTGCTGGATAAAGGTTACCACCACCTGTACGGGGATAACTTTTATACCAGCACCCCCTCTTCCGGTCCCTCGCTGCCCTGTAGCTTGCGGCACGATCCGAACATATCAGAAGTAGTAATAGCGCCCTAATATTTAACAGGCATGGAGCGGACCCCGTATCGCACCAGGACAACATTTTCCAGGTGACGTCCCCCACACTGGAAAACAGGAGACCCCAGAAGAAGTGCAGAGTGTGGTGTAACAGGGGGATCAGGAAGGACACCATTTTCCAGTGTGACACCTGTCCTGATCACCCCGGCCTCTGCATACTGGATCACTTCAAGGCGCACCACACGTCACTGGGGTTCTACATTATCTAAATTCTGTCCCTTATTCCTATTTCAGGGGTCACGTTGATCCAGGGATTATTCTGATTGCCATTATGGAGTCGGGAAGGAATTTTTCCCCTGTGATGAGGCTACTGTCGTCTGCCTCACGAGGGTTTTTTGCCTTCCTCTGGATCAACACAGGTTGAATTTGATGGACACCTGTCATTTTCAACCTTATAAACCAATAATTGGCCTAATAACCCCAAATAAATTAGAATTGTCCCTTTTCCCCAGCTAAATAGACATGGCCGCCATTCCCATTAGAGGATGCCATGATGCAATTACAAAGCCTCTGTGCGGCCAGGACAGTAGAAACCCCCGACAAGTGACCCCATTCTGGAAACTACACCCCATAAGGAATCTAACAAGGGGGGCAGCGGGGATATGGCCCCCTGGTGATGGCCACATTTGGGACGTGAAAATGAAAAAAATTGTATTTTTTATTTTCACGGCACATGTTCTACATATGTGCCTGTTACCAGTGGGGTCCATATGCTCACTGCACCCCTTGTTAGATTCCTTATGGGGTGTAGTTTCCAGAATGGGGTCACTTGTGGGGGGTTTCTACTGTCCTGGCAGCACAGGAGCTTTGTAATTGCGACATGGCCTCCATCCTCCATTCCAGCCTCTAAATGGCGCTCTGTCCCTTTGGTGGCTTGCCCTTTGCCCATATGGCACATTATGTCCACATGTGGGGTATTTTCGTACTCAGGGGAAATTACCCTACACGCTTTGCATTTATTTTCTTTTTTAACCCCTTGTGGAAATGGAAAAAAATCAAGGCTAGACCAACATTTGGTGTAATTTGTTTTAAATTTTTACTCTAAATCATTAATCTTGTCTTGATTTTTTCATTTTCACAAGGGGCTAAAAAATAAAAAAAACCACAAAATTTGTAGAGCAATTTCCCCTGAGTACGGAAATACCCCACATGTGGACATAAAGCGTCATGCGGGTGCAGGGTAAGCCTCCAAAGGGAAGGAGCGCCATTTGGTTTTTTGAGGCTGGATTTGGCTGGAATGAATTTCAAGGGGCCATGTTGCATTTAAAAGGCCCCTGTGTTGCCAAGACAGTTGAAACCCCCCACAAGTGACCCCATTATGGAAACTACACCCCTCAGGGAATGTAACAAGGGGTGTAGTGAGCATATGGACCCCACTGGTGACGGGCACAAATATGGAACAATGTGGCGTGAAAATGAAATATTAAATTTTTTACACTATAATGTTGGTCTAGCCTTGAATTTATCATTTTCACAAGGGGTTAAAAGAGAAAAAAACACACAAAATGTTTAGAGCAATTTCCCCCGAGTCCGTAAATACCCCACATGTGGACATAAAGCGCCATGTGGGTGCAGGGCAAGCCTCCGAAGGGAAGGAGCGCCATTTGGATTTTGGAGGTTGGATTTGGCTAGAATGGATGATGAATGTCGCATTTATAGAGCCCTTGTGCTGCCAAGACAGTGGAAACCCCCCACAAGTGACCCCATTCTGAAAACTACACCCCTCAAGGAATCTAACAAGGGGTGCAATGAGGATATGGACCCCTTGATGACGGGCACATTTGTGCCGTGAAAGTGAAAAAATGAAATTTTTCACTTTCACGTCACATTGTTCCACATTTGTGCCCGTCACCAGTGGGGTCCATATGCTCACTGCACCCCTTGTTAGATTCCTTGAGGGGTGTAGTTTCCAGAATAGGGTCACTTGTGGGGGGTTTCCAGTGTTTTGGCAGCACGAGGGCTCTGTAAATGCGACGTGGCCCTTGAAATCCATTCCAGTGAAATCCAGCTTCCAAAAGCCAATTGGCGCTCCTTCCCTTTGGTGGCTCGTCCTGCGCCCGCTTGGCACTTTATGTCCACATGTGGGGTATTTCCGTACTCGGGAGAAACTGCGCTACATGTTTTGTGTTTTTTTTTTCCTTTTATCCCTTTGTGAAAATGAAAAATTGAAGTCTAGAACAACGTTTTAGTGTAAAAAATACTTTTGTCTTTTTTCACGCCATATTGTTGGGAAAATCTGTGAAGCACCTGTGGGGTCCAGATGCTCACCGCACCCCTAGTTACATTCCTTGAGGGGTGTAGTTTTCTGAATGGTGTCCCTTTAGTGGTGTTTTTTAGGTTTTGGCACCCCAGAGCCTCTGCCAACCTGAAGTGGTACAGTCAGAAATGACCAAATATAACGGAGCCATTGAAATGCACTAGGCGCTCCCTTATATCTGAGGCTTGTGGTTGCGTCAAATAGCGCAATAGGGCCACATATGGGGTATTTCTATAAACTGCAGAAACGGGGCAATAAATATTGGGGTGCATTTCTCTGGTAATAAGTTTATAATTATATAAAATATTGGATTACAATAAAATCTCTGCACAGAAAATAAAAATTTTCAAATTTCTTACACACTTAGCTTTTATTTCTGTGACTCCCCTAAAGGGTTAAAAAACTTTCTGGATCTGCTTTTGCAGAGTTTGGGGGGTGCAGTTTCTGAAATGGGGTGCTTTGTGGGGCTTTCTAACATACAGGCCCCTCAAATACACTTTAAACCTGAACAGGTCCCTAAAAATATCTGATTTTGAAATTTTACTGAAAATTTGGAAATTTGCTGCTAATGTTTTACGCTTACTATTGTCTAAAAAAAATGAAATATAGTTTAATAAATGCCGCCAACATAATGTAGACATGTTGCTAATGCTATTTAATATATAATTTATGTGGCATAACCATTTTCTGTATAAGCAGAAAAGGTTTAAAGTTGGAAAAATGCATTTTTTTTACAATTTTTCACGTTATTTTGGTTTTTTTCATAAAGATTTGTTATAAGTATCGACTCCAATTTACAAGAAATGTGAAGTACAATATGTCACGAGAAAACAATCTCAGAATCAGCCGGATAGGTAAAAGCACCCCGAAATTATTAATGAATAAAGTGACACAGGTCATATTCATAAAATTTGCTCCGGTCCTTAAGGCCATTTTAGGCCCGGTCCTTAAGGGGTTAAGTTCGCTAATCCCTAGTCCCAATGGTTTCAGTCTTATTTCCAATGGGAGGAAAATGTAACTCAAAGGGTACCAGAATAACACTTGAAAGGGTACCAGAAAAAAAAATCCCACCGTGGATGGTTTGAATTCACGCCTGGATGATAATATTCTTTAAAGGGGAACTCCAGAAAAAAAAAAACTTTTTTTTTTTTCAAGAAGGAAGTGGTGTATTCTTTCCTGTCTGCTGCCACCTCTGTCCATGTCAGGAACTGTCCCGAGCAGTAGCAAATCCCCATAGAAAAACTCTCCTGCTCTCCAGACTGGAAAGAATACTAAATTACAGAATACTGGTAGGCAATACTGGTAAACTTTTATTCGGGCACTGGAATAGAACAGATGGCTTCCTGTTAAGTATTTTAGACTCTTGTTAAAACATCTAAATGTGAATAATATTAATATTTTCCGAGCATATATATAACACAGGGAGTGTTGCTAAACTCATTAGTTCACACATACTCTATATGCTTATTTCAAGGGAAAGCACTAGGAGCTGTCTAGCCAGGGTTTAAGTGTGTGTGTTCCCAGTGCCAGGCAACTACTTGTACTGTATATTCCACCTGGCTGCTGGAATCCACTGTAAGGGTGGCCCAGAGCTACAAACAAGTTAGGATTCCCAGTGCTGTCTGCTGGTGGTAGGGGTAAGACCTGACTCATAGCTAAGATTAGAGTAATATCATCCCC
Organism: Dendropsophus ebraccatus; assembly: GCF_027789765.1. Classification (NCBI taxonomy): domain Eukaryota; kingdom Metazoa; phylum Chordata; class Amphibia; order Anura; family Hylidae; genus Dendropsophus; species Dendropsophus ebraccatus. The sequence goes on along the minus strand of NC_091457.1, from coordinate 142,810,523 downwards.
CCCCTTCATTATTAGTAATATCAATTTATAATAAGATATATATATATATATATATATCTCATATATAATAAAATGGATTTGGATTGCAGCATACAGTATACAGTTGGGTCTCAGATATGGAAATGGTCATAAAAGTGCTTCTTCTGATGGCCTGTAAAACGGCTCTCAGAGACTACTTTTAGGTGGTGTGCCTCTTGGTACGAGATCAATGACTGCTAGATAGGCCTCTAAAATTTATGTGAAGAGATTTTGCCCAATTGATGACTTGTCCACCTTCCAATCTGACGAAGTTGTTAGGAGGTGCTAGGATAGGACAATGTGAGGACTCGCACAATTGAGGAACAGACCTCAGACAGCTTAGACAGATCACCAGTAGAGAGGACCATTGCATCCACCAACATCTCGAGCAGCTCACCTTCCAGACACAGGAAGCCCCTTCATTTAACCCCCTGTCTCTGCCCGGATAATTTCCAAGCACCTAGCATAAGGAAATTCAGTGTTATTACCAGGGGCGTTGCTAGGGTCCTAAAACATCCGGGGCCCAGGCCCTCTGAGTGCCGTCATAAGCGCTTAGCGAAGGAGCCGATGCAGAAGCTAGTAACCCCAATGACTGCTCAATTAGTCCTGCTCTATTGCCTCCACTCTTAATAACTGTGGCTAAGCAGGCACAGACAGCTCCTTCACAGCTCCCCCTGTACACACAGCCTCTGGGAGGTCTGCCCTAGCTCCTATCCTCTAGGCCAGTGTTTCCCAACCTTTTCTACCTCGGGGAACTCCTACCAGATAACGTTCTACAAAATGCAAAAACCTCATTCAGTGACTCACAGGTGACGTCTTCTTTGATCTGAGTTGTTCTCTTTCCCTTTTCCTCTCCATCTGGCCCAAACCACCATGATGATTTCTTTCAGTTGCAATTCATCTCTTCAGAACCTGCCAGACAAACATCTCAGGCTCTGCACTTTTCCTTCAATTTCCTTCCCTTTTCCCCTCCTATAGGCTCCCATACAGTAGTTATTCCACTACCTGGTGTCAGTGAGTAGGTAGGTAAGTATGTTGCCCCCTGTAGGTAGGATACTCTGCTGTGCCCCCAAATAGTAATAATGTCCAGTGTTGTGCCCTATAGTAACAATGCCTCCTGCTGTATTACCCCACATTGTAAAATGTCCCCCTGCTGTGTACCCTTATATAGTAATAATGCCCTCTGCTGTGCCCTATATAGTTATTATGCCCCCTGCTGTACCCTCCATATAGTAATAATGCACCCTCTGCTGTGCCTCCTATGTAGTAATAATGCCTCCTGCTGTACCCTCCATATAGTAATACCCCCTCTGCTGTGCCTCCTATATAGTAATAATGCGCCTGCTGTACATACCATAGTAATAAAGTTCCCATCCTGCCTGCAATTAACCCGACCGCCATCCCCAAACACACTACCCCACCTGACCCCTTCCACCCACACACACTACCCCACCTCACCTTCTCCACCCACACACACTACCCCACCCGGCCCCCTCTTTTCCCCATGCTTCTCCCCCCCCCGCTTCTCTCCCCTATGCTTCTCTCCCCAATACTTCTCCCCCCTGCTTTTCTCCCCTATACTTCTTCCCCTTGCTTCTCTCCCCATACTTCTCACCCCTGCTTCTCTCCCCCATACATCTCTTTCCCGTGCTTCTCTTCCCTGCTTCTATCCCCCATACTTCTCCCCTGTGCTTCTCTCCCCTGCTTTTCCCCCCATAATTCTCCCCCCCCCCCGCTTCTCTCCTCTGCTTCTCTCCCCCATACTTCTCCCCCCACTTCTCTCTCCCATGCTTCTCCCCCCCATATTTCTTCCCCATACTTCTTCCCTGCTTCTCTCCCCCCTGCTTTTCCTCCCATGCTTCTCTACCCTGCTTCTCTCCCCCCATGCTTCTCTCCCCCATATGCTTCTCTCCCCCATGCTTTTCTCCCCCCATGCTTCTCTCCCCCATATGCTTCTCTCCACCATGCTTCTCTCCCCCATGCTTCTCTCCCCCCATGCTTCTCTCCCCCATATGCTTCTCTCCACCATGCTTTTCTCCCCCCTTGCTTCTCTTCCCCCATGCTTCTCTCCCCCCATGCTTCTCTCCCCCCATGCTTCTCTCCCCCATATGCTTCTCTCCCCCATGCTTTTCTCCCCCCATGCTTCTCTCCCCCATATGCTTCTCTCCCCCATGCTTTTCTCCCCCCCATGCTTCTCTCCCCCATGCTTTTCTCCCCCCATGCTTTTCTCCCCCCATGCTTCTCTCCCCCATATGCTTCTCTCCCCCATGCTTCTCTCCCCCATGCTTCTCTCCCCCATATGCTTCTCTCCCCCATGCTTTTCTCCCCCCATGCTTCTCTCCCACATATGCTTCTCTCCACCATGCTTTTCTTCCCCCTTGCTTCTCTCCCCCATATGCTTTTCTCCCCCCATGCTTTTCTCCCCCATATGCTTCTCTCCACCATGCTTTTCTCCCCCCTTGCTCCTCTCCCCCAGATACTTCTCTCCCCCGTGGTCCTCTCCCCCATATGCTTCTCTCCCCCATGCTTTTCTCCCCCCATGCTTCTCTCCCACATATGCTTCTCTCCCCTTGCTCCTCTCCCCCAGACACTTCTCTCCCCCGTGGTCCTCTCCCCCATATACTTCTCACCCCATACCTCTCTCCCCCTTGCTTCTCTCCCCCATGCCTCCTCACCTCCACAGTCACCTCCACCTCACCTCCACCGAGTTTCACCTACTGGCCGCTCGTAGCGGCCGCCGGATGTGCTGCGCTGCGGCGGACCGTGGTGTACGCATCCAATCAGCGCGTGCGCCACGGCCCGCCGCAGCGGCCCCGCACTTCCGGTCTCCGCTGATTGGATTGGAGCAGCATGCACGGCGGGCCCTACGGGTGGGCAGTAGATGAGATGAGCAGCTGGTGAGGCGGGCAGCAGCCTCGATCTGCGAGCCAGATGCGGCCATCAAAAGAGCCGCATCTGGCTCGCAAGACCGGGGCTGAAGAAATCCGGGGCAGCAGGCATTTTATTCGGGGCATGAGCCCCGAATAAAACTGCCTAGCGACGCCACTGGTTATTACATTGACTGGACATACAGTGTTATGTCCAATACATGTCTTGTCATTGACAGAAGCCAGCATCACCCATGTTTGCAATGATGTCAGACTAGATCTGTGTCCAACAATGGGCAAGGTGAAGTGTGGAGGCCTCACGGTGGGCGCTTTAATTCTGCCTTTACTGTGGAGTGACACACTGCCCCCTGCTGGTGTGATGATCTGGAGAGCCATTGCATATGATAGTCAGTCACCCCTAGAAGAGATACAAGGACACTAACAGCTCAGTGATATGTACAGGACATCCTGTAGCCACATGTGTTGTCTCACGTGGCTTCCAATCGGGATTTTTGGCATCTCTAGCCTAGATACAAGATGAGATACAGTTGGACATGGAAGCTGGAAGATGGAAGAGTTCCGTATGGCATCAGGTGGCACCTTTTCCAACAGATGTTGCACTGGGCCTGTAGATCCTAAACACTCATAGGTTGGTAAAGCTGGTATTCCAACTGGTCCCATAAATGCTCAACTGGTAATAAATCTGGTGACCAGGCAGGAAAAGGAAGTGTTACTGCCCACTCAATGGTCGCCCACACACAGCAAGGGTTTCCATGTCTCAACCCGATTGTAGCCTTTTCCTGCCCAGTCACCAGATTTATTACCAGTTGAGCATTTATGGGACCAGTTAGAACACCAGCTTTACCAACCTATGAGTGTGCAGGATCTACAGGCCCAGTGCAACATGTGTTGGAAAATATGCCGACTGGTGCGCTACAGAACCTGTATCCTTCATGTCCAACCACATCTCATCTTGTATCCAGGCTAGAGGTGCCAAACAATGTTCTAGAACCTCCTTTGAATTGTACAGTTTTACTTCATAAACTTCCACTCACTTACATATATCATCATTACTTTCACGCATATAAAGTTTTTATTCAATTCTTGTTTATTTGTGGTCAAGGAGATCACTGGAGGCTAAATAGTAAACCATCTCCAGGTGTTGGGAATACCTTGCAATTTTTACTAAAACCATTCAAAAGAAAGGGATTGGGTATGACAACTCTGCTCTGTGTCTGAACTCATCCGAAATCAAAGAGAAAAGTCAGACAGCTTTCCTCTAACTCTTCTTAAATTGACTCCCAATGTAAGTGCTGGAGGCAGGGTCAACTTCATGGAAAAATAAGACCCTCTGCAACAACCAAAGACGGGGGTCCTTCCCAGCTTGCCAGTTTAGATCTCCCAACACATATGGAACCTTGATACTTAGACCGCTCCAATACCCAACCGAGGCCAAAGGAGTGGTTTGTATTTAGTTGCTGTATAGAAGAGCAGTATACAGCCCACATTATACATCTTTTAACCCATGTTACTTGTGATGGACATTGTGGAATCTATTATAGGCATAAGTTGGGGAATTCTTCAGACAACAGTGTTAAAAAAATAAGATCCTCATACACATATGAGACAGTCGTCCATTTTACATCTCTGCCCCAACAGATGAAGGTGGGGATGACAAGGATCAGGCATGTTGGATTTCAATTCTTTTGTTCCCATGGACATTAATCAGACAGAGCTCTCAGGCAGTGGCTTACCTCCCCTTTTCCCATTGAAAACACATTTTGCTGGGGGCACTTTATAAATAAAAAATAAGTCATACTTACCTACCTCGGTCCCCCGCAACCCCTGGTGTGACATCATCTAGTACCATGCTTCCTTCTTTCAAGTTACACACAGCAGGTACTGCTCACTCAGTGGAACAGGGGTCCCACCTCTATCAGTTACTGGCTGAATGGGTTGTCACTGCTGAGTCAAGTCCATCTCAAAAGTAAAAAGAGAAATGACAAGAGGGGGACCAAATAACCCATTTAAGTTTAAAGGGGTTGGCCACTTCATAGTAAAATTGTTCAGTGTACAGTATTAGTAAGTGTACTTACAGCATTTACTGACAGCAGCTCCTTGTGTACCTCATAGACCTTAAATCAGCCCTCCGGGCTGTGATGCCCTGCTCTGTGGTGAGTCTGTCCATAAGATGGCCGACATGGATGAGCATGTGACCATGCCCCACATCCAACTGTCCAACACTGAGACTGTATCTGTCTATGGTGGACACTGGGGGGGTCTGATTTTAAGCTCTAAGAGGTATACAGGGAGCTGCTGTCAGTATATACAGTGAGTACACTTACTAATACTGTACACTGAACTATTTTACTATAAAGTGGCCAATTGCCCAAGTTGCCACCAGCCCTGACTGGGGGTATATATTAGGCCACCCTACAGATTTGTGAGTGAAAGGGTGGTCTCCCCCCAAATAGAGTCCAATGGCCACCTACCTGATAGGTGTTATGAGGCTATAATAAATATATAGGCGAGCAGCACATTAAAGGGGTAGTGCGGCGGTAAAAAATTATTCACAGAATAACACACATTACAAAGTTATACAACTTTGTAATGTATGTTATGTCTGTGAATGGCCCCCTTCCCCGTGTCCCACCACCCCCGCCCGTGTACCCGGAAGTGTGGTGCATTATACATTACCTGATCCGTGTCGCGCCTGTCCGCCATCTTGTGCCAAACGTCATCTTTGGCCGGCTGGCCCGAACACCTCCGATTTTCCCGAGTGCCGGCCGCGTCATCAGCTGCTCAGCCGCGATTGGCCTAGCACAGTTATGCTCAGCCAATCGCGGCTGAGCAGCTGATGACACGGCCGACACTCGGGAAGATCGGAGGTGTTCGGGCCGGCCGGCCGAAGATGACGTTTGGCACAAGATGGCGGAAGCGTGTCGGCACGGATCAGGTATGTATAATGCACTACACTTCCGGGTACACGGGTGGGGGTGGTGGGACACGGGGAAGGGGGCCATTCACAGACATAACATACATTACTAAGTTGTATAACTTTGTAATGTGTGTTATTCTGTGAATAATTTTTTTACGGCCGCACTACCCCTTTAAATTGTAGGAAGTTCTGCCATAAAGTGTGAAGTGTTTGATGGCTGCGTTATATTGTACAAGCGTATTTGCCTTTGGTCTGATTCTTAACTCGGCTGATATGTTATCTTGCCAGATGAAAGGAGTCGGCTGTTTTCACACTTGAAAATTAATTGAGTTGAAAATTGGCAATAATAACCGAAATGTGAATCTGGGAAGGGAACGAAAAAATGTTGGCAGGAGTCTCCGAAGTTTCTTTTATGCGAGGATCCCACTATCAGGACGGAGCCATATGTTGTAAAGTTATCCCTAATCTAAAGGCTCAGTGAAAGTGTTCCTGGGATGGCAGACCCCCCACGCTGTGTATGCTGTCCCCACGCCTAGAGGGTTGAGGGGAATTCCTTGTTATTGCTGCATTTTTCAGATACCTGGAGAGGTACCAGACGGTGATTAATAGGGAAGAGAAGTCAGACATTAACACAGCACAGTCAGCACTCCAGGGCAGATTCAGCACACAGAAGGTCATAATGTAACATAGATAGGGAGGTGAGAGAAGAAGCTGTGGGAGGGGAAGGAGAAA